>NW_017728973.1:7660824-7686398 GCF_001723915.1 Gavialis gangeticus
CCCAAATGCACACATTCCCTCTTCCACTCCAGTATGCAGGGCTCTCTCCCCATATTTTCGAGACTGCAGGACGAGGAGGATTATCCCCTGTACTGAAGTATAAATTCTGGGGGATCCCTTAGCTGTCATATGCCTGGGGTACAGAACCAGGTGTTCCCCATGTAACACATCTCTGCAGTGCAGGTCCAGGGAGATTCCCTCCCTGCAACACATCCCAAGGGTGCAAAGCTGGGGAAAATCCCCTGGGGTATCCCCCATGTAACCAACCCTCCAGGGCACAGAGGCAGGGATCCTCCCCACTAACATCCCTCTAGACTGCAGATCTGGGGGTGTCTGCCCAAGCAGTGGGATGCAGCACTGCAAAGGTATGCATCTTCCTTGCTACTCTGGGCTGCGGCAGGGCTGGGATCCCCATTGCTCAGCCACAGAACTGCAGGGAATTCCCCCTCCCGGCCCCCACACGGCTGGTACAGGGATGTTCTCCAGCCCACACCCCTCCCCCTGGGATGCCGAGCTCTGAGGATGCCCTGTCCTCCACATTGCAGGACTCCAAGCATGCTTTGGGACACACCTCCCTGATAAACCTTCCTAGGGTTCCCCTAGGGATTTACTCCCCTGGATCCTGCCAGCAGAGAGTGCTGGACACCTGCTGACACTTGTCACCAGGCCTCCTGGGATGGGTTAACCCCAACTGCTGAATCTTCCCCCTCTGCACACATCCCACCCCCGAATTGGCCACCCTCCCCAAAAGAGCTAGAACTGGGCCACCAGTGAACCTGGCTCTGGGTCTTGAGTGCAGACTGGGGGTGGGAACACGGATCTGGTGTCCTGAGACCTTGATGGTGCCTTCCATAGGGTGAGGTATGAGGTGGGGGGGTCTTGTTTCATTCCAGCACACTTGCAACCCACCAGCACCTTCCTTTCCTGATATGGGAGTTTCTGCTCTCCGGGAAAACCAGTGCCCCTATTAGACTCATGCTCCCCAGTCTTACAGTCTGACCCATTTCTGGGCATGTCCCAGATTCTGCGTTGGCTGCTGCAGGCTTCCAGACAGCAGCTCTGGGACCCCGTGCCAGCCTTAGTGTGGTCACAGGCACTCCTAACACTCCTAGCACTCCGCCCCGGGCTCCTCACGCATTTCCTTTTGCAGAGGATCACGTGTGGCAACAGGAGCTATTTTTAGCCCCAGAAAGGAGTAAAGGACCTATTTAAATGGGATGGGACACCAAGCTTTCCTGTTTGAGCTCTCATCATTCCAGACTCATTGGAGACCACGTCAGAGCCAGGAAAGGAGAGAGGGCAATGCCCGGCAGTCAGTGCTTCTGCACTGTAAAGGGTTAATGGAGCCTGATGTGTGTTTCCAGATCATCATCTTTGTTCTAAGTCCAACCAGCAGATACAATCCAGAAAAAAAAGCCAGATCCACTGGGTTTCCCCAAAGAAACCTCTGTCTTCCCATGTCACAACCCAGAGCAAGGGATTGAGACAGCAAGTAGCCAACAGCAAGGGGCAGGAGGGAGTAAGCTGAGAGGAACATGGCTTTTCCATGGCCATCAGTGTTCCTACACGTGTCCTTTTCCTGCCTGTCCTCCTGCCATTATTTTTCTTCTGGGAATACCCAAGGATGGAGGATGGCCCCCACTGTGCTGGGGAGCTGTACCCTCATTTGATAGGAGTCAGACCCTTGGCTAATCTAAGTATTGGCACCCAAGGATGTATAAGGGGTCAAAGGCAGAAGCAGGAATGGAGCTCAGAGTGGTGGACTTCCAGGCCAATGTTTTAGCTACGGGACTACACGGCATGGGTGGCAGCACTGGTTCCTTTCTAGAAAGGGCAATCTTTGGGCTGTAAGCCCTCTGAGATTTATACGGAGGTGTTTTTGCAAGGGCACAATGCAGAGGCAGGGACTTCCTCTGTGAGGGAGAGGTGGAGTTGCAGCTCTCAGCTCATAAGAAACAGTGTAGAAGAATACTTGATGGGAAAATCGGTCCCTTCCAGATGCATTGACCTGGACAGGTCTAAATCAAAGCTCATCTCCTATCATCTTTATCCAGAAATGGGGTGAATGAGCTCCAAACCAAAATGTCCTGACTCAGGCCGGGACCTGAATTCACAGCTTTTAGAGCCCAAACCCCTTTGGGTATAACAACTGGATTCTGAGCCAGCCCATGATAGAGAGGAAAAGATAAGAGCTGCATCTGGAGCTTGGGTTTACGTTCACCTTTCCTTGGGGTACACTCCAACCAGAGACCTGCCCTGGGGTCCTGTGAAAAGCAGTATTAACCTGTACCTGAATAGAACAGCTCGTGGCATCTCCCTGGGGCTGAGGTAGCCAACATCTCCTCATGGAGTCATGGACCTCTTCCTTCTCCATCCCTGAAGCCAAACATTCTACTTTTGTGTGTTTCTAGGCATCAATGTCCTGCCTCCCACTTCTTCTGCTGGCAGCTGCTTTGCGGTTCGCATAAAAGAGACATGTGGTAGTCGTTTACACAGTGTCCTCTCTGCACTGATGGCATGCCCTGGCTTTGAGTGCATGGAGGTGGCAAAGTCCAATCTGGGTATATGACCTTCTCCTTGCTTCTGGTGGCCAACCTGTGGCACAAGTGCCACAAGGGACATGGGCAGCCTGTATGTCTGATGCAGGCTAGTGGGGAGAGGGCAGGCAGCACTGTGGCAGATCATGCAGGGGTCAGAAGGCAGAGCAGCAGATTGGGTGGGGGAAAGGAATTGGAGTGGCACTCAGGGGGCACGCAGGGCTTAATTTGTGACACATCTGCCAAAACGTTTCATTCCCACTGACCTAGGGCATCATGTCAATTTATGCTTTCTATAAGTAATACCCTGCTATTAAGGTGTTGCTACGCTTGTATAAATCAGTTGTCCTCTTCTTGCAAATGACTGTACACACCCACTTATGCACACCCTCAGAGACACATGCACACACATGCTCATACACACACATTCATATATGCACCAAGTCACACATACAATCACACAGAGTTTCATGCACTCATTCTGAGACCCGCATACAATTCCACAGAGCATCACATATACATTGGTTCATGCACACAGTCAGGCACATATGGCTTCTCACATTCTCGCTCTCTGTCACACACACGATTGCCCTCCCAAACAAATATTCTCAGTGCTATGAAATACATCACTCTACGCGGCTGGAAATGCACAACCAGTCATTCTACCAGCAGATGCTTCTCACTGGGGAAACATGAATTGTTGACGTAAGCTTCATTGAAAAAAGTGAAAGGAAAATGGCTTCCCTATTGGACTTGAGTATTTCTCAGAACCCCTAAAACAGCTAAAAAGCTATGTAGTCATCCACCTACCAGCATTATCTGTTCCTCTTTTTCTACCTTTGTTGCT
Organism: Gavialis gangeticus; assembly: GCF_001723915.1. Taxonomy (NCBI): domain Eukaryota; kingdom Metazoa; phylum Chordata; order Crocodylia; family Gavialidae; genus Gavialis; species Gavialis gangeticus. The sequence continues at coordinate 7,664,209 of NW_017728973.1, forward strand.
GTATATTCCCCACTATCTATCCATCTATCTGTCCGTCAGTGATCATTCATGCCTGTGTTGCTATATAGATGGCTTCCAGACTCCATTCAGCACTGAGAGGAGACCTGATGCAGGTCAGGAGGGAGGAGTCAGCAGCAGCTACAGGTGTTTCAGGGAATGTGGTTTCATACTCCAGAACTGCTCCTGGAGGTAGAGGGTTTTCAGAGGCTGCCCTGAGCTGGCAGTGCAGCCATCTCCTCAAAACAGTCATCACAAAAAGATCCCCACCCTCACCTGGGACCTCCTTGATTGCTTAACCTGCATTCCAGACTCCTCCTCCTGCAGTGCTGCACTCTAATCCCTTTCCCTTACCCGATCCCCTGCTCAGCTTTCTGTTCCCTGCCCTGTGCCCCCTGACCAAGCTGCTGGTCTGCTTTGTGCTCCCTGCCCGTTGCTGGTTGGTTTGCATAGACTCTTTCAGGGGTGTCAAACTCACTCCACCTCCCCAGGGTGGATCAGGACCACAGGGCTCCTTGCAGGCTGGATTCAGGTGTGCCCTTGGCAGAGGGAGTGGTGGTGGTGAGGCAAATGGAGTTGTGTCAGCACAGCTGTTGCCTGCCCCCCTTCCACCAAAGGCTGTCCTCCAATGGAGCCTCATAGCCCCAAATTCTGCAGTAGACCCAACCCCTGCTTACCCCTGCCCAAAATTCTCAGACCCACCAGGAGCCCCACTGGACAAGGAAACTGTTTGTGTGTTTGACACCTGTTACATAAAGATGGTTGCTGGTCTCTCAGGAACCTCAAAGGAAAGATGCAGTGGTTACTTCTGATACGTCTCTTAGATAAATGGGTATTTGCTCATTTGGTTATAATGAATATTGATAACTTGGAGCAGTAGCACAGTAAGGGGTGAGCGAGTGGGGCACAAGCCCCTGATGCCTAAGGGGGTAGAACTGGAGTGGAGCTTCTCTCCTGTTGGCCCACCCACACACCCTACACCTTCACTGCAACAGCTCCACATCTGGCAGGGGGGAGGATGAAACAGCAGTGGTGATGTCTGGTGCAGGAGCAGCAACTGGAGATTTGCTGCTATGGGGGAAAATGTCAGTTCTTTTTGCTGCTGAAAATTAGTGTTTAAACGGTCACTTGACACCTGTGTTGGTGCGGGGAAAAAAAGGAAGAGACATCTTCCCCCAAAACAGCCCACCTCTAGTTATGCCTCTGACTTTGGTGAGGAGGGAATGAGAGGGGTTAAAGACATATCCCTGTTTAATGTTCCTGTATCTGGGATCTCACCATAAATGATCTTACCTTATTGTTTTGCATATGAAGAAGCCATTTAGCTGATATGGGAAGACCTGGGATCACCACTGTGGTTAGCTATGCAGAGGTTCCAAGACACCTTCTTCCCTGGAGATTAAGGAAGCAATCACTTTTTTCCAGTTTCTTGGCATAGTGGCAGCCCTAAGAGGCTGCCAGAGCAACACCATATCCTGAGAGTTGATTATTTTAACCTTGGGCAGTAGAGAAGCACTATCTCCACTACTCAGGGGAGAAGGTTGAGACTTGGGTGGATTTTGGTTACAGGCCCAGTGACCTGATCAAGAACTCAGGGCTCCTAAGTCTTAAGCCAGGGATCACCCTTTAAATCAGAGTCCTCATCCAACTAAGCAACGCTCTCTTTAAATAAATGAGGTACCAGGGGGTCTGCTCCTTCATGGGGACTGGTTAGCACTAGTATTCAAAGCATCTAACCCTAAATGCATTACATTTAGTCTTTCCACAGCATTTCCATTTACAGTCAGATCAGTGAGAACAACTTGGTACATTTTCCTGCTTAAAGACCTACTGGAGTCCCTCCAAGCAGAGATTTTATACCCTAGAAAGAGAGAAGAGTCAGAGACTCCAGAAAGTACACTGGGGACATTACTATTGCCACTATATTTTCTGTGACAGGTCTTCATGACCATGATGATAGGAAGCAACCAAAGCCCTCAGATTGCTAGAAAGCTTTTACTGGGGACTTACCCAGGCAAAAAATTCCTGATGCATTTCCAACAGTGACTTTTGTCTGAGGAACTAGTTCAGAATTTGTCCCCCAGATAAAAGAAGCGTGCACCTATCTTTTCCTCAGAGTAATAAGTGCAAACACCTAAAGCTAATTAATCTCTTACAACTCCCACTTTCATATAATCATAGAATCATAGCAAATTAGGGTTGGAAGGTACCTACCCCCTGCTCAAAGCAGGACCATCCCTGATCAGATCATCCCAGCCAAGGCTTTCTCTAGCTGGGTCTAAAACCCTCCAAGGTTTCCTTCACTCCTGCCTTTTGTTCACATTTGATACCTACCTCAGCCCAGGTGCTTCAAACACCTCGGTTTCACTTATGGTCTTTAATCAGACTCCCCCTGCTCTATGCAGGCCCCCAGATCAGTGCCCATCTCACAAGACTGCAGTGTAGAGTTGGCAAATCCTGCAAGGAAGCATTTAATTCCTTCATTCCCCTCCCACGTTTCTAAAAGAAAATAATAAATCATAGAATCATAGAAAGGAAGGGCTGAAAAGGATCTCTGGAGGTCACCTACTCTAACCCCTTGCTCAAGACAGGATCATTCCTGTATAAACCAAAGGAAGCAACCAGAGGGCAGGTGGACACCAGTCTTGGGCTTGTGACCTCAGCTACAGCACTCTAAGAGATGGACTACTGCCAAGAGGCTATAGGCTTTGAAAGAGATTTGAGCCCAGATTTGAAACAGGGAACTCCTGATCTTTAGTCAAATGCCCTTTCACCAAGCTACAGTACACACCCTTTTAATTTCATGTCACTGGACATTAACAACACCATGGAAACTTGCTTTGGGGCTTTTAGGTTCTTTAAAAAGGTTGGTATTCAGTGGGGGGAGGGATCAACTGATTGATGTTTTTGATATAACCTAAATGTAAGACTTGAGGCTCTGATCCTGCAATGGATCCCAGCACACTCAGAGCTCAATGTAGGCTTGGGTTCCTTTAAGACACTGTTGTACCAAGAAATACATTTAAATGATGTTTATAATTAAGAAACTCATCAACCTTCCTGCCTGCAGCAGGAGCTAGTTATGTCTGTCACAGCACTAGACAGACAGATTGTGGAGCTGATGGGGGATCTGCCATCATGCTGCCCTTGTTCAGGCTGCGTTTCTCCCTGCACCTTTTCTCTCTCCCAACACCCACCCCTGCTTCTTGCTGCGGCCCAAGGCAGGTGATATAAATAGAAAGGTAGTTGTTTTTGCCTGCTTCTCTCCACGTCAGGAAGTGCAGTCTCTGGAACAGCTGTGCTGAAGATACATCACCAGGCTAAGCAGTCAGTAGGCACTAAACCTCAGCTGCATTCACTGCACTGGGAGTGGGCCATGGGAGCCCACCATGCCAGCTGACCTGAAGCTGGCAGAGGCTTGCTCCATGGCCCACGCTGCTTGCCCTGCCAGTGGTGTTTGTTTAATAACAAACAGCCCCTTAGCCCAACTGAGGCTGCACAGGAGGCTCTGGATCCTCCCTTGCCTGTCAGTTTTGGGATCCAGACAGATGAAAGGATGCTGTCTGTCTCAGGCTGGGGGTAACAAGGAAGAGAGACATACAAAAGGGAAAGGAGGCTGCTTTCATCTTCCACATGAAAAATGGGTCAGCAACCAATACTAAATAATGGATGGCCCCTATCTGAGCAGAACTGCATGGGTATAGACTGGCTGTCTGTCTACCTATCCTGTATGTTGCTCCATGGATAAGTCTGCCTCTTGGCCTATCATATATGCTGATCCATATCCATCCATCCATCCATCCATCCCCATACACCTCCTGTATCTACCTGCATGTGTTTCTCTCTATCCCCATACACTCCCTCCCTCTCTATCTCTCTAGTAATGACACATTGCTCTCTGGATATCTTGATCTATCTATCTGCCTACCATCAATGCATGTAATAGAAGTTCTGCATGTCTGTCCATCCACACATCCATGCCCTGGCTGCTTCCTTTTCCTGTCTAACTATTTTATCACTAAATTCACCCTCATTGGACAGCCTCTTGTTAGTTCTGATGCTTGGGGGCCCAGCGATGCCCTCAATTACAGCAGCACAACTGTACCAAAGTCAGTGAGCTTTCAGAGGCATAACCAAGGGGAATTTGCTCTGATGGACAATAATTCTAATGAATCCCATTTTACTTATCCTTGTAACCTCCCACCCTCCTCCCCTATAGATTGGATACTACTCACATACACACAGCCAGACAAAGACGCATGCACAGCTACACTGATGACAAGAGCTCTTCTGTGCACACTCCTAATCCCTTTCCTTTATAAACCTCAATGCACTCTGCAAACAGGTTGAGAACCCTTCTGCCCACCCTGGCTGTACAGAAGCCGGGCACATCTTAGGCCTACTTTTGATGGTTCACCTAGCATGACACCTGGCACCTACAGGTAAATTTCACCCTGAGGGGGGGACTTCATTTCCAGCTGATGTTTGGTTTTTGCAATTGGCATGTGGCAGCAGCCTGAAACATGATGATTATTTACAGTTCAGGAACAGCTGATGCTCCAGTCAAGATCTGGACCCTGCTGCATAGGACACAGCATAGACACATCAATGGATGGGCGGGAAACTGAGGCACACAGAATGAAATGGACTTGCCTTAAATCACACTGCACATCAGTGCCAAAGCCAAGACTAGGACCCAGTTCTCACCTGGCCAAGGCCAATGACCTTGCAGCTAGAGCACATCACCTCCCACTGTCCTGGGCACTTGTTCTCAGCCTAGAGCCTGCACTTACAGCTTGAGTCGTGGGACATAGATGAAAGAAATCCTCTATTCCCAATACCAGGCCACAGACTAACTATAAGGACCACTATAGTTCCAAGATGGCAGGAGCTTCTGTGGCTGTGACCCTGCTTCTACCATACGTGTGCCTATGCGGGTGGCATGGACAGGAGAACCAGCACAATCAGCCTCTGTCCAGCTTTGCCCTGTGCCCTCCCTGGCAAAGCACTGAGCAGGGATGTATGGGAGCATGGAGCTCCTGGGCCCTAGCAGCTCCAGTTCTGATGCATTCGAAGACTGTTTTAGCTGCAGCCCCTGCCTTGTGCATGTGAATGATTTGAAATCAGCGTGGACGGTGGGTGCAAAACAGAGCCCATTCTGGACCTCTCTGACCTCAGGCTATGACAGGACCCCGCAGGTGGCAAGAAAGGGTGGAATGAAGCTCAGGTCTCCAGTATTCCTAGGGCCCATGCCTCACCATTGCACCTTTGTTGCAGGGGAGTGGTGAGAATGGACATCAAGCTTCAAAATGTGGACATCAACCAGTGCGCCAGAGGGACAGGCTGGTTCTCGGATACACACCGCTGTGACCTCAACAGCACACAGGTAAAGCCCCCCCCCCCGTTCCCTGCACTGCTTTCACAACCACTTCCTAGGTACTCCCAAGCTCATCACAAAGGAACAGACAGTGTCCCTCCCATGCCCAGCTCAGATCTAGGATCCTAAGAAAATGGGGCTGGAAGGGACCTCATAAGGTCATTCAGTCCAGCTTCCTGCTTAAGGCAGGATCATTCCTGACTAAACCATCCCAGGGTGTCCCTACACTCTGATTTGGGATTTCAGCTTGGTGGGACTGGGGATGGAAACTACAGCGTAACTGAATTTTCTCCCCTGATGCTGCTAGGTCCTGATCAGAGCTCCCTCGGGCCAACAGAAAGACCCCATCTGACCTCAGCAAGGACTGACCCAGACCCATTTGCTTCTAACCCTTGATGACATGATACCTCCTTGCAGATTCACCCGTCTTCCAAGAGTCTTTCCTCTTTCCTGTGTTGCTTCCTCTCCCAGGTTCATATGACAAGGTTCCCCCCTCTGCTGCTGACCCATCTGCTTATTTCAGCTGCTCCCTGCCTCACAGCTGATAAGCTTCATTGTGCAAATCTCCATTTAAGCCTTTTTTTCTCCTTTTGGCTATGAGACTCAGAGTATAACATGCCTCCTTAAGAAGCCCCTACCATTCCCAGACAGCTGCCTCCAGAGACAGCAGTGGCTTATAGCCATCAGACCAGATGCTGCAGCTCAACATTATGTAGCTACTGGCCAAAAATAAGCCCTATGCTAGAAGTTTCTGAGCAAATGCAGTGGGCGTTTGAAAAGCCACCAGAAACAGAGCTGTCTCCTGCACATAATCCCTAAAATAAGGACCCCACTGAGTAGAATAATCTCTTTGCAACTTTACTGGCCTGTGTGTCCAGGCACCCCAAAGCTTTAATATATTTTGTTCCCTGAAAGGCAAAAAGAGCAATTATCCCCATTTCAAAGACAGGGGTTGAGGGCCAGGGCAATGAAAGATGCCTTCACTGCAAAAAACACTGCTATCTTAAATTGAAGGAGCTAGCAATCTCCTTGCTTTCCACAAGTTTTACCCCAGGTTGCTATGTCTTAATTACCATTTAAGGGCCCAACAGCTTTCTGTAGCAGAAAGACACTGTGGCCATTAGCTGAAAGCTAAAAGATTAGCTGTCTGCCCCAGGTGAGCTAATATATTCTGGAAAAAACATGCACTTACAGTGGGTTACCCATAAACTTTGTAGCAGGGAAGAAAAAAGGAATTCAGGCCTCTGGAGAAGCAGGCTACTGGCCCAACCACCTGGACCCCTGCCTCCAGCATGGCCTGAAGGAACAAGTATAGTGCTAAGGGTCAAGAGCTCCTGGCTCTCTCACTCCCTCGTGGTGCAGCTTTGAAACAATCTCATCTTTCCAGTGGTTTTACCTGTCTCTTGAGGGGGCAAAATCTTGATTTCCTACCTCTCAGGGATATTGCAAAGATGAATGAGTTAATATCTGCTCATATAAAATGCCAGGTATTATGAACTAGGGACTAGTCAGATCACAGCTGAGTTTGCTTTCTCCATTAGGATCTCATGGTGAAAGGCACTGGCTAGACATTCCCAAAGAGCCAATTCCTTCTCTACCCACCCCCTGGGTCCTGACATGACACCTATTTCTATCACCTTGCCTATCAAATGTATGCGCACACTGATTGGGAAGGGAGGTCACTGGGGGCAGGGGTGGGGGACTCAGAGTCAAAGGCCTGTTTGATTCTTGGTGCCTCTGCTGAGATCAGTTGGCTGGAGGAGGCTTTTTTGTAATGTCAACTCCTGTTGCGTAGGAAATTAACCTGAGACTATCAAATCCTTCTGTGCAGGCCTCTGAAACAGACCATGGACAGTCACAGTCTTGAGGTACACCTGGCCTGAACTAGAATTGAACGGCTGGCCTTCAGGCCTTGCCCACACCCCTCACCTTCCCTGACATCCGCTTCAATGCATTCTTCACTTTTCGCCCCAATGGCAACTTCTCTTTCCATTAAGCTCTTCTCCTGCAAGCCCTACCCCAGAAGGAATCATGGACCATTATCACACTGACGGCCCTGCTGGTGGGTCCCTTTCTTCCCCCCACTCTGTGTTTTCCTTGCTTATTTGGACTGTAAGCCCTTCAGATGGGGCTTCACTCATGATCTGGGGGCCCAGTTTCAGTCAGTATCTAGCTACAAGTGTAATTAACCTGATTAATTGCAGGAGCAAGGAGTGACTACTTAGCACCCCACTGCTGATGCTCAGAGCCACCTGTCATGACCAGGCTCCCCCTCCTACTCTCAGAACAGAGCAGTGTGGTGACTTGAGGACCCGAACACTGAATCTCACGTGCTGCCGAGTTCCCCAGGCCCAGCCAGTGACTGCTCACTGCTCCCATCTCTGGCTCTCCCAGCTCCACCCCCTCCCCAAACTGAGTCTCTGCCTGCCACCGCTTTAGGACAGTGGGGCTCCACAGTTGGCTCCCGTGAAGCTCTTGACCAGTGCCACAGGCTTCCCAGCCTGCTGCTGTATAGATGTCTCTGCACTACCCAGAGACCATCTATCTAGTTGTGGGAGCTCTGGTTTTTAGTTACCCTTCCAGGAGCCACCTATCAGTAAACCAGAGATGCAGGCTTAGCCAAGAGATTTCCTAATCCATCCACATGTGACTCCTAACATACCAAAGAGTTAAAGACTTCGAGAATATAGACAATTCCTGAATGCTGCCCCCACCTCACTCCGATGTTACCCCCTGTGGTGCAGTCCTGGTTGGGTCCACATCCACTGTGCCTGACTCCATTTCCCCGATAGGCCTGAAGTTGCTCCTTGGCTTAGGAAAGGCTCTGAAACAGATTCTTCCCTCTTTGGTGAGAAGGAGAAACAGGGGCTTACCCAGCCCTGTGCATAGATACTGGACATCACCCTTCTCTTCAGAGGGGTTTCTGTGAGAAGAGTCCATTCAAAGGGCAAACAAAGTCAAGGAGAGCCATGCCAAGTTTGTGACCCTTGACTGGTCAGTCACCACCATACAGACCTGGCTTCTCCACCACGTGCCAGATGCCTGATGCAAAACAGAGGAGGTAATCCACACAACGGGTATGGTTACACGTGCATTCACACAGTTAAACAGAACCTAGAGCCAGGCCTGGTCAGACTGTCCCATGCACTCCCCTTCCCTGGCTTCCACCCTCACATCTCAGAGTCATAAAAAAGTGTCACATTTTATGCAGGCACACAAACATACATATTTACACTTCATGTAGGTACATCAGCTATGGTTTGAAAATCACCACTGTTTATGTTACAGTACATCTCAAAGGACCCAGTTGAAATTGGGGCTCCACTGTGCAATGCACTTTAAAACACTTTGCAAAAGATGACCGTGCCCTGAGTTGTCTACAGTCTAAATAGGCAAGACAGACAAAGGAAGGACTATTATACCCATTTAATCGATGGGTAAGGCACAGAGACCAGGGGTGTGTCTACAATGCAATGCAAAGATGTGACTGCAGCTAGTGTAGACCTATCTGACCTGGCTGTAAACGACCGGTATGTAGTTAGGTATCCAGGTTGTAGCCATATTGGTCTAGAGAAAAAAGCAATCAGGGATCATAGTAGAGATATCTTTTATTAGACTAACAATATTTTTGCAAAAGAAATTCTTTAATTGCAAGCACCTCTGACCACCTGAAACCTGAGATACTGCTCCTGCCTTTGTTTCAAGGTAATTTGCATCATCATAGAGCCTTACAAGAGCTGAGAGACTCCTTACCAGCTAAGAACTGCCTGCCCAGAGGAGTTTTCCATCTATTGACTTCTCTGTGAAATCCTATGAAAAATGAACTTTCATTTCTACCTAGGAGAACTTTTACAATCTTTTCTCTGATGTCTGATGAAGGATGTTTGTGCCCAAAAGCTTGCAATTAAAGAATTTTTTTGCAAAAGTCTTGTTGGTCTAATAAAATATATCACCTCTACTAGAAGCCCTGATTGGTATGTGGTTACAGCGTTAAGCTAACTACCATACTGTTCTGATTATAAGCCCACCTTTTTTTTCCCTCGGAATAAACTATAAAGATCTCCCTTGACTTTGTGGACTCAGCCTATAATTGCACCCTTGAGAGTCTCGAGTTTTGTACTTGCAGTATTTCTGTGCATGCAGTGAAAAAAGCCCAGTCAGAAATATTTTCAGTGGTGCTTTTATTTAGCAACTTTAGTGCATTTAACCCTTTGCGTCTGTTCCTTGGTTATTTGTTTCTCTGTGGGAGCGAGATGTTCTTCCCTCTACCAGCTAAAATGTATGGCAGCTAAAATTCTCCTGTGGGAGTTTTGTAAGGACAGCAGCAGTTCAATGTATTGATCTTCGGTTGTTGCCTTATATTCAGGGACAATGCTGTTTTTTCCTAAAAAGGAACCTGGAAATGTGGGTTAACTTACATGCGGGGTCAACCTATAATCAGAACAATATGGTAAAACGAGGTAGCCCACAGCAGAACAGTGTTCAGCATAACCTCCCAAGACCCTGCACAGATTTTGGGGGTAGCTAGCAGAGCTCAGTGCTACCCTGTTCTCAGAACTTAAGATAAGTAGGACTTAAGATGGGAGTGACAAGTGCTACTCCCTGGAACACACTCAAAAGTGAGATGCTGAAAGGGTCCTTGGGCTTCCTCCAAACAGCAACTGCCAAGATGTTTTTTTGAGAACAGACATTCTTTTAGAACAGCGGGAGTGATAAGGCAGAAAGCTTGCTTCTCAGTCATGGTCTTGGGAGCAGTGAGGAGATAGTGGAGACCTACCCCCAGTGACTGACCCATGGCAAAGCAAAGCTGTCCCCCGGTCTCCTGAATCCCAGCCCCATAGCCTCTAAGGCCTTCCTGCCTTGTCGGTTTTCAGCTAGAAAACTGGAACAAGATGCAGAGGCACAACTAGAAATTTTGTGCCCCAGACAGAAGTGCCAGGGAAGGTAGTTGGGGGTACCAGCACTGGAGAACTATACCTGACCCAAGACTCAAAGACATCCCCGCCGACTGCTGCCATGGCATGCACTCCCCACAGGCTGCCATTCTGGTGCCCCCTCTAAAGCAGTACCAGGGGCTGGTGCCCTGCTTGCTCACTCCTAGTTACACTACTGCCAGGGACAGGTGTAGAACAAAGTGAGGAGACCTCACTCCACGCTCACCTTTGACACAGCAACACAGCTGGAACCCACATGATTAGATGAATAGAGATATCAGATTAGAATGATTTCAAGGTGTGGGGCAGGGAGGGAGGCTTAACATGCTTGGGAGCATTTCTGACACCACACTGAGCATCCACCTCTATCCTGGCCTGCTGGGAGCTCTCTCTCAAATCCCTCTGCATAGCAAGAAAGGGCAAAGCCAATACAGAGAACAGGAAGAGGATGGCAGAGATCCACCTGATTGTTTTAATTTAGTTTAATAATTTGGGGATTAAGCGATTCAGTTCTCAGGATCTAATGTCCAATTTGGTCTCCTGAAGCCTCCAGGGTAACTGATGAGCACAGCGAGGTGCCCCCTCCCCATCCCCTGGCCCTTTTTTTTACATTTAATAATACATTAAAATAAAGAAAGGAAGCGGCCTAGCATTGTTAATTAATGAGTTGCACCTCGTCCTGCTTCCCTTCTCTCCCATGCTGGGTAAATACCAGGGATTGTGGATCCCTGTGTGTGTATAATTAAAAGACTTCCTTTGAATTACTGCAATGCTATGTAAAGGCTCCTAATAGTGTTTGCAGGGTTAATGCACTCTGGTTAACACCCCCCAACACACACACCACACCACCACCACCACCAGGGAGAGAGTGAAAGTGCAGAACCTGGATACCAGAGGAGGGGGAGATGGTGGGCACCCAAGAGCAAAGTGAGGGTGTCGGGGTAGGGGTGGAGGTGGTGGGAGGCATATGGGGCTTTGGAACCCCAGGGTAAGAGTGCTGCCACCCTGCCTGTGCCCTTCATCACCACAGCTCAGACATCTCTGTTCATACAGCCCAGGAGTATTTCATGAGCTATGGTTGCTCCTGTCTCTCATGGCTCCTCTGCCCCTGTGCCTGGCCCCTATTCCATCCCCCCCCACCCCGCACAAAGTGAGTATGGTTTATTGCCAGCATATCCACTCCCTCCTATCCATGGCTTCAACCTCTGCCAACTCTTTTTTGTGGTTACTTGGCTCCTCTCACTCATGGCACAGCTCCATCCCAGTTACCTGTGTGGCCATAGTCCTCCATGATCAGTGTGTGATGCTGATAGTCTGATAGCTGATAGCTGACAAAGCTGATAGTCCCCAGCTTGCTATTGCCGTATGTGGGTGGGTACCATCCACAGGCCCAAATGAGACCAGGGTCCAAGTGTACAAACATGTGGTAAGAGACAGTCTCTGGCCTGAATTGCTAGGTGTGCAGTACAAAGAGGAAGCAACTCACCCAGGGTCACGTAGCAGAGCAGTGACAGATTTGAGGGAAGAGATGATCTCATGGGGTCCTTTCCAGCCCTACATTTCTTGAATCTGTGTGAACCCAGGCATCTTGGTTTCCGGTTGAGTGCCCCCATCTGGTCTGTACTTCTCTCACACCCCCTTTTGCATCTCTTCTGGTGGACTCAGGGGGTTGAGATCGGGACCCAGTTGCCCAGAGGCACCTATAGCTGCTTTCGCATAGAGGGCTTGTTCAAGATTCCCTGTTTCCTGTCTGCTTTTAAAGTAGTTCCACAAGTTAAAATGCTACTTCTGTAAACACAGACCCAGAGAACCAGTCACTCTCCCTGAAGAGAGAGAGACAACACATACTGACACACTGACCTGAACAGAAGGGGATACACAGACAGGTAGTTAGCCCTGAAGTTAGGCTGAATGCAGGGAAGGGTAGCACCTTATAGACTAACACACTCAGAGAGACTTAAGCTTTCATAGCCTACTTTGTCAGATGCCATGACAAGGTCTTGTTTTTCTGAACTAGTTAGAAGGTGCCACCTTGCCCAAAAGGGTTTACAGGGTAACAAAGATCCTATTGGATATATCTCAAGAGGGAGAAATCACAGATGGGGCCCTTGACATGGCTAGGAAGAGCCCTAGGATGGAAAGCAGAGAGCTCCGGGACCTTTGCTTCCAGTTTCCAGACCAGTGATCAAAAGCAACTGTATGATGGCTTTGCACTGGGCTGTGGAACTACTGCTACAGTGTCTTCCTCAAAAGGTGTAAGTTTACTGCTCGAGCTAGGGTTGAAATTTGGAATTTCTCAAATAGGAAAGCTTAACATTTCCTAGTTCTAGAGCAGATGCAAATTGGGAAATGTCAAGATTCCCTGGAAGAAAAGACACTGCCAAAATAACTGCAAACATCCTCCTCCCTCCTCTGCCCCCCCCAGTGGAAAATTTCACCCAAAGGGACATGATCTGGCAGGGAACTTCAGTTTCAGCAAAATGGTATTTTGATGATGCTTCAATGAACGTTTTAATGGCCAGCTCCATTTATAGCACAGGCAACCCTGCCTGGATGGCAAAAGAAATCGGATATTACTAAGCAGACCGAATTCCCTTTCTGCCTCATACCAGGTCAAGGCACAAGACACATGGCCATCACAGTAGGAAGGCAGATCGACTTCAGCCTTGCAGTGCAGAATTGATGTGTGGAAAAAGCAGTATCCACAGGCTCTCTGAGCCAGCAATGCAACTGTCTGCCAAAGTGTGTGGGGACCAGGTGTTTGATCTGCAGGGAAGGAAAGAAGCCAGGAAAGAGAATAGATGAAGGGGGTGGTGGGAGAGACTGTCCTCTGCCCCATGCCAGAGCCAGCTACACTGGATCAACAGACTACAGCTGAGCAGCAACAAGGCATGTTAGAGAAGAGATTTATACTTGGTGTCTAACTCAGGGTCTCTTTCAGTCTCCATTCTCATCACAAACTGCACCCTGCTTTGCCCTTGCCTACCTCTGCCTCCACTACCACCTCCCTCCCTTCTTTCTTTCTTTTTTTTTTCATTTGATATCTCAGGCCAAATTAGTTCCAACTTGTGTCAGCTAAGCAGAGCTTGATTACTCACGTCTGTGTGGCGCTACCACTGGCAAGTATCTTACCTCCCGGACTCTTCAGCCTGGGGTTTCAGATACTCCCAAATCCATGGCAGGCATCCTACGTGCAAGCCCCAAGCCCAGAGGCCTTGGAGTTCACATGCCACCTCGTCTCGCTTGCCCCTAGCCAAAAGGTCAAAGAAGCTCTGAAGCACAACCCCTGTAGGGTGAATTCATAAGGTCAGTTCCTCTTCCTTTTATGAGTGCCCATGGCCAGAGAGACCTGCCACCCACAGCTATTCTGCCTGGAGGTTTATGAGAGCAGCAGTGGGCTTTCCACTGCCCCCACCCCCACCAAGCCCTTTCCTCAGCTCCTGAACCACTCCCATCTCTCCCCTTGCAGACAGGCTGTCCTACTTCTCCTTTGTTGGCTTAGGTTTAAGGGGTCTCCAGCCCCCTGGCATTAGCAGGGCAGCTCTCAGCAGGCTGCAGGCACCCTGCTTTCGCTGTCATGCTAGCAATCGCTCAGTGGGATTTGCCTCTCGGGGATTAGTGCGCTTTGCAGCATTAGGTGTCCATTTAGGTTTTAGGAGGGGATTTGAGCATCGGGCTTTTGCTTTTAATTCTTAAATGTTTAACCACTGCTTTCCAGAAATAAACTGGCAGGGAGACTGGGGCTGAACTGAGCAGGGTGGGGCAGTACATGAGGGTGCCTACGAGGTGCGAACACCCAGCAGGTGTTGGAAATGGCCAGAGCTTCAACCTTTAGGTGCATGGGGCTGTGCAGGGCAGGGGATGCATGAAACTTACATGCTATCATGTGCTCTGTTTAGTGCGTCCCCCAGGAAAGCCATGGCTTTGTTCTTGGAAGGTACCTCTGCCTGTGCAAGCCAGGGTTCTACGGTGCAAGCAGGTCTCCCATCACTGCCCAGCCTGGTAGGTAGCCACTCTCCCCGGCCTTCTGTCTTGTTCTGTCAACTGGACTTTGGCTGGCTCTCAAGTCACACCTACAATTTAGTGGCAAAACTAGATATTCAGCTCTTCCCACTCCACCTTACACCAGTATCTGAGCCCTCTTCCAACACACACATACCTTGGTGAGGTGGGGAGGAAGTGCTGTTATCCCATTTTACTAGTAGGGAGTTGAGGCACAAAGCCAGGGAAGGGCCAGATTTTTTGTCATGTTACAGAGGTGCCCATTGAAGTGCATGGGAATTAGGCATTTTCATCCCCTAGAGGACTTGCATCAATATTGCATCAGACTTTGAAACCCATGCCTTCCAGCACCTGGTTAGTGCCTTATTAGCCACAGTACCAGCCTTCCTTCCCAGCTGCTTCATGCGGCAAGTCCAGAGCATCATACCTAGCAATCACAAGACATTCAAAGCACCTGACATGCCCAATGTATTGCCCTCTCGCAGCTGCAATTCCATGTGCTGGAATGACATGCAAGGGAAGAGACCAGATGTTGGGGTTCTGCCTGATCTACCTCCTCATTTAGCCTTAACCCTGGGTCAATCTTCCACCCAAATACTATCTGGGGAAACGTGCTTCTCATACCTCCCGCATTAGCCCAGAATCAGAGCCCCTCCCTGCACTCCAGTGAGGGAGGGAGAGCTGCAGGCACACACAGAGGTGGGAATTAGTGGGTCAAGTTAAACCAAACTCATTAAGCCAACTTCACATCACACATGGAAGGACCCGTGCATGCACACTGCATCCTTGAGAGGCCACAGACAGAAGAAAAGCCAAATCACCTTCTTTTACCTTAAACACCATGCACCAGTGCAAAAGGATTGCAAAGGAAGCGGGAAATGCCCCCAGCTCTGAAAAGCAGGATTTTACCCGTTTGGTCCTGGATGGTGCAAGAACATCAGCCCTGAGGTCTGTTGTCTGAGTGAAATTGATGGCAAGAGATAAAAGCCATGCAGAGCTATTGTAAGCCTCTCACGCATTCCCTTTCTGTCCAGGGATAGAGAAAAGCTCATCTCAATATGGAGAAGTGAGTCCCGGGAACTTGCTGGAGTGCCGCCCCTGCCAGGAGGGATGCGTGACGTGCGTGGACGACACCCCGTGTTTGATCCAGGAGGATTGGTCCCTGCGGGCTGCCGTCCTCTCTTGCCAAGCCTTCTGCATGCTGGCTGTCTTTCTCAGTATGCTGATCTCCTACCACTTTAGAAAGAGCAAGGCAAGGCAACAAGCTCTCACTGAGGAACTGGGTTTCACTGTGGTACCCCTATGCTCTGCTATCAGGGACTCAAACATACCCAGCCTTGGGCACATCACCCCTCTGCGGTGCCTCCTGTGAGACCCACAGAGCATATGGCCTGAGTTCTTCTCAATACCTTACAAGAGACAGGCCTTGTGTAGTGGCCTGAGCACAGGCATGGGGGCAGGGACAGCTATGTTCCCACCTGTGCTCTGATGCCACATCACGTTGGGTACCTGACATAAGCCCTCTTGGGAATGATTTTCAGAGCCCTGACTTCAACTGAAGCTAGACACACTCAGCACCCCTTACTAATTCAGACCACAAGTATCTCAGCCTGGGCCCCCAAAACCAAGACAGCCCATGTCATGTTGCTCCTTATACTCCATAAAATGCCTGCCATAATTCACTCACCAGGCCCAGGGCTGGGGGCATGGAAGCTGGCTGTATAGAAAAGGGGGCATTTACCCCTATGCAGGCAAAATGACCCCAAACCTTCCCACCCCTCAGGTCCCAAACCAGCTCTGCAGAAGGCTTCTTGTTGGCCCCCTGTACAGGGATGAATTTAACCCAAAGTCCCTTTAAGGTGAGGACAGCCAAGCATTGCAGTTGGATGGCTGTTAAAGCACAGGAGGGGAAGTCCCATGACCTCAGTTCTGTCCCCAGAATTTGGATCAATCATGTCTCCTCCCCAAGCCTCAGTTTTCATATATCCACAATGGGGCTGATAAAAATATTGACCTACTCCACTCATGGTGGGAGGGGCCTATGGTCAGCTTGTGATTCCTCGTAAATGCTTAAGAAGTGCTGTGCATTCTCATTTGTTATTAGTGTTACCGGTTTGGTCTTCTGACACTTACCTCCATTTTTCTTTAGAGTCGGATCTCCCCTAGAAAATGAAAGGTTTCCACACACTTCTACTTTTAGCTGCCATAGGAGAGGGTGCCTCCTGCTAGCGGGCTGTCTCACCCATCCCACTAGGCTAATTCCACTCCCAATCCCTTCCAACTCACTTCATTTTCCCCCGAGATTACTCCAAGAATCTAGCTCTAGGATAGAGACTAGTCTGATTTGTTGAGACATGTTCCTACCACTAGAAGGTGACCTGTGGGGGGTGCTGGGAACACCTTGCTCCTCACAGCACAGGCTCATTCAAGAATATGTTGTTTGCATTCTGCTCTGTCCTCTGCCTTGGCACAATGCCCTTGAATGATTCATTCCCCCACCACATGGGTCCTCTGCTACGTGAGTGTGTGTGCCTCTCTCTCTCTTTCTCTCCCTAGAGGATCCGTGCATCAGGAGTTATCCTGCTAGAAACTATCCTCTTTGGATCTCTGCTTCTCTACTTCCCTGTGAGTATCTGACTTGTACATGGATGCCAATGCTCTCTCCCTTTGTTCCCCTAGGTAATGCCAACTCCAAGGAGGAGGCTGGGCTGGATGGGAGTAGGTTCATCTTCTCCCATTTTCAGACCTTCCTGTGCCCTCCCTGTGCCATATTACCTGAGATCCCCAGCAGTCCCATCTCAGTCACACACGTGGGGTCCAATCCATCATGGATAGCCTTTACCCCAGGACACAAACCCCTCCTTTACCAAAACAGGTCCCAGGCTATGCTCTAAGTCTGCCTACTGGTGCCCTGCTGCAGACTCATCACCAAGCTGCGGCTTCAGAAGCTGCACCACTGTCCCAATTTCTTCTGCCTTTCTAGTTTCTACAGTCGGTGCTTCTGCTGCCTTGTCAGAGTGCTCAGGTAGTATCGTGATGAAGATAGAGTGTGCAAACACCTAGACAGGTGGATTTCAACCTTTTTTCATTTGTGGACCCCTCAACAATTTCAAATGGAGGTGCAGACCCCTTTGAATTGTAAGTGTCACATACTTTTGATTGATCAGAGGTTAAAAAATACTGATCTGGACAGATAAGAGCCCTTTGTTTCACCAGAGGAAGGACAAAGACCTCTATTTCCATCCCTGCTGGGGATGAGATCCACTCCTCCTGTCTCATGGGAACCCATTTGTGCAAGGTGGGAAGGCTCGGTCTGTTGTCAGAGAAAACCCCATGTTCCACTCAAAGACTTCTGTAGATGCAGCAGTAGCTAGGAAAAGCCAAGTAAAGATCCAGGTCAACTCCAATTCCACTGGGGCCATTTTGTACATAGACCGCTGACATCAAAGGCTCCTCAATTCCTGGGATCCGTCATGCTGCCATTGCATGAGAAGGCAAGAGGTGCTCCTACAACCCTAGAAAGCCAAGGATTCACTTGCCTAGAATGCAAATCAGGGGCACCTCAGAAAGAAGGCTGTGTGCTGTGCATAACAGGCACTGGAAGCAGTGATTGCTGGACTGCTTCCTTCACTTTTGCTTCTAAAGTAGAAATATGGATTTCTCCTCTGCACCAACAGCAACACAAAATTTGACTTTGCCCTGGGCATCCAATTGCTAATTTCACCAGTCTGGCCTTCATCAGCCACAGCAGAAACCTTCTTGAGGACTGAAAACCCTTTTTTCCTGATGACCAGTGGAATTAATCCTCCTCTAAATCTTCTCCCTCCTGAAAGATTTGCAGCATCTGCCATAGAGACAGCAGGAAGCAGTGAACAAACCTTTTGAAAAGAAGCTGATCCTCAGGCCTCTTAGCTGGTTTCTGACGCAGCCTGCTCCCTGTTCCCAAAAGGGTCAGGGGTGGCAGTAAGGCAGTACAAACTGTACAACTGCATAAAGCCCTGAGCTGGTTAGGGGTCCTCATTGCACATTTTAGCCTGGTTGTCTGGTACATTACTGTGCAAGGCCAGACCTTTGTGTGAGACCCCCAAAAACATAAATCCAGCCACAGACAAGGGGCTTAGAGGACCTCAACTAGAGCCTGAAATTTATCACCCAAGCTGCATTACCCTGTTCTCATTTTAGGTGCTTCTAGGCTGCACATCAGTGTGATATCCAGATCTGGTCCCTTCTAACATATCCTGCTAGCCAGGTCATATTCCATCTGAGGCAGTATTGTCCTAGTTGCTCAGGCAGGGGATCATGAGTCAGACACTCTGGTACATCAGTTTGGCTTCCACAGTGAATCATTGTCTGAGGGGAGGCTGTCATCAATCTGTGCCTCAACCTCCCTGTCTGCATGTGCTGGCAGCTACACAGGATACAGCACCAGGAGACACAAAAATGCAGGCCCCTTTCCCCCTTGGTAAAAGTGAGTTGTTTTCCTGTGGGCATCATATGGGGTCTGCCTGAGCAAGGCAATGCCAGCACAGAGATACAAGCAGAAGGAGTGGCCAGGTTGTCAGGAATCACCATCTATCTAGTCCCCTACCTCTAACCCTAGCTAGGAGCATCTGACTCAGGGGCAGGTGCAGGAAACCCTGCAGTCAAGGAATAATGGAATTCCCAGGAGAAGCCAGAGCATTTATGATCCTTCTTATCTATTGCCTGCTTTTGCTAGTATATATATATTCTGCTAGGGCTGCAGCCTCATTTTCACTCAAGCTTTACTGACACCAAGAAAAAAGGTGAGGACCTAACAGTGCAATTTTGTGCCAGTGCAGACTAGCCGCATGTTCTTTTTTATCCAGTTCTGGTGCTCTGGGACTTTATCATGGCCTACAAAGTCATCCAAACCCCCTTGAAAGTTCCAGCATCCTGCCCACATGGCCTAGGGGTGGCTTAAGTGTAAACAAGACCCAGGGGCAAGTGTAAAAAGTGGAAACTTCAAGTGACACAACAGCTTCCCAGGACAGAGATCTGAGCTGTGTGGAGCTACTTCTCTCATTCTCTCTCCCCTCTTTATGCTCAGGTGTTTATCCTGTACTTCAAGCCAAGTATTTTTCGCTGTATCGTCCTGCGCTGGGTGCGCATGCTTGGATTTGCAATTGTCTATGGGACCATCACCCTCAAGCTATACAGGTAATGGCACGAGGGGCTCGTTGGCCCCTGCCTCTGCCAGTGGAGTTACCCCCAGGATGGATTTTGCCCTGAATGTACAAACGCAGGAGGCAAAACCTTCACACTCCTGAGGCAGCAGCTGTCCTGCTCTGAGTCAGCCTCATAGTGACTTCCCACAGATCCAGCTTCGAGCTATGGATGGTACAGTCCTCCTCAATTGATCTCCTCTCAACAGAAGCTCATGAGGCTGCAGATTCCTTGTGGTCAAGTCCAAGGGAAACATACTGTGACTGATCCTGCTCCAAGCAGTAGAGGGCCTTTTTTTTTTAGCTACTGAACTCACTGCTGGTAGGGAGTCTGAAGTTAAATTAACATCACCTGCATGGCCTTAGTCCTGATGCATTTCATATTCTAATAACCTTCCTTTAGATGGGTTTTTCTTTAGTGGAGAAACTGCACAAGCACAATACACCAAAGCTCAGGGTGAAATCCACTCCTATACAAGCACCAGCACAAAGCCTGGGAACCACATTAAGCCTTAGTTAAGTCATCAGCTGGTCATAGAGCCACTGGATGCTAGTGTTGCTTCCTCCCTCTGCTGTGCAGGGTCCTGAAGGTGTTCCTCTCCCGTACGGCCCAGCGAGTCCCCTATATGACCAGCGGGCGGGTGCTGAAGATGCTGGGGCTGATCCTGCTCTTGGTGCTCTGGTTCTTGGCAGCCTGGACAGTGGGGATGCTGGAGAACATTGATAAGAACATCCCGCTGGTGATCCGCTCCCAGACTCCCCGGGGCCTTCAGTTCTATATCTGTGACCATGACCGGTGGGACTACATGATGGTTGTGGGTGAGACTCTGCTCTCAGGGCTCCAGATGTCACAGAAAAGGAGGTGTGGGGACATTTTTAGTTTGCCCATGGATGGCTGTCCTGGATTCCACGAGGTCAAAGAGCCCCAAGCACACACCAAGCAGGGAGCTTAGGAGACTCAATGTGCTCCTTCCTCTCAGCTTGGCTAGAACCAGCTCTGGAGTAGAGGGGTATTCAGCCAGGAGAGGATAACCACAGCCTAGACCACACAGGGCCAGATTGCCACCCCCTTACTCACACCAGAGCTGATTATAGTCCCTGAATGGCTCCCACTGATACCAGTGAGACCATTCCAGCTCTGAGGTGCCACATAGTACTGGTAAGTGTCAGAATCTGTCCTGTGGTAGGGTCAGAGCCACCCTGGAACCACAATGAAGGCTGCACCTTAGCACTGGAATGGCCCTCTGATTCCCTTTGCATGCTGGCTGACACCCCTGCTCTAGAGAGATGCAGATGGACAGACAAACAAGCAGAATGGCAGACAAGAGACCCATGTGCAAGCCCTTGACACTGCCTCTTTTCCACCTTCTTGGCCCTGAATCCACCAACATGGGATGGCTCTGGAGCAGAACCTGCCTTGTAATGCTGACTCCAGAACAGTGGTAGCCCCCTCCTCCTCGGTCCCAAAAAAGATCTCTTCTAGTTGCCAGCCATCCTGGGATTGTAGCACAGAGGCCATTTGGGCTGTAGCCCCAAACACAAGTGCACATTCCCACTTGTGTTTTATTGTCCATCCAAAGCTGAGGGAGACCAGTGTTTGGAGGGCAGGCAAGAAAGGAAGCCAGCCTGTGAACAGAAGGCTCGTGCCACCTTGGTAGCCAAAGAAATGGGATTAGCTAATCTTAAACCATTTCTCATCAACCAGGTGCCACCTGCACTCCACAGCATCCTGCTATAAAATGTAAACATGCTAGAGAGAAAGGTGCTGCACTTAATATTGCTGATTTGTCTCTCTCTCTTTCTGCCAGCTGAAATGCTCTTCTTACTCTGGGGGAGTTTCCTGTGCTATGCCACCCGGACGGTGCCCTCTGCTTTCCATGAGCCCCGCTACATGGGCATTGCCCTCCACAATGAATTGATCATATCCACTGCCTTCCATGTCATCAGGTGAGGAAAGGGAGGGAGAAAGGGCCTCTTGGCTGTACTGATCCATTGCTCTGTCTATCCAGGAACCTCCCCCCTGCTCCACTCCCCATCCACAACCACACATTTGGTTCAGAGGGAAGGAGTACAATTCTAAAGGACTTTATCATTCTGGTTCCTGGAGACGTGTGATTTACATATTTGTCTCTCCCCACCTTGGGCTGAACCTTGATTTTGCACACCCGCTGCTTTGTTTCACACACCTGCTGCGCCTTGTGTGATAGAGGCCAGTCATGAGGACCCCCTAGTGGTTTCAAAATCTGTAGGCAGATCAAGAGCGAGGGGCAGCTTGAACACCTTCAAAACCAGGTCACCTCCTCAAGCTGCTCTTTCTTCCTTCTCTTCTGATCTCCCAGTTCACCTCGTAAAACTCTGACCAGTTGACAGGCATAAAAAATAATCCCATCTGCTTTAACTCCAAGTAAAAAAAAATCCAGCCCTGAGGAATCATTCCAGCAGCAGTATATAGCAGAATCCATGATCCTCACTCTTCTCACATACCATGGGTGCTTGGAAGGGAGTCTAGTGGTTAGAGCAGAGGGGTCAGAGTCAGAAAATAGTTTCATAGTTTGTAGGGTCAGAAGGGACCTGAGCAGATCGTCAAGTCCGACCCCCTGCCATGGGCAGGAAAGAGTACTGGGGTCAAACGACCCTGGCAAGGTGTCTATCTAGCCTCCTTTTAAAGACCCCCAGGGTAGAAGTGAGCACCACTTC
>NW_017728973.1:7691398-7723697 GCF_001723915.1 Gavialis gangeticus
AAGGCCTTCCTAAAGTCCAGAAAGACTACGTCCACTGCAATACCTGCATCCAAGGATTTTGTGACCTGCTCGTAGAAGACCACCAGGTTGGTCTGACAGGACCTGTCTCTAATGAACCCATGTTGGTTGCCCCTAAGCATACACTCCCCTGCTGGCCCCTCGCAGATGTGCACCTGGATAATTTTCTCAAACAGCTTCCCCAGGACCGAGGTAAGACTAACAGGCCTATAATTTCCTGGGTCCTCCTTCCTCCCTTTTTTGAAAATGGGGACCATCTTGGCCCTTTTCCAGTCCTCTGGCACCTCGCAAGAGCACCACAAGTGCTCGTAAAGCTGTGCCAGGGGACCCTGCAATGACCTCTGCCAATTCCCTCAGCACTTCGGGGTGGAGATTGTCAGGACCTGCTGACTGGAACATGTTTAGACCCACCAGAAGTTCCCTGACTAGGTCCTTTCTGACCCTGTGCCTGGCAGCGCCTCCCCTGGGACCACTGGGGATCCAGGTGTGGGGAATGACCTGGTCCCTGCTCAGGAAAATGGAGGCAAAGAAATTCTTAAATAGGTTAGCTTTGTCATCTGGTGAGATCACCAAATTTCCCAGTGTGTCCTGCAGAGGCCTGCATTACCTGGAACCTTCTTTTTACCCCCTATGTATTTAAAAAAGGATTTCTTGTTATCTTTGATCCAGGTCACTAGTCCCAGTTCCATCTCCACCTTAGCCTTCCTGACTGCCCCCCTGCAGCCCCAAGCAACAGAGGTATAGTCCTTCTTGGTGATGGCCGCCCCCCCTTCCATTGGGTGTACACCTCCTTTTTAGCTTTGAGACATTCCTGGATGCTTTTGGTGAGCCATGGGGGCTTTTGAGCACTCTTGCCCCCTTTGATCCGTGTGAGGATTGTCACCCTTTGGGCTTGAAGGACCGTCTCCTTCAGAAATGACCACTCTTCTTGGACTCCCAACTCCCCTCCCCACCTGGGACCTCAGTGCCTCCCCAACTAGTCTCCATAGCTCAATGAAATCCACCCTCCTGAAGTCCAGGGCTGCTGCCTTGCTGCAGGCCTTTGCCACCCTGTGCTGGATGGTGAATACCAGCAGGAGATGACCACTGTCACCCAGGTGATCGAGCACCCGCAGTCCCCTCACCAGGTCATCACTTGTGGCCAGGACCAGGTCTAACAAGGCATTTCCCCTGGTGGGACTGTGCACCTCCTGGGTTAGATGGGGGTCCTGTAACACGGCTAGGAACCTACGTGAGCAGTCAGATCTGGCTGACTGCTCTTCCCAGCAGATGTCCGGATAGTTTAGGTCACCCATGATGACCACGTCCCCTTGACTTAACTGCCTCCGCAATTTGACTTAACTGCTTCCCGGTCCAACTCTTCCCCTTGGTTGGGTGGTCCGTAGTAGACCCCCACCGTTAAGTCCCTTTCCCCACGACCCCCTTGTATTCAGAACCAGAGCACTTCAGTTTTCCCCTCCTCTGACCCGGTGCTGTTCATTGAGGATGTGAATTGTTCTTTGACGTAGAGCGCCACACCCCCGCCTTTTCTCCCTGTCCTATCCCTCCTGTACAGCCTATCTTGGTTCTATCCTCAGCAAAAAGAGGGAGGGCTCTCCCATGGGTAGAAAAACGAAATGGAGGTCCCCAGGCATCACCAACTGATCATGGGCAAGTCACTTTGCTTCCTTGTGCACTACATGGGGAGAGGTTCTGAGATGATTCTTATCTAAAGAAGACAGGCACCGTGGCTTTCTGGTACAGTACTGGGTTGGGGCTCAGGAGGCAGGTTATCTATTTCCAATTATGCTACTGGCCACATGTGCAAGTTCAAACGCCCACTTCCCACCTCTGTGCTTGAGCTTCCCCATCTGCAAAACAAAGGCAGTGATTCAGTTTCACTTCTAAAGCACTCTGAAACCTACTGATGAAAAGCCCTCGATATTAATCTCTGCTGAGTATACACACATGCAGATCAGCAGGAGAGTAAGCACAGGCTGGGGAGGGGGTTGTCCTCATTTTGGGGGCATTGCCCAGACTGGATGGGCTGTCCCAGTTTTGCCCAGTGAAGGAGCCTGACAATACATTAATGAAACACCCAATTCTGCTGACTTCACTTGTTTTGCTTTTGAATTGCATAGAACTCTTACTAGGATTCATTCTCACCCCACTGTTGCACTTCCTCAGTGTATACCACTGGTTTACTGGAGTTAGTTCTGATTCACA
Organism: Gavialis gangeticus; assembly: GCF_001723915.1. Lineage (NCBI taxonomy): Eukaryota > Metazoa > Chordata > Crocodylia > Gavialidae > Gavialis > Gavialis gangeticus. The sequence continues at coordinate 7,693,622 of NW_017728973.1, forward strand.
TAAGAAAGAATCAGGCTCACTGAACATAGGAAGTCAGGCTATATCAGAACCTGAGATCCATCTACTCCAGTGTCCTACAGTAGATGTGCCTGCACCCACAGGCTGCCATTCCAGGGGCAGAGGTCAGAGTTCCACAGGAGCAGATGTGGAAACATTTGCAATGGGAGCTGGGCTGAGTAGCAGTTGATGAGGAGCTTTAGGACTTGTCCCCATATTCATTAATCAGTTTGCAGTTCATGAGACAGAAATACCCATACAGTAAAATCTGGTTAACTCATCACTTTAAAGGGGATTGGAATGGCGACTGATTATCTACGTGTGGTTAATTATCAGCACTCAGTCACTTCCAGCTGTTCATGCAATGTCTTTTGCACACTGTATCAGGACAGAAAAAAAATTACAATAAAGTATTTTTAATAAAGAAAAGAATATATTACAAAAATTCCAAATGCAAACTGTACCCATTCTGGCTCCCTATATATAAGAATGGTTTGACTCTGTAGATAATACTTAGTGTGCAATTTTTGGGGTTAAAAAATGCAAAGTGTTCACCATATAAGTATGACATGACTATGAGGAGGAAAAATAATCAAAGACTTCTGCTTTGCATTCTGATGTGCACTTAATGCCAACACAAAAGACAATTGTGCAACACTGAACAGTTGATCATCTATGTCTTGTTGAGCCAAGAAGAGCCACAGAGTATGCAGTGCTTTGCAAGCATCAGCTGGTCAGGACCCTTTAAGCCAACTAATTATTAGGCTTAAGTTTCCTTGAGATCTAGTAGGCATGCACATTTGTCAATTACTCATTATGCCTTATCAGACAATGAATTCACCCAAGTGATTTGTATACAAATCTATGGGACTTTGGTGGGGATTCAGGGTGCCTACTAATACGACCACAGTGACAAGTTACTCCAGGGACTGAATATCCAGATTTCAATGTCAGGGGTCCAATTCACCACTGCTGTATAGCTTGCATTTATACACTGGCAAAGGGCATGAGAAACCGCTAGCAGATTGGCATCACAATGTCGGGCCCCAATGTCTATGACCGCACGAGGTGGAGATTGACAGGGAATCAGAACCAAAGATTTTTTGTGCCTCACTGAAATCCTGATCAAATAGAAAGAGTCCCAATCTCTTTCCCTTGACTGCAGCTGGTTTGGGATTTGGGCCTTTTGCTGCATAACACCTACTGCAGGTAGGAGTCTACTGTCTGAAGCGTTAGGGAGGAAACAGGAAGTGATGGCCTCTCCCTGGTCCCTCTCTAGGTTTGTCATGGTCCCTTCCCTGCACCCCGACTGGACGCTGCTACTGTTCTTCATCCACACTCATGTCACGATCACCATGACGCTGGCACTGCTCTTCATCCCGAAGGTAACCTCCTGTGTGCTCCCCAACCCCTATGCCAGCCTCCTTCCTGCAGCGTTTCCCCTGTAGAGGCTGAAAAAAGCAACACTGCTTTTTTGCCTTTCTCCCTCTGGGGTGGGTTCCCTCTAATCCTCATCCTTTATAAGCTCACCCTTTACAGCTGCCTGCTCCTTGTGAACATACTTTTCTGTAAGGCAGGATTTCATAGATTCATAGATTGTAGTCGGAAGGGACCACAATGGATCTTCATGTCTGACCCCCTGCCCCTGGCAGGAAAGAGGACTGAGGTCAGATGACCCCAGCCAGGTGTCAAACTCACCCTGTCCCCTGGGCTGGACCTGGACTGCAGGGTTCCCCATGGGCCAGGTCTAGACCTGATGGCAGTGGGGCCAGTGGTAGAGGAGGCTGTGACTATGGCAACAGGGCAGGCAGCAGCAGAGCAAGTGGGGATGTGCTGACACAGCCCTCACTTGGCCCCCTGCAGCCAATGCCCATACTCAGCGGGGCCCCGTAGCCCTGGATTCTGGTACAGCCCCCTCACTCCCCCACCAACAAGACCTGCTTTAGAAGTCCTGGCCCACCAGGAGCTCTGCAGGCTGGGAACAGCCCTGCCATAAGGGGTAAATGCTTTGCAGAAGCTGAAGCTGGAAACAGCAGGGCAGATATATCCTTGTGCTGCCTCCCTAATCTGAGACTGGAGGAAATGAAGCAGGTTACAGCAGCAAAGACCGCTCTGCAGTTTCTTATTATTGCAGGAAGCTGAGCCACTCTAGGAACTCTTCCCTAGTCAATTGTAAGAGAACCCGTCTTTTCTGGGCACACAGGGGAACTGTGGGAAGACCCTGAAGGACTGGCAGCACAGGAGTGGTGCTACTCAGAGGACAGGGCAGCTGTGTTAAGAGGTAGTTGAGAGTCAGAATTACTGTTACAGAGGAAATTCCAAAGGGGAGAGAAATATGCTCTATTTTGGAACAAAACTTCATACATTTTGAAATATCTCTCATAAAAGGAAAATCTGAAGCTACTCCAGATTGAAACATTTTGTGTAGTTCATTTCCCAATGAGTTGGAGCTTAAGCAGCAGACTCACTATGAGCCTCATAGGGAGGAGGAAGCCCTGAGAGCTTCACAGCATGGAGCTACGGTGCTTGACTCAGAGTTCCCCAGGCTTCCAGTTGGGGAAGCAGGGCTGGTTGGAGCTGGGTCTCCCAGGCACCCCCTGTGTGGCAAGCAGTTTGGAAGCCCTACATTTCACAACTCCAAGGCAAACTAAATTGCTTCAGATGCATGAACCTTGAGAGCTCAGGCTATGCATCTATCTGCCCAGTAAGTGGGTAGGAAATTGGAGTGATCTCCCTGCTTGTGCCTCATCAGGAGTTTGTTGAAAGGGACACAGTATGCAGAATACTGCAGTTTCAACACACCAGCATTGGTCAAGGACACTGTCTTCATCAGAGAATTCCTGAACTGAAATTCATGAACATTTACAAGCTAGGCTTCAAATGAGTGCTAGCCCATTACCGAGTTTAACTCAACAAACTTGAATTGCCAGCACTTCTGCACACAAGCGAAGTGGTGTGTGGATGGGACTGAAGTGAGGGGGAAAAACTCAAGGCCAGATCCTACTGCACTTATTAGATGCCAAAGTGGATTTGGCACCCGCGTGTGATCCTATTCCATTGTGCTCTAGTCAAAGAATCATAGAAAATGAGGGCTGGAAGGGACCTCAGGAGGTCATCTAGTCCAACCCCCTGCTCAAAGCAGGGCCATCACCAACTAGATCATCCCAGCCAAGGATGAGCCAGGTCCTAAAAACCAGGTCTTAAGAACCTCCAAGAATGGAGAGGTCTAGCCAGCTCTTAAAAACCAGGTCTAGCCAGGTCTTAAAAACCTCCAAGGATGGAGATTCCACAACCCCTCTGGATAACCTGTTCTAGTCCTTTACTATCCTCCTAGTGAGAAAGTTTTTTCCTAATATCTAACCTAAACTTCCCTTGCTGCAACTTGAAACCATTGCTCTTTGTTTCTGGCATCTGCCACCACTAAAAACAGTCTCGATCCATCCTCTTTGGAACCACCCTTCAGGTAGTTGAAGGCTGTTGTTAAATCCCTTCTCAGCCTTTTCTTCTCTAAACTAAATAAGCCCAGTCCCCTCAGCCTCTCCTCAGAAGCCATGTGCCCCAGCCCCCTCACCATTTTTGTTGCCATCCACTAGACTCACTCCAATTTGTCCAAATCTTTTCTGTAGTGGGGTGCCCAAAATTGGACACAGTACTCCAGATGTGGCCTTACCAGTGCTGAACAGAGGGAAATTATCACTTCCCTTGATCTGCTGGCAACACTCCTACCAATGCAGTCCAGTATGCCATTAGCCTTCTTAGCAACAAGGGTGCACTGTTGGCTCATATTCAGCTTATTGTCTACTGTAACCCCCAGGTCCTTTTCTGCAGAGCTGCTGCTTAGTGAGTCAGTCCCCAGCCTGTACCGTTGTATGGGATTGTTCCATCCTAAGTGTAGGACTTTGTGCACTTTTCCATATTGAACCACATGAGATTTCTTTTGGTCCAATCCTCCAATTTCTCTAAGTCTCTCTTAATCCTAGCCCTACCCTCCAATGTATGTACTACTCCCCCGGGCTTGGTGTAATCTGCAAACTTGCTGAGGATCCACTCTATCCCATCTTCCAGGTCATTGATGAAGATATTGAACAAAACCAGCCCTAGGACCAATGCCTGGGGCACTCCACTTGATACCGGCTGCCAACTAGACATTGAAACATTGACTACTACCCTCTGACTGATGATCCAGCCAGTATTCTATCCACCTTACAATCCATTCATCCAGCCTTTACTTCCTTAGATTGCTTGCAAGAACATGTGGGAGACGGTATCAAAAGCCTTGCTAAATTCAAGGTATATCACATCCACTGGTCTCCCCACATCCAAAGAGCCAGTCATCTCATCACAGAAGGCAACCAGATTGTTCAGGCATGACTTGGTGAATCCATCCTGACTGTTCCTAATCGCCTTCTTCTCCTCCAAGTGGTTAGAAATTGATTCCTTGAGGATCTGCTTCATGATTTTTCCAGGGACTGAGGTGAGGCTGATTGATCTGTAGTCCCCTGGATCCTCCTTCCCTTTCTTAAACATGGGCACTATATTTGCCCATTTCCAATTGTCCAGGACCTCTCCTGATCACCATGAGTTTTAAAAGACTATGGCCAGTGGCTCTGCAATCACCTCAGCCAACTCCCTCAGCATCCTCGGGTGTATCCCATCTGGCCCCATGGACTTGTACATATCCAGCTTTTCTAAATAGTCCCTAACCTGCTCTTGTGCCACTGCTGGCTGCTCATCTTCTGCCCAAACTGTGCTGCCAAGTGCAGTAGTCCCTGAAAAGTTATGGCAAAACATGGCTAGGTTCTGAAGACTTAGTCTTCAAACTAAAATGGCAGCATGTTACAAAACTGGTGCATTCATGGTTTTCTAACAGACTTAAGGAGGGCAGGCTAGGATTACATTTAAGTACCTCATAAGTGGAACAGGATCTGGCCTTACCAATATCATTGCAACAAAGGCATCACTGGTTCCTAAAGGGTGGTCAATAGGCCACCAGTGGCCCTGCTAAGTGGTCTGTAGTTCACACTAGCCCTGCACACTGTTAGTGTTTTCAGTTAAAAGGTTGAGGCTGAGGATGTAAGGAGTGGGAGTCCATGAAAAGTCTTGAGGGTCGGCAGTGGTGGTGGTTGATTTGTGGACACCTGCTCTGTGCAGTTAGAGGCAAGTCTATGAGGTGACATGGGAGCTTCCAAAGGATGCCAGCCCCCCGCCCCTCATAATGGCATGTGTGCCTCCATTCTTCAGACCCCTCTGAAAATACCATCTACCAGCTTACCAAGGGCTCCAAGCTCCCATAACCAACCTCTGCCCTCAGTTCTTGCATGCAGGATCACCCCTGAGGGAGGAGATCGCAGCGGAAGTCTACGAGGACGAGCTGGACATGAGGCGCTCGGGCTCCTACCTGAACAGCAGCATCACATCAGCGTGGAGCGAGCACAGCCTCGACCCCGATGACATTCGGGTGGGTGGCACACTCAGGACCTTCTTTTGACGATAGCTATACAGAACTGTGCAGAGTAAGAGTTGCCTTTTGCAGTCTTTCTCCTGAAGCAAAACCAAAGGGGTGGAGAGGGTTATACAGGCCCTTCGGGTGAGGTGGTGGTGGGGTGGAGTAGTAGGGGAGGGGACCCTGCTCAGTCTGTCTCTATCAGCAGTCCCAGAATGGTTGGTCATGAAGCAATTAGTAAGGCTAATTATTCTCCAGAGTTAACAGCCGGGGCAAGGACCAGGTCAGTTCAAACTCCCCTCAAGGTTTAATCTTGGCATCCCATTGGCCTGTTTCCATGCCTAACAGCTGCAGGACAGGTCTGGAGACCTCTTGGGAATGTCAGCCTTGCTCAGGGAGACAGCACTGCATCTGTTCAAAAGCAAAGGGTTTTCTCTACAGCTGGTGGGGTTCGTAACAAGGAATCTATTCTCAGACGCAGAAAGCATCTACAGGGTCTAAGTCTGGTTGGCTTTATCAGGAGCCATGTGGACTCAGCACCTTCGTTCCTTAATTATTTGTTTTAACAATAGGTTCATATCCTGGATAAATAAATGGGCCTTTTACAATGGGTAGCCATATGCTACCTCAGCTGAGCTTCTCCTTTCCTATGGGAAATCCAGAGCTACATCAGATGCCTTCTATATAAATCCCAATCACAGGGAAAAATAGTCTAGCGGATGACATGCCTTTTGGAGAACAGGGAGATATTCTTAGGCACTTCAAATATCCTCTTGAATTCCAATGGGATTTGGGTATCTAATGTGATCACTTAAAGTGATGTTAAGCTCAGCCAAGCAATTGGAAATCAGGGCTTAGCAGCGCCCGTTGGAGAGAAGAGAGAAGCAAACATGGCACAGCCCTGAGTTGGATCAAATGTATTATCTCACTTTGGGAAGTTGCATTACTCTCTGGAGTAAGATACCAAGCCCTCCCTTGGGTCAGCCCACCCTGTCAGCAGCTGGACAAGTCATAGACTGGTAAAGAAGGTTCCAAAAACACAATCCCTGCTGTTATAATCATGGACAATCAGAAGATGAATCAATTATCAGTGGAAAATATTGACATGTTGAAAAACAAAATTCTAACGTTCTGGTCAAAAACAGCAGTAGCAAAATTAGTCCCCGACACCATGCTGCTGCAGATTCCCAGTCTCCTCCATTGGCCCAGCTCCCTAGTCAGACCGCATCTCCCAGACCACCTCTTACCATAGTCTTGGTAGGATGGATCCTGGCTGTAGCGTGGCTGCATGGGACCTTGGGAAAACAGACATAAGGCAACCCAACAACTCCCAAGAGACTCCGTGGCAGCCATCAGACAGACAGCTCCCTGTTTTCTGCCCAAAAACTGGAATGCTTTCATTTCCAAGCATTTTTTAAAAATGAAAACATGCATTGTTGGCAACAACAACAACATGCAGATCCATCCATTGAAAAATGCATATTTTCTCTTGATAAAATTTTTGACCAACATTTGATGGAATTTGTGTAAAAAATGTAACACTTTGTTGCCCTACCCTGCCCAGATCCCATTTAGAGGACTGGGTCATCTTCAGAGGTGGTTCCTCACCTCAAAAAGGTTGAGGCCTGCACTTTGGGATGGTGTGTTTGGCCCAGTCTTCACAGACACCCCTACCCCATAGTATTATTACCCTTTGATTGAAGAGGAGCTAATATATATATATATATATATATTTGTGTATGTGTGTGTGTGTTGCCTTTTTTCTCCTTTCTGCTCTGGCTTCTCTAAATCCACATAACCTGTAGGAGGAACTGAAAAAGCTTTACACACAACTGGAGGTCCACAAGACGAAGAAGATGACTGCCAACAACCCTCACCTTCAAAAAAAGAGGAGCTCCAAGAAGGGCTTGGGTCGTTCCTTCATGAGGCGCATCACCGAGTTACCCGAGTCCATGTCTCGCAAAGAGGAGAAGGACGGGTCTCTCACGGGAGGCAGCAGGAGTCGTTCAGGTTCCTACAAAAGGAGACTTCTAGACTCTGGCAGCTCCAGCATGAAGATGAAAGATGATCCTTCAAAGCGCAAACCCTTCTCTCTGAGGAAGTCTCACAGCACTTATGACCATGTACAGGACCCCAAGGACAGCTCCCCACCCAGAAGAGAAAGCACTTGCAAAGATCCCTCACTGCTGGACTCCTTAATGAGGAAAAATCTAGCCAAGAAAGCCTCAGAGAGATCCAACAGTGACTCCCTTGACTCAGCCCCCCTGGTCTACAAGTCTGCTAGTGCTCACAACCTCTCAGCAGACAAAAGACCCCTTCACCCAAAGCCATCCCCACTGCAGAAATCTCTCAGTGTCATCACCAGTGCAAAAGAAAAGGCCCTGCTGCTGCCTAGCCAGGCATATTTGGAAGATAGCTACCAACAAACTAGAGAAGAGAAGAAGATAGAAGAGGGAGCCTCCACTCCTGAAATGCAGTACTTGAGGTATACAGATGGTGGGGAGGCAGCCAACCAGACCACAAAGCAGCCAGAGAGCAAGAATGTATCAGAAGGGACTCTGAGCACTCTCCTACAAAACAGTTTCGATAAAGCCGAAGTTTGCCCCTGGGAAGTGGAAGAGCCCGTGTCAGAGAGCAAGTCACAGAAACATGTCACATACGCTCCTATAAAGAGCATCAGCGTCGACAGCTCTCACTTGTCTGGGAGGATTCACCCTCCCAGCAAGAGGACACCGCCAGAGCCGCCCATCAGGTACCAAAGCTTGTCTCACAGCCTTGAGAAGAGCGAGGCGGCTCCCTGGAACGTCCAGGAGCAAAAGCAGTCTCCTGCAGATGCTGCTGGTAAGGATGCAAAAGAGGCCCCGGAGTTCCTCAACACCTGGGAGGTGGAGAAGCTTCCAAGGAAAGCTGAAATAGCAGACAAGGGAAGAAGTGAGCAGAGAGAAGGCAGCGCACAAATGTCATCCACTACAGGGAAGAACAAACTGACAACTCCATCCTCTGTGGCTGCAGAAATATCTCCCTGGGAAGCACAGGCTTGCAATCAGGATCAACATGATAAGCCCACTGAACCAGGAGACTCCAAGAAACCAAGAACCTCTTCAGCAGCCCCCCCAAATCTGAAACTTCTGTGCCGGAAAAACTCCTTCAAGAGCTTAGGGCTTGCCATTAAAGCACTTAACCAACCAAAGGCAAACAGCAGTATTAAGGGAAAGAAGGAGGGAGAGGGGAGTCAGAAAAAGAAAGACAGAGACCGAAGCAGTAGGAGAGATAATTCCAAAGTGGTAGAAACATCAGCAGTAGCTATCAGAGAGAGACCCAAGCAAAACGACAGAGCCAAAGGGCCCGATGAAAGCCAGGAGAAAATGGTCATTAGGCAAGCAACCATCTGCCCCTGGGAAGAACAGGAGACAATCCCAAACCAGCAAAACAATAATTCCAGTAAAGTGTTTGAAACATGCCCATTACAGGTAAGCAAAGGGAAACCAGAGGGTCCCCAGGATGAATCAGCATCTAGTAAAGGGAGTGCCAGAACAGAAAGGAGGAGTCTGAAAGACACAAGAGATACCACAGACAGCAATCTGGAAAAGATGAGAAGCCAGTGGGAAATCACATATCCCCAGGAGTCCACAGCCTCTTATGGAGTCCCAGAAAAACTAAGCAAGTCCAAGAACAAAATCTCTGATCAGTCCAACAACGATCCAAATGTGGGCAGCAAGAAGGCAGAAGCCCAGCCTCGGGCAGCTGCAGAGGCTAAACCCAGTGTTAAATCAGAAATATGCCCCTGGGAGGGGGCTGGAATGCCGTCAAAAAAACAAGAAGAAGAAGAGCTTTCCAAAGAGGACAGAAGCGTGATGCAAAAAGCAACAACAGGTCTAGGCAAAACAATGGAGAAGGGGAGCAGCCAAGAATCTGTCTACCCCCAGGAGATCCTGGACTTGGATAAACCTTCACTAAAACCTGGTACTGGAAGCCAAGATCTATCTGAAGGCTCTTCAAAAAAACCAGATAGGCTGGAGAGCAAGAAGATAGAGGTTTGTCCCTGGGAAACCAAGGAAATTGAAACCTGCATTCAGGCAGAAATAGGCTCCAGACAAGTGACTGAGGCTTCACCAGATCCAGGGAAGTCAAGACAAGACAAAGGTGAGGTTTCAAAGGAAAACAAAAGCACCCCACTACCAGCCGCAGCAACAGGTTCTTCTACAAGACTGGAAAAGGGGAGCAGCCAACGAGAAGTTGTCTGTCCTTGGGAGAGCCTGGACATGGAGGAATTGCGTACAAAACTTAAAGCACAAAGTCCTGGTCTGAGTAAAACAGCTTCAAAGAAATCAGAGAGTGTTGAGAGCAAAAGAGCAGAGGTTTGTCCCTGGGAAATGGAGGAGGATAATATCAGCATTAGAAAATCGAATTGCCCCTGGGAAGGGAGGGAGTCTCCAACAGGTAAGGGAAAACTCGGAAAGAACACAGGTGAGGACACTAAAGGAGACCACAGAGACGCACTGAAAAGGCCGAGTCCAAGACAAAAAAAATTGCAGCTGATGAGCCAGCAAGAAGCTATCTGCCCATGGGAGAGCACAGACATGGAGGCATTGTCTGCAAGCCCCCAGACACAAAGCCCTGCTCTGAGTAAAGCAGGGTCAAGGAAATCAGAGAGCCTTGAGACCAAAAGGGCAGAGGTATGTCCCTGGGAAGTGGAGGAGGCAGACTCCAAGGCTAGAGCAGAAATATGCCCTTGGGAGGAAAGTGAGACTCCTTCTGAGAAAGGAGTTACAAAACCAGACAAAGAGAAATGTTTCAAAGGGAAGAAGAGCATCACACCAGAGGCAAGAGGTCCCTCTAAAACCATGGAGAAGGGGAGCAGCCAGTGGGAAGTCATCTGCCCTTGGGAGAGCCTGGACATGGAGGCATTGTCTGCAAAGCCTGATGCACAAAGCCCTGGTCTGCATAAGGTGGGGTCAAGGAAATCAGAGAGTATTGAGAGCAAAAGGGCAGAGATTTGTCCTTGGGAAATGGAGGAGGTGGACTCCAGGGTTAGATCAGAAATATGCCCCTGGGAGGGGAGTGAGACCCCATCAAATAAAAAAAAGTTAAAACAGCAGATAGGTAGAGCTTCAAAAGGGGAAAAGAAAGGATCTAGGGGGAGTGAAGACACAACTTTGAAAAAGAAGAATGGGTCCAGCCCTCAAGATTCAACCAGCTCCTGGGGCAGCCTAGACACGGAGGTTTCCACCATCAATCCCAACATAAAAAGACAGCATCAGTTTAAAATCCCTTCAAAGAAGTCAGAAAGTGCTGAGAGCAGGAAGGCAGAAATTTGTCCCTGGGAAATGGAAGGGGTTGACACAAGTATAAGAGCAGAAATATGCCCCTGGGAGATGGATGAAAGTCCATCAGAGGAAAGAGAGAGAAAGCAGGACAGAGGTGGAGCTTTCAAAGAAGACAAGAGTATCACAACACAAGCAGCCTTAGCAAGTTCCTCTACAGCACTGGAGAAGTTAAGCAACCAACGAGAGGCCATCTGTCCCTGGGAGAGCATAGACATGAATGAATTTTCAGTGAAACTAGGGTCCAGAAACTCCTTCTTGTCCAAAGATGCCTCCAAAAAATCAGAAAGCCTTGAGAGCAAAAGGGCAGAGGTTTGTCCTTGGGAAAGTGTAGAGCTGGAGTCCAGCATTCAAGCAGAAATATGCCCCTGGGAAGCATCTGAAGCTCCATCACATAAAGCAAAATTAAAAAAAGATAAAGATGGAACTTCCAAAACCAGGAAAGACATCTCCCCAAAGACATCCAGGGCAAAGGAGATTGGAGGCAGTATATTGAAAAAGCCAGAGAAGGGGACCAGTGAGCAAGAGGCCATCTGCCCTTGGGAGAGCCTGGACATGGAGAAATTGTCTACAAAACTTAAGGCACAAAGTCCTGGTCTGAGTAAAGCAGCTTCAAAGAAATCAGAGAGTGTTGAAAGCAAAAGAGCAGAGGTTTGTCCCTGGGAAACAGAAGAGGTTGATACCAGCATTGGAAAAACTAATTGCCCCTGGGAAGGAAGGGAGCCTCTAAAAGGTAAGGGGAAACTTGGAAAGAACACAGGTGACGACACCAAAGAAGACCACAAAGACACACTGAAAAGGCCAGATTCAAGGAAAACTGGAGAAACCACATCTAAAAAACTGCAGCTGATGAGTCAGCAAGAGGCCATCTGCCCATGGGAAAGCACGGATCTGGAGGCATTGTCTACATACCCCTGGGCACAAAGCCCTGCTCTGAGTAAAGCAGGGTCAAGGAAATCAGACAGTCTTGAAAGCAAAAGGGCAGAGGTTTGTCCCTGGGAAGTGGAGGAGGCAGACTCCAAGGTTAGAGCAGAAATATGCCCCTGGGAGGAGAGTGAAGTTCCTCCTGAGAAAGGAGTCACAAAACCGGACAAAGAGAGATCTTCCAACGGGGCCAAGAGCATTACAAATGTAACAGGTCCCTCTAAAACCATGGAGAAGGGGAGCAGCCAGCGAGAAGTCATCTGCCCCTGGGAGAGCCTGGACATGGAAGAATCCTCTGTGCAACTCAGCCCTAAAAACAGAGACCCAACCAAAGGCTCTACAAAGAAATCAGTTAGTGTGGATAACAGGGCAGAGGTTTGTCCCTGGGAAACCGAGGAGGCTGAGTCCAGCATTAAAAGCAAAATTTGCCCCCAGGAAGTGACTGGGGCTTCTTCAGATCAAGGGAAATTGAGAAAGGATACAGATAGGATTTCCAAAAAGAACAACACAACAGGTTTACGGAGAACTGGAGACATCACATATAAAAGCCTAGAGAAGGAGAAGACTCTGCAGGAGTCCATCTGCCCTTGGGAAAGCCTGGACATGGACAACTCCTCTATAAAAGCCGTGCCTGGAGCAATCATATCGAAGAGATCTGACAATGCTGAGAGTAAAAGGTCAGATATTTGCCCTTGGGAAGCAGTGGAACCAGGAGCTGTTGGAAAAAAAAGCATTAAAGATGAAGTATGTCCATGGGATGTAGCAGGTGCCTCATTAGTTCAGATGGAGAAGCAGGCTGTAGAAGCAGCCAGCGCAACTGGCCCTGAGACATCAGCACTCCAACTATCCAAACCCACAAGCAGACAAGGCCAGGCTGCACATCAGCCGCTTCATCGCATCCTCCCCAACTCCCAGTCTCTAAAGGCCCTGAGCAGAAGCAGCAGCACAATGGTAGATGTGCTCCCTTGGCAAGAGGCTCCAGTCATGGCCAAACATCTCAGTAAAGGCAGCACAGTGGTGGTTGATGTCTGTCCATGGGTACTGGAAGGAGCTCTGACAGATCACACTGAAACCAGCCAAAACTTAAAGGCATGTCCCTGGGAAGCCGAAGACATTAGTCCCATCCATGCCATGCAGGCTAAGAACAAATCAGAAGAAAAAATGAGAGAGGAAGCCAAGGGCCTGAGCCAAAGCAAAACAGACATCTGTCCATGGGACTATAAGTAGCCAGCTCCACACAGGGGAAAGCTGGATATGGCTGGTGGTTTTTTTATAAAAGACAGCAAGATGCCTTCAGCCAGTGACTACTTCAGTTCTTAAAACAGCCTGCTGCCTGTCCACTAAATGTGGATTAGGGCTGCACCTGAATTCCAAACTACAGGTAGATTGCACGTGTGACAACATCCCATATGAGGCTACCCTTTGTCAATTCAGTCAGAGGATATGAACCATGCTTGGGACTGAAGTCACACTATGGACCACTTGCTGTCAAGGGACAGTCATGACTTTCTGCCTTCACAGAAAAAAACCCAAGCCAGCTGTGATACTCTGCACATTTCATCTTCTGTTTGTCAACATGTAGCAGCAGGGTAGTGTAAAGTCGCCCTTGTCAAACCCACGGTATCAAAGTATCCAGACCATCCTCAAAACCAGCCTCACCTGCTTTCACCAACCACGCGTGTGATGCGAAATCTGTAATTCACTAAACAAAAAGTCTTGACCACAAGCTGAACAAGAAGTTGAATAGTCTTACATCCAAGAGAGAGATTCAAAGGAAGAGGCTCGTGTCTGCAGTACAACAAAGAGTGACTTGCATATCCTTATGCATACAGTTTGAACCAGTTTAAATTTACAGCTACATTGAAGTTAAGTTATGGTCTGAAATATGTAGAATGACTGGGAACTCAATGAATGGGTCCAACCAGGAAAGGGAATGAAATGAAACCAGAGATTGAGATGCACCTTATACACAAAATGCCACATCCTCACCTTCTGGGGACCCATAATGATCCCTTGAGCTATTTACATTGATGCTTCTATTGTTTCCTCAATTCACTGACCCCGTTCCACTTGTACCTATAAGCCCCATCCTGCAATGCTCATCTCCAGCGAGGTGCTGAGCACCTTTCTGTTGACTGCTATTGTTTATGGTTGGTCGGGGGGAGGGGGAGTATGGCACCAATCAAGATCAGTGCTCCACAGTGCAAGGTGGTATACAGACCCATGAAAGGAGGCAGTTCTTGCAGTAAAGAACTATCATTAGCAGCTGACTTGAGATGACAAGTGAAGAAAATGCACAAGGTCGGGGAGAATGGGGCAATAGGGGAATCATCTACCAAACAGCAACCTCAGCTCACTGGTAGGGCAATGATTTGAAGCCAATGGAAATAGAGGATCCTGGGTCATCATTGGCAGGATCAGGCTCCAAACATCAAACTCTATATTGTTCTTTGAGCAGAGTCAAGTGAAACAACAGTTCTGATGATATGCAGGGAGAGACCGAGTGTAAAGATGACATTAAAGAGAGGAGGAAAGCTGCTTTACAACATGCCCCACAACCAGCCTGCCCTCTCCTCCAGTGCTGCCACCATCTTAATTTTAATGAAGGGCAATTGCAGGTATCCAGTTTAGTGCCAGTCAGGCTCTAGAGCTTGGGATGAACAGCTGCTGCTTGTGTTCTGACTCCATCCCATGTCAGTTTGTTTCCCTGATTTAAAGGTGGTTATTTTTAAATTGCCCACATGGGACTTCCACAGATCCAAAACAAACCTGCCAGCAGTTTTGTTTTGCTGTGGTCTGATGAAGGTGGCCCCATGCCTGAATGCTGCAATTCAGTGATTCCCAAAGCTGCTTCTCTTTTCTGTTGCCAGAATTCTCTGCCCATCATCCCAGGAAGTAAATTAGCCCCTGGGTCATTCCACTTTGCTTTTAGAAATCTCTGTTAAGGACTGTGCGACTAGCTACATAGCACTGTTGTTACTATTGCAGAAATTTGACCATAAGCGGATCCAGTCTTAACTAACAAACCATTAACTTTCCAAAGCACTTTGTCACTACCAGTTGGGGGGGGGGGGGGTCTGTGCAAACATGCCTAGGGTTCCAATTCAACTTCCTGTCAGACTATAATCTATCCAGGAAGTGTAATAGCTTTTACCAACAGTATTTTCACTGCCTATAGCAAGCCTTCACTTCTAGTATCCAGATGATGTCCTTATGCTGGATGCCTTGACTGCCCTGTGTTCTACACTTGCATCCACACATTGTCACCAATCCTTGTGGGGAGGAGATGCGAGACCTGCCATTAGGAAGCACAGCCCCAAAAGCACCTCATCCCACAGCCTGAGGGAGGGCTCCAGATGGAAGTAGGGGAGGGAAGGAAGAGTAGCATTCTGGGAGCAAGCATGCAAGGAGCAATGAGAGGACTCCTCAAGCTGTGCATGCAGTAGGTTCACACAAGTGAATAGGGCAACTCCATTTGCAATATGCAGTCAGAAAAACTCCAGGGATAGGAAATCAGAGATGCTGTTGGGTGGGAACCAAGGTGCCCTGGCAGACATGCATATGGGAAGTCAGCACAGTGCCTATCTGTGCACCCTGTGCCTGTCTCAAGACAGGGCCTCACTTTCACTAGGACCACAGTTCGCTGCCTACCCCCAAACTACATGGGAACTACACAGAGGAAGGCAGTTATCTTCCTCCCTTTTGGATCTTCCACAGGTAGAGACCCGGTACTTCTCAGCTGTGGTGGCAAATGGAATGTGAGATGATTATGGGCAACAGGGCAGGAAGGGAAATGCAAAGCAAAGCTTTACCCAGTAGGAAAGAAATATGGAAGAGCAGGGGCTGGTGTTAGATTTTACAGGTCCCAGTTCAATGATCTGCTCACCAGTGATTCTAGTGGCATTTCCAGGTAGCTCTACCTATACACATGGGAGCCTATAGGGGAATGGTTGGGACAGAGATGCAGGCTCTACTGACATAGCTAGCTGCTCCTTTGTCCCTTTCTCCTTCCCTCTGGGTTTAAGGGCTGTTCAGGACAGCAGCATCCTCTGTGTGTTATCCCTGCCTCTGGTCCCATTCAGATGGGATCAGCAAAAATCAGAGAAAACAGAAGTGAAGACCTCAGCCTCATCCCTGAGCTGTTGCTGGGCGCTGAGATTTTCTCCCACTTCTCTTTGTCAAACTTGTCCTTTACTTCTACTCTGTCCTTAGGAAGTGGCATTGCTGTAGTGTGCAGTCTGTGACTTCGCTCAGCACTGAATGTCAAACAATGAGATCATCCAATTATGTAAGAAAATGTATATACAGAGAATAAAGAATATTATCTATAGACATGGGCAGAGTAACTGACTGTGATTTATGGTAGAGTGGTTAAAGCCATGGTTTGGGATGCCGGAAGCAGAGGGAAGATTTATGTGGTTGCTTACACATTATATATGTCCAAAAAGAGCATCAGTTTGAAAGCTCATCCATCCTAGTTTATTCCCAGGCTGTTTCTACAGCTAGTGGAAGCTTCTCAATGCACAACACTCATCTCAATGCACAACACTCATCTCAGGCCCTCCTCCTCCCCCCCTCCCATCCCACAAAGACATTTAATATAGGATCTTAGGAAGGGAAGGGGCCTCCTGGGCCATCAACTCTAACTCCCGGTGCTCATAGACACTCATTAATTGAAGAAATCCCAGGTCAGGTTTTCCTGAAAGGACACTGAGCTTCTGTATGAACAGCAGTCGGTGCAACTGACAAATATCCATTACTAGAGAGCATCGTCTTGCACAGGCGTTGGCAACCCTGCTGCACCCACAAATCCATCTCCAGGAAAGCTCAAGCCTCCTGTGCTTACCCTTGCTACAGATACCCTCACTGCCAAGGGGAAGGGAAGCCCAGGCACAAGAGAGCAACAGGGAGAGCTGCTGAGGATAGTGCTGCAGAAGGGACAGGCAACTTAGCACAGGTCTCTGCCACCCTATCCCCCCTATGCTTCCTTGGGCTGAGCTAGACCTTTGCCAGCTGGAACAAATCCATGGGCCATAGGTTGCTAACTCCTTACCTAGCAAACAGGGCACTGGACAGGGTATCAGGAGACTTTGGGTTTAAACCCCAGTTCTGCAACTGATCTGCCGCATCTGACTTAAGGCAGGCCCCTTCTGCTCCATTCCCCACCTCACCCTCTTGTCTTTCTTGCATAGATTACAAAAGACTCTCCTTTGCCATGTGCTTGTCACAGATTGCAGGTAATGTCTGCAAGATTCTCTGACACTGTTCACCTTTAAAGAGTTAAAACTGAAAGAAGGTGTCAGCATCTTTGCCAAAACTGGAAAAGTGCTCAAGTTTCAAACTCTGGCTAACTAATGGGAGGATGTTGAGGGCTAAGAGCCAGAAAAACCCTAGCAAGTATCACACTTTGTTTCTGTCCAACCCCCTGAAAAAAAATCACAGAGAAAACAGGACAAGCAGTTTGCAGGTCAGTTTGCTGCCCCCCACCCCTTGAGGGGAGAGCCTTTCAGTTTAGTGTTAGGAAGCAGGGAAATAGGAACCCTTTGGGGCCAAGGACCAGTAAACAAGCCAGCTTCCAAACAAGTTCGCTAGGGAATGTGTGCTTGGAAGAAGGGCAGTAAGACCGAAGAGGCAGATTAAGAAACCCAGGGAAATGGCTTGAGGATGTCGCAATGCCAGAGCCACTGCTACTGCCTACCTATGAGGTTTCTGACCATTCACCATCGAGGCTTCTATCCAGGTCCAGGTTTGGCACTGTGGGGACTGCAGCTTGCAGGTTCTTTGCAGTGGTGGCCAGGTGAACCACTCTCTCCATGGTTGGAGAGTGCCTGTGGTGTGAGTGGTGCCTCCTGGTAGTGTTTCTCAGGGAACAAGCAAGAGAGCTACAGGAAGAGGCAGTGAGGCTCTGAAACGTCCTCCACCATGAGTTCATCAATTCGACGTTGAAGGAGACCTCCAGGACTGTGGAAGAACTGCCAGAGGCAGCACTAGAGAAGAGAGAGGACATGGACTCCCAGGAGGGTGGAAGTTGGAAGCTTGTGACTTCTGTCAGCAAGCAGAAGTCTTCAGCTCCACCTGGTCCCATTCGGGGGGAACAGTTCATATAAAGAACAGATATGGAGCCCTAGCAACAGAGGATGAGGAGCACATTCCATTGGTGGAAGAGGACGGGACAGGCCTCCCCAAGTTGGGAAGGATCATGACAGCCACCACTAAGAAACAATAGTTGGTGGTGGTTGGAGACTCCTTTCTGCAGGGGATGGAGGGATCCATCTGCTGACCTGACTTGTTGTCTTGAGAAGTCTGCTGCTTCCCTGGAGCCCAGATCAGAGATCTTATGGAGGGATTACCAAGACTCATCTGGTTCTCTAACTGCTGCTCCATGCTGCTCATCCATGTGGTCACTAACGATACTGCCAAGGGAGACCCTGAGTAGATCAAAAGTGACTACAGAGCTCTGGATGCAAGGGTGAAAGGGACTGGGGCTCAGGTCATATTCTCTTCAATTCTTCCAGTCAAGGGAAAGGGCTTGGGCAGGAGCAGACACATCCTGCAGATCAACGCCTGGCTATGCAGGTAATGTTGCCAGCAGGGGTTTGGCTTCTTTGACCACAGGATGATGTTCCAAGAAGAAATCCTGGGAAGAGATCGGATCCATCTGATGGAGAGGGAAGAGCACCTTTGCAGACAGGCTCACTATCCTAGTTGAGGAGGGCTTTAAACTAGGTTCACTGGGCGATGGAGACCAAAGCCCTGAGTTAGGTGGGGAAGTGGATGACCTGGAGGAAAAGCAAGCAAGAGGGAGCAAGAGAGGAGGTGGTCTCATTTTTCCTAAGAAACTGGGGCAATTGACTAGTTACTTTAGGTGCCCACAGTGTACATGAATGCACAGAAACTGGGAAACAAGCAGGAAGAATTGGAAGTCCTTGCACAGTCACAGAGCTATGACGTGATTGGAATAAGAGACTTGGTGGGAACTCACATGACTGGAACATTGTCATGGATGGGTACAAACTGTTCAGGAAGGACAGGCAGGGGAGAAGAGGAAGGGGAGTTGCACTTCACTTAAAACAGCCATATGATTGCTCAAAGCTTCAGTGTGAAACTGGAGATAGGCCTGTCAAGTCTCTGGGTTAGGGTCAGAGAGAGCAACAAGGGTGATGCTGTAGTGGGTGTCTGCTATAGACCACCAGAGCAGGAAGATGAGGTAGATGAGGCTTTTTTCAAACAGCTAGCGGAAGTTTGCCAATCACAGGCCCTGATTCTTACGGAGGACTTCAATCACCCTGACATCTGCTGGGAGGGCAATACAACAGCGCGCAGGCAATCCCGGATGTTTTTGGACAGTGCTGGGGACAAGTGCTGAAGCAGCCAACTAGGGGCCGCGCTCTTGTTGACCTGTTGCTCACAAACAGGGAAGAATTGGTGGGGAAAGTATTAGATGGTTGCTTTGGCAACAACAACCATGAGATGATTGAGTTCAGGATCCTGAGGAAAGGAAGAATGGAGAACAAAGGAGCCTGGACTTCAAAAAAGCAGATTTCGACTCACTCAGGGAACTCATGGGCAGGATTTCCTGGGAAACCAGTCTGACTGGGAGAGGAATCCAGGAGTGCCGGCTGTACTTTAAAGAAGGCTTACTGAGAGCACAGGAACAAACCATCCCAATGTGCAGGAAGACTAGTAAGTATGGCAGAAGACCAGCTTGGCTTAGCAGGGAACTCTTCAGTAAGCTGAATCAGAAAAAGGAAGCTTATAAGAAGTGGAAACTTGGACAACCAACTACAGAGGAGTATAAGAGTATGGCTTGGGCATGCAGAAATAAAGTCAGGAAGGCCAAAGTGCAATTGGAGTTGCAGCTAGCAAGGGACATGAAGAGAAACAAGAATGGTTTCTACAAGTATGTCAGTAACAAGAGGAAGATCAGGAAAAGCGTGGGTTCCTTACTCCATATGGGAGGCAACCTAGTGACAGAGGATGCAGAAAAGGCTATAGTACTCAATGCCTTTTTTCACCTCAAGTCTTTACAGGCAAGGTCAGCTCCCAGACTAATGCACTGGGCAGCACAGTTTGTGGAGGAGGGAAGCAGCCAACAGTGGTGAAAGAACAAGTTAGGGACTATTTAGAAAAGCTGGACATATACAAGTCCATGGGGCTGGATGGGATGCACCAGAGGGTGCTGAGGGAGTTGGCTGAGGTGACTGCAGAGCCACTGGCCATCATCTTTGCAAACTCATAGTGATTGGGAGAGGTCTCAGATGATTGGAAAAGGGCAAACATGGTGCCCATATTCAAGAAAGGGAAAAAGGAGGATCCAGAGAACTACAGACCAGTCACCCTCACCTCAGTCCCTGGAAAAATCATGAAGCAGATCCTCAAGTAATCTCTCAAAGCATTTGAAGGAGAAGAAGGTGTGGCAGGAAGCCACCTTTGTTTCTCCCCAAAATCTCTGTGCTGTGACAATTTGATTAGGATGGGCCCAGCAGAGGAGACACACATTTACCCTATCTCTTTAGGTAACCTGAGCTGGATACATTCCTGAGGGAGGGGGAAACCTGCTCCCTCTGCATACGACTGGTATCAGCTACCTGGGTGAGGGGCATCTACCTGGTGGGCTAGAGTCTGCCTGGCAAGTACTCATGTATTTCTAACTGGTTGGCCGACAGCCAACAGGTGCTGGCCTCCATTGGACCAGGTGAATGAGATCACAGGGGCTATATAAGTTAAGACTGCCCAGGAGGAGGGGGCAGCAGCCATGCGGGGGACTCAAGACTTAGAGAGGAGTTTTACCATCTGAAAATGGCTCTCTCCCCCAAAACTCATGAGCTAGGACTGGCCTGCCTCCAGAGGGAATCTCCAACAGCCTCGGGATGATGCTTGTGAGTAAGCTACTCAAGATCTAGTTAGATATATAGCTGGCAGTAACTCAGATGTGTGATCAAAAGGCTACCTCAGCCAGACTGTTTTGCTCTAGGGGATTTCTACGATATTGCTCTATCTTGTACCCTATTTTCACCCTACCCCCTGTAATCAATAAAGTTCTCCTTTGTGACCGGTGTAGGAGACTTATTGAGGGGTGGGTCTAAATTATGCCGAAGAGGCCCCTTAGGTCTGCGGACTAAGGGAGACTTTCCTTTTTGGCCCCCGACTTGGGGAAGTGCCCCAAGTGCCTGTACTGGGTTGAATACCCATAGGCGTAGGACTATTAGGCCTGTTTCCCCAAGGACACAGGGCCGAGAGAGTCCCTTCTCAGGGTGGTGGCAGCTTACGTTACCCCCAGGCTAGTGAGTGTGCTCCAGGAAGGGGGTCAGCCGGACGCAAGGCCCCCCTAGGGAGGCACTCGGAGCCTGGAAGGTGGTCGGGCACAGTGAGGTGGGTGGCTCGACACAAGAGTGCCCCCTACTGGCCCGCCACAGAAGGTGATTGGGAACAGTCAGCATGGATTCACCAAGGGCAAGTCATGCCTGACCGACTTGATTGCCTTCTATGATGAAATGACTGGCTCTGTGGATGTAGGGAGACCTGTGGATGTGGTGTACCTTGATTTCAACAAGGCTCTTGATACAGTCCCTCACAACATTCTCCAACAGGTAAGCCAAGGAAGTATGGACTGGATGAATACACTGCAAGGTGGTACTCAGTGTCTAGCTGGCAGCCGGTATCAAGTGGAGTGCCCCAGGGGTCAGTCCTGGGGTCGGGGTTGATTTTGTTCAGTAACTTCATCAACGACCTGGAAGTTGGCACTGAGTGTACACTCAGCAAGTTTGCAGATGACACCAAGCTGCGGAGAGTAGATACACTGGAGGGTAGGGCTAGGATTCAGAGTGACCTAGATAAATTGGAGGATTGGGCCAAAAAGGAATCTCATGAGGTTCAAGGACAAGTGCAAAGTCCTGCACTTAAGACAGAAGAACCCTATTCACTGCTAGTCTGGGAACTAACTGGCTGGGCAGCAGCTCTGCAGAAAAGGACCCAGGGGTTATAGTGGACAATAAAATTAATGTGAGCCAACAGTGTGTCCTTGTTGCCAAGAAGGCTACTGGCATACTGGGCTGCATTGGTAGGTGTGTTGCCAGCAGGTCAAGGGAAATGATTATTCCCCTCTATTCAGCACTGGTGAGGCCACATTTGGAGTACTGTGTCCAGTTTTGGGCACCCCACTACAAAAAGGATGTGGACCAATTGAAGGCAGTCCAGCAGAGGGCAACAAAAATGGTTAGGGGCAAGGGCATATGACTTATGAGAGGCTGAGGAAACTGGGTTTATTTAGTTTAGAGGAGACGGAGGGGATTTAATAGCAACCTTCAGCTATTTGAAGTGGGGTTCCAAAGAGGATGAAGCGAGACTGTTCTCAGTGGCGGCAGATGACAGAACAAGGAGCAATAGTCTCAAGTTGCAGCAAGGGAAGTTTAGGTTAGATATTAGCAAGAACTTTCTCATGAGGCAGAATGGTAAAGCACCAGAACAGGTCACCCAGAGAGGCTGTGGAATCTCCATCCTTGGAGGTTTTTAAAACCCGGCTAGACAAAGGCTTTGGCTGGGATGATCTATTTGAAGATGGTCTTGCTTTGGGCAGGGGGTTGGACAAGATGACCTCCTGAGGTTCCTTCCAGCCCTAATGTTCTACGATTCTACTATTTTCACGGCAGGGGGAAACTTATTAATTGGAAGGGTACGTCAACTGATCCCCTCTAATTAGCTCATACGTCCACTCCTATCCCACAGTAACTGCAGTTAAACCACAGTAATATAATCCAGTTTTATTCAGGGTTAAATCTAACCCCGTTTAAACTTCCTTTTATTGCAAAAGAGGGGACAGATGAAACAGTTCAAGTGGTTGAAGTTATAATTCTCCTCTCCCAT
Source organism: Gavialis gangeticus (assembly GCF_001723915.1). Taxonomy (NCBI): domain Eukaryota; kingdom Metazoa; phylum Chordata; order Crocodylia; family Gavialidae; genus Gavialis; species Gavialis gangeticus. The sequence goes on from NW_017728973.1 coordinate 7,716,173, forward strand.
GCCCTGACTCACTTGCCCTTTTCTTCCTCTGTCTGAAAACCAACTAGAATAGGAGATATATGGCTGATTTAAACCATGAAGCTTGCTTTACTGCTTTCTGAGTGTGGCTACCAGGGCAATTTTTACCTACAAAAGAGAATGTTGTAGCCTGGCTGTTCTGGTGTGTTCAGTACCTGACTGGCCCATCATGGGGTTTTACAGTCATAAGATCAGCTTTAGCAGAATGCCAACGCATAGTAGGAAGACAGGGAGAAGCTAGCAGAAAAGCAGTCTCAAGAGGAAGGAGCTAAAAGGCCCCTAATACATACACCTGATGGGAGAAATGGAAGAAAATGTGTTACTTTGCTCAAAGAAGGGCAAGAGTACAGTCAGGCAGTCTTACAAAGAAATGATGCTGTGATGCTTTTATAAGAGTGAAGATATGTGAATTATATGAGGTATATTACTCCTGCCACAACCACTTTCTGGCAATATCTCATGATCAAATTTCAGGTTATCAGTCAAACAGATTCCAGAAATAGACACAACAGCAGTTACTTCCTCCTGAGCAACAAGTGGCAACTTACACACCAACAACTTTAGAATCAATTACTCTATTATTTTACACACACAATGCTACAGACTTCTTGGGAACAATCACCTCAGTGTTGACAGGACAAGCAGATGACAATCTACAGCCAGTTTCCAACATCTGACCTAGGAATACATTTGCTGATGTCCCACAGATTTATGAGGATTTGGGGAGTAAGAGGACAGATTAAGAAAGGAGAACAGGCATTCAGGATCAGGGTGTTCAGGGGTGACCACGCCCCATCACTATAAGCCTACTATAAAAGCTTCACTTAAGATAAGGAGGCAACAAGGGTATAGAGAGAGAGTCTTGCACACCAGCCCATAGGTGCTTTTGTTGCCAATGATGTACAGTCAGCTCCTGCATTGATGGTTGCACGCTGATGGATCCTGAAGTACTGGGTCTCCAAAGCGTAACAAGGTTTGAGTAACATCTCATTGAACTGTGTGTGGTAGGTATGGAGAAGATCTCCCCTGAACAGCATTCTGTTTGCTCCAAGTAGCCCTGCAGGGACTCCCCCAATGGCACATGCACATAGGTGGAATCCAAACCTAGAGACATGTTACTTGCTGATAGCACAGCTGGGAAGCAGTCCCATCTCCAGCCCACTGCGTTTCCACTCTCTGCCCCCATGCCCTTCATCCATTATTTGTATCGTTGTATCTGCTCAGGCTTTGGAATTTCATGCTGGAGCTCATCAAATTCTTGTAAGGGATCCAGGGCTGGGCCAGGGATCATCACCGTCTGAAAAACCAAGACATAGGATTAGCCTGGCAGTGAGCTGACCACAGGGTGACTCTGCACCCAATAAGCAGAGGGACAGGGACCTCAGTTTCAAGGCAACATGGAACAGCAAGCAGAGCATTAGGGTAGTGCACAGCCCTCCCACCAGAAGAGGAAACCACTGTAGTGAGGTGCATCCACAGCACTGCTATGGCTCCTTCTCTTTCCTGCAGCAATAAGTGAAGGCAAGGCAGCAGCAGCCCTTGCACCAGTCTGCCTGGATGGAAGAGCACACACCAACTGTAGATGCTTCCTTGGCCTGATGAAGGGTTTTTAAACCCGAAGCTTGCTAAAAAATTTTTTTTCCAAATATTTAAGTTGGTTTAATAAAAGATATCAGATTCACCCAGAGAACCTTGTCTGCCTCAATCCATGTATTAGCATTTGCCCAACTGCGGAAGCTCCACAGCCCTGGATCCAAACTCCCATGCACCTGGGAAAGCAGACTGCCACCAGTCAGAAGAACTCTAACAGAGCAGAATATCAGACCCATCTATGATGATAGGAGTGACTAGGCTTGGAGGGGATGTCTTGAAACATGGAATCCAGTCCCTAGGTAACCATGTCCTATAATAGCCTCCTGCATGGGCTGTCTCTTGTCCATAAGAGCTGCTGCTTGCAGACAAACCTACCCACATCTCACTGCAGAAAGTTCAGCAAAACCAACATCCCTAGTCAGTCGTGCACAAAAGACTGCTGTATCACATGGTTCAGAGAGCACAAAACTGCAGGCCTGATCTCAGAGCTATTACCTTAGTAACGGGGTCCTTTGGTGGAGCCCAGGAGGGCACTATCTTGCCATGTATCCGCCAAGAGCCGTAAGGGTTGACCAAGTGCCTCTCAAATACAACGTACTCCAGAACATCTTTTGGCACATCCTCTGCACCATACATTAGCCGTCCAAACCGATCATAAATCGCCAAGGTCTGTGGGGAAAACCAAGAAACTCATCATGCAGACATCCATGCACAACTGGCAAGGAGACACCATGCACACTGAGACTGTACCTGTCGGGTGTGCATGCGCACTGTCACCTGCCCATACAGGTTGCCTTTGTTCACCATGACGAAATGTCGGACTTGAACGGTCCTTGGAGGCTCCAACGACTCCACAAAGCTCCAACGGATGGTCTTGTATCTGTTCCCATGTACCATTTCCTACCAGAGAGGGAATAAAAAGTCACTGATCAGTGTGAGGATTAGCTGATCAATCATCTCCAGTGGTCAAGGGAGAGGTAAGCTCTGCCTCCTACCTTAGGGCTCTTCTTTTGCTCATATGGAGAAGAGGGCAGCAACAGAGAGCAGAAGCATAAGATTCCTAGGCCCTTTAGGAGTGGTGTTGAGTGCTGCTGCAAAGCAATCTCACCAGAGCTTCCTAAAGGGCTCTTTGTTTCCCACAGTGATACAAAAAGTATTTCTCTTACTGACCAAGTAAAGGCAGAAAGCAAAGAAGAAGTGCACCATACAAACTAAAGTGAATCAGAGATGCATAAAGCTTTTGTGAGCCACATAGTATCTGATGAAGTGAGCTGCTTATGCATCTCTGATCCAGTTGGTCTATAAAGTGCACATCTACCCTGCCATCTGCCTGACTTCAGATTAAAACAGCTAACAATCTCTCTTTGATCAAGTAAAGAGAAACTTTAAAAGAATACAACGTTTAAGTTATGTTGTCCCCTACCATTGCTTCAATAGCCTCTCAAGGAAAGCAAAAACTACATGGCTTTCCCAACTGATTCGTTTGTTCTTCTTATCAACCCCTTTGCATCCTCCTAGAGATGGCGCAGGAGATATTCATTGGAAGAGAAATTAACACGGTTTTGTTAGCTTCCTTGACTGACCAAAGAACCCAGTCGCAGTTACTGTGACAGAGCTGAATGAATGGCTGGGTGTTTTGGAGCCTGCTGAAATCAACAGGGAAGCAAGGAGTCCTCTTCATGGGGAGAAGCAAGCTCTATATGTGGGCCCCACAAAAAAAAGTCCATTGAACTATATTTTTAAGAACAAATTCTGGCCCTATAGCAAAGTAGCAACCCTTTAACTCCAATCAGCTCCCAAACTCATGCATCTACAAAGACTTTTATGCTTCCCCCTGAAGAAATAAATAAGGAATATATACCATATGCTGTGAAGTATCTGTTCTTTAATCCCCAGTTAGAGCTGTGCTTTATCTCATCTCTCTGCCTTTATCAGGGACATTAATAAAAGGAGACAGCTCACTGTTCAGACATCAAATGGTTTCTAAAGATCCCTTCCCTTTTCAAGGATGTACTAATATCCAGACAAATTATTTACCGGGTAGCAGCGTTCAGTCACCAAAGAATGAAGCTTGTTCTTGTTAAAACTGCAAGTGAAAATACATCAAGTTACCAAAATGTGCATACTGAAAAGAGATCCACTCTGGCAATCTGCCTTTTCCAAAACATCCACCAATAAACGCAAAGGGCTGAGAACTGGACTGTCATTTCAGAGGAAGAAGAAAGTGCAAATTTAAACATGCCTGAGAGGCAGCTATGAAAGACACGTACCACATTCAACTCAAGTTGCTACATTAATGCTTGAAATTCTAACTAAAATGTAGTTCTGAAAGACACTGTGTTGAATCTCTAGAAAGCAGCATATATCAATGTTCCATTGCAATATTTAGGATCAAATCAATTTTCAGCAACCTGATTTCCAAAGGATCCAAGTAGTTCCATTTCAAATATTTCAGTGGGGTATGCAGGTGCTCAGCACCTCTGGAAACCAGAGGCAATATGTATTTTCAATTTCCTGTTGGCTGCAATTAGAGTATTTGGCCTGCCACTGTGACTTACACCTCATCTTGTTCCTGGAAGTAGCAGCAAGGAAAGACAGAGCTTAAAAGGAAAACAAAAAACTCAGGAGACACTAAGAAACATGAGACAAGAATGCAGAGCAAAGGAAGATCCTTCACATTGACACCAAACATGCAGGAGGAATCTTACTTGGTTAGGCAATTGTGGGCTTCAATAAATATCTCCTGCGCCATCTCTGGGAAGGCTTTGGCTCTGAAGTTGGGATCATATTGTTTCACCGTCCGTATGCTGCGAAGACAAGGGTAGGTAAAGTTTTGAGAGTGTTGCACTTAAACCCACAGAGAACACGGATCTCAAGCAAATACAGTGCCCCAAGCAAATAATAATGCAGAATCCCTCACGCCCCTCAGGTTAGACAGCACCACTCAATTTAACCCCAGCTTCCAAGAGAAGCTATCAGAAACTCCCTGATACTGTAAGGCAGGGGTTGTCAACTGGGGGTACACATACCTCCAGAAGTACTTGGAAAGGGGCTAGGGGGTATGCACGGGAAGGCGAGAACGGAGCACCACCACCCACCGCCCCATGCCACTGCCTCTCGGGGGGCGCAGCAAGGGCAGCAGGTCCCCTCTGCAGGCCACGCAGGCACCACCCACCTGGCCAGACCCAGGGGGATGTAAGGTGCCCTTGTGCTCATGAAAAGCTATGACTCAGCTCTATCCTATGATTTTGAATAACCATTCACCATACGCAACACGACAATACAGCACAGGCTTAGTGGTTTGCCCTACAATTCATGCTCTGAACTCATGTCCATATCAAGGGCATGGACAAATTAACAGCAACAGGAGGCAGGGACTTACTGGGCATCCCACCTATTCCATAACTGTGGGCCTCGTCTTACCCGTCAATGACTGAAAATTAAACTGCAGAAGATTGGCCTTACTTCTCTGAGAGATAAGATGTGCCTGTTTAGCTTTCATGTTCTACAGAGCAAAAGCAGGCATACAGATATTTGGCATAGAGCAGCTGACATGCAATAAATCCCCTCCCCAGCACCTTTTAACTCACTGTAATCTTAGGGTTGTTCCATACCCAAAGTTAAGTTTCCCATCAAAGTACTCTACTTTTAAAAGCCGAGGTCACAGGAACTAAAAGGAAAGTAAGAGTGAGGCTGGCATTTGGGTGAAGCTCCTGGGATTGAGACTCAGGAGGTCTGTGTTCAAATCACACCTCTGCCTCCAACTCCCTGCCTGACTAAGCAAGTAATTTGCTTTCCTCAAATCTCAGTTCTCCAAAATACATGCTTGTCTGCCTTGTCTATTTAGACTGCAAATTTTTGGGAGCAGAAATACCCCTAGAATACGTAAAGAAGTAAGGCATCAATCCTGCCTGGGGCCTGTACACTGTTGTATGACACACAAGAACAGGGAGTCTCATGTGCCTCAATCCTGTCCATCAGGAGACTGAACACCAAAAAAGCAGATGGCAACCTGAGGATAAAATACTTTTTATGAGAAAGCCAATGGCCTCTACACAATTATCTGCTGCCATCACATGACAGCAGTGAACAGTACTGATATGGGACACTTCAAATACTAAAAGAGATAAGATGGAAAATAAAATGGCATATAATTGTTGTAAGAAATACTGAGTGGAACTGCTGGCACCCAGAAGCCACTTGTGAACAGAGCTGGAGATACGCACGCTAATTGTGAAATGGTACTTTGCTTGAGCTGCGTTGTCCTTTGTTTCAGCGTCTCCTTGGACAGGGAAGACAAGCGAGCATCACCTTCAGGAGGGATGTAAGGGTCAAAAATAGAAGCTGTATTGGAAAGAAAGAGAGATATCAGGAAGAGCACAACACTGCAGCAACAAGTTCTTAAAGGAATATTAATTACTGAACAAAACAAATAGATAAAACACTAGACAATCAGGGAGAGATTTATTCCCTCAATATATTTTTATCCCAAATCATAAAGGAAAAGTTAGAAATAAACAGGATTGAGGGTTTGGAGGATTGAGAAGGGTAACTTCTTACTGGTGGAGTGCTAATTCAAAGCCAGCTCAGGTTCTGAGCTAAGGCTATTGCCATCTGACAGCTCTCTGGTGGCCCATGTGAAATGTGTTCAGTGAGTGGCTCTCAATCCAGGTTCTACAACATGTGACCTCCTCCCCCAACCAATAAACAACTTGTTGATAGATTACAAGTGAATGGGTTAGATCAGCAATTCTCAACCAGGGTGCTGTGAATCAAATGTGACTCTTAAGATTAAAGCAGGGATCTCAAATAAGAATCCATAGTGTCAAAACCATTCTGACTTCCAGTCTTTCTGAAGTGTTTGCAACAGATGAATTTTTCTATTGTTCTTCTGTACTGAAAAAATGAATGAAAACTAAGAGATGGCATTTTCTGAGGGGTGCCTCACACCTATCAAAGGGGCCTCAAGTCTAAAAAGGTTGAGAGCTACTGGGTTAGATATTGGACACTTTGAATCCTGGAGGAAGCCCCAAAAAATCAGAATACGTTATGCTGCTGTAGAGAGAATTTTCCATGCCACCACCCATGCTGTTCCCATTCCTTGGGCACAGGATTTCTGTCACCCAGACTAAAAGTCTGGGACTTTCCCTGAGAACTAACCAGAAGTCAAGCAAAAGGGCTATTCTCCCAAAGGGGGATGTAAAGTGAGCAAACAAAATGAAAAGCCCTTTTTGATGAACTAGATCAATAAAGGTCCTATTTCTGAATAAGATAGGTTATACCCCCACATCCCTTATCAAACCCTCTAGGAGGATGACCAGTACAATTCTCTGTTACTACCTGTGCAGGCCAGAGTTATAGGGCGTTCCAGTTCCTCATGAGGGATCACAGTCCCTTGTGCTTTGATTTTCTTCTCACGTTCTTGTGGAGTTGTATATTTTGTTTCAACACGTGGGGGGAAAACAAAACGCTTCTTTGTTCTCACTGGGACCACAAGAGAGGATTGAGCCAGCCGGATAGGACTGAGTAAGGATTCTGCACCCTGAGGAGAAGATACAGATAAAGCCAAGCATTCAGGCCTCTCCAAGCAGCAAGATGACAAATCCATCCCATCCCAGCAGATGTATCATGGTAAGCCCTAGAGGCTGCCTAGTAGAATGCATACTTTTTCACACGTTATCACGTTCTGATGGCACACAAAGCAAGGTAAGTTCTCAGTGCCTAGCTGTATTACCCCAGGGGGCCTTGCTATTGATAACCATACTAACTGGTTCGTGACCTTATGATCATACGAAAGTAGAGCTGGAAGGAACCTCACAAGGTCATCTAGTCCAGAAGTTCTCAATCTTTTTTGTACCAGGATCCATTTGTAAACATCAATGGCCAGTCCCATCCCAGTGCCCCCCCCCCCCAC
>NW_017728973.1:7723908-7724277 GCF_001723915.1 Gavialis gangeticus
CCCATCCCAGTGCCCCCCCCCCCCACGACCCACTGCCCCCTGCCGCAACCCCCCAGTGTGTGGGGCAGGGGGTGGCTGTGTGAGGCATAGGGGGGCCCCAAGCAGCCCCTTGCAGCCTGGAACTCTGCCAGTCTGCAAGAAAAAAGCCACGGTTTCCTGCATTTTTCTCCTTTAAAGGAGAATCCATTTTTAAAGTTTGTTTGCAACCCTTTCATATATTCTTATAACCCATTTTTGGGTCGTGACCCATGGGTTGAGACATGCTGATCTAGCCCAGTCCCCTGCTCAAAGGAGGATGGTTCCTGACTAAACCATTCCAGACAGAATCCAGTAAAGTCATAGAATCATAGAAGTAGGGTCGGAAGGGAC
>NW_017728973.1:7724288-7727407 GCF_001723915.1 Gavialis gangeticus
TTTCTGCCTCCGTGCTCTCCAGAAGGGAGTTTCCCATCTTAGAACTTGAGTTCATGAACCCTAGTGTGCTCTCCCTCCATCTCTCTATTTATATGCACATCTTATTTAATTAGCCTATAAAGGTGCCTTCTGACTGACTTCAGACTAAGACAGCTAGCTACTCCTCTAAGCCATCCCAGCCAAGTCTCTGTTCATCCTACTTTGCAAACAAGGTTCTTTGGGTAAATATGATACCTTGTATTAGACCAACTAAATAGTTAGAAAAAATGTTCTTTGCAAGCTTCTGGGCACAAACACCCTTCTTCAGGCATAGGTAGAGTCTGCTGTTGATCTGTGTTCTCCTGGGTGAGGTAGAAGCCAACAGCAGACTCTCCCTATGCCTGAAGAAGGGCGTTTGTGCCCAGCAGCTTGCAAAGAACAATTTTCCCAACTGTTTAGTTGGTCTAGTAAAAGATATCACGTCGACCCAGAGAACCCTGATCGTAGACCAACACCGCTACAACCAACACCTGCTCTTGTGCATTTCCAGGGATAGAGTCCAAAACTTTTCTAAGTAGCCTGTTCCAATGCTGGACCACACTCCCTCCAACCAGTGATTTTACCCGGCACCCCAGGAGCCCCAAGATCCTACCAACGCTGTTACGTCGCAAACACAATTCACAAGCCCAACAGCAGGGATTTCACACAGGCCGCCCCAAAGCCTCCCCATCTGTTGTGCTCTTCCCGAGGTCTTGGCAGGGGGGGAAACGGCTGTTACCTTTCCGCAGGCAAAAGGCAAATAGAAACCAGGAGGTGGCATGTTCTGAGCCCCTGCCCCTGCCCCTGCCAGCCTCGAGCAGGAGGAGATGGGGGAGCTGCAGCTCGACCGAGCCCCGTACCCACCTGCAGGCAAACCCGGAGGGGCAGCCGAGCCAAGCCGCGCTGCACGGGAACCACCATCTTTGCTGCGCGGTGCACTGTGGGATTCAGGCGGAAGCCACCCGCGGAAGGGGTGGGGCTTGCGCGAGTGGAAATTTCCAGTGGCTCTTTTCGCTCCCCTCGTGGCGGGGTCGGCGGGGTGACTGTTTCCGCCGTCGCCCCGGGTGCGAACAGGTGGTGGGCAGCGACCCGGCCCGCTGTTGGGAGCCCCGGGCAGGGGCACAGCCCGCCTGCCCCATCCCTTGGGGACCTGAAGGCTCTTGGAACAAGGCTGATTGAGTCAGGGGGTGTTGCTTCCTAGGGCAGGACCAAAGAGGCTCTCACCCCCTCATGGCATCAGTAGGGTGCTGGGGGGTGTGGGAAGACTGAAAGCAACGTTCTCCAGTCCTTGTTGCTGCCACCTTCTCCAGGACTTTGCTCCCAGCTGCCTTGGTTGTCTCCTCCTGGGCAAACACGCAGCAAGGGTTTAGCTTTGCTTGCAGGCGATGCTGGGCTAAGATCAAGTGTAACTGAACATGTAAGATATGTAATGAATTGCATTTTCAGCTACGCTGGTCTGATACCCAAGCTGAAAATGCAGTTAAAAATGGCACTGTATAGTGGAGGGTGCACCCTTGTCTGCTTGCGGACAGGGCTCCCTATGAGAGCCTCATAGTTAGCTTCTCACTAGGCAGTTTCCAGTGGGAGGATCTCGGCAACACGCTGACTTTATGGAAATGAGAGACTCCTCCCTAGCTTGCTCCTGTGGCCATATGGCTGAAGGCAAATGAAACTCGAGGGTGGAACCCCAAGCCTCCAGGTTTGGGTCCGCATGCAGGATGACTGCCAAAGGATTTGGAAGCATCTGAAGCCCCAGGCTAGGGTGGAGGATACTAGCCCAGTAGCAGGGTCACATATGGTTCTTGACTGATTCAAATGGATTCAGATTTGATCTGGCTAATTTGACCTGGAACATTAAAAATTTTCACAAAAAAAAAAAATTACTGAGCTAAGATCAGTGATCAAGCTGCACTGATCTGTTCTCCAGGCTGAGATTGCTCTGAATGGCATTATGTAGTAGAGCAGGGGTTGTCAACCAGGGGTCCACATACCCCCAGAGTATTTGGAAAGGGCCTAGGGGGGGTACACATGGGCAGGCGGGGACAGAGTGTCACCACCCTGTGCCACCACCTCCCAGGAGCAGGGCCGAGAGAGGCCAGGGCACTGGCACCCCTTTGCCAGTGACACAGATGCCCACCAGCCAGCCACTGTGGGGGGAAGGTGGCACACAGCAGCTACCACTGCCACCCACCACCCCATGCTGCTGCTGCTCTACATCCAGAAGGGAGGGGAACCACCCGCACCCACTGCTGCTATCTCAGGCTGAGCCTGGCTTCTCAAGTCCCCCAGACAGAGCAAGGCAGGAGCAGCTCTGAAGCTTCCCTTCTCCCAGGGCAGCCAGGAGTAGTGGCAGCAGGATGTGGGGGAAGAGGGAATGAGAGGGGAGGGAAGGTACTGCTGAACATGGAGGGGAATGGTGGGTGCTAATAGAGGGGGATTCTTACTTGCTACAGAGTCTTAAGAAGAGTCTCTGCTGCTCCTGCAGTGTGGTCAAAAAAGGGGGATATGGCTACAGAACCCCACCCTCTCTGGATCCACCCTGCTGACACCATGGGGATGTCGCATTGCCCATCACATCTCCTGGGATGGTTCCAAGGGGCAAGCTCTGGGCAGAGAACCACCCCAGCTGCATCACCATACTCAGCAATCTCCCTGCCTGCCACCCTCTCCAGCTCAAAGTCATGGTTGGCTCTTGGTCTGGTGCTTCATGCCAGGGAGATGTGGACAGAGGGCAGTTACAGCTCCTAACACCAACACCATCTTCTGCCTCAGTTCTGGCCTCAGTCTGTGGCTTCACAGCCTCATGCCCAAGAAGTTTTCTGCCACTTGGTAGAGCTGTCAGCTCAGCCCCCTCTCAAGGCAGCTAGGGTCAGTGAGTACCAAGCTAGGAACCAGCTTGCAGCAGACCAGCCTCCTGAGCTATGGGGAAACTGGCAGAGTCAGTGTCAGGTCAGGGGCTGGGGGGGCTGGAGAAACAAACGAGTTGCCTGCTGCAGTCTGCAAGGTCCTGCTGTCTCCTTTGCTGTCCATCCAGAGTGCAGCTGCTAAGATCACTCTTCTCTCCTCTACTCTACCCTGCAGATTCACCCACCCTCTGCTCT
>NW_017728973.1:7727425-7741986 GCF_001723915.1 Gavialis gangeticus
CTCTCTCTCTCTCTCTCTCTCTCTCTCTCTCTCTCTCTGACTTCCTCTCCCACAGGCCCTCTGCTCCCTGCACTTGCTGGGTCCTTTGTGCCCATAGCTCCATGCTCTGAACAGCTGCCCCTGTCCCCTATGTCAAAAACTCTCCCGTGAACTTTGAAGCCTCCTTGCAGACTTCCCTGTTAGCATTATTAGGCTTTTATCTACTACCTGTATCAACCACCAGAGAGCACCACCACCACCCCCTTTACAGTATGTTCAATCCTGTCCCCTGTTAAGGAAACTTCTGAAGACTGTGACAGCTCTGATTTCTCTTTAAATCACTGGTGTGCAGTGACCTACCATTCATGGGAATGCAACATGAGGCCTTTGGCAATGTGATTTTGAGCCATGTGGAGTAACTCCATTAGGCAGTAGCAAGGGTAGGCTTTTCTTTTCTGTTTGACCCAGCCATTACAGACATTACGTGTACCTAGCCAGTGTGTTATGAGTTCCCCACAGGCAGGATTTTGCTCTGCATATTGGGACTCTGTAAAGAACACAGTCCAGTACCAGTGCTCCCTCATTAGTACTAACACTGGAGTTTTATTCAGGGCCAGGTACAGTCACCTTTACTACTGCTGTGGCAGCACAGCTGCGGTCTAGCGGGCACTATGGTAACTCTGCCCAGTGCCAAGCCCTGAAGTGTTGTACAGAGGCTCATTAGCACTAAGCTATTGACACAACCCTTCCAAACTGCCTCCCAGCTCCCTCTCTGTTTACTTAGCTCCTCTGAGGCTCTTATCACATCAGTACATCCCAGGGATGGGGAAAGGCTGGTGTCCTTTACATCTGCTGCTGATAGGGATGGAATATGGTCCCTTTGTTCCTGGGAGGAAGCTGATAACGAAAGGCTGTCCCCTCTTAGGTGCTGGCAAAATTAATTGCATCCAGCAGAAGAAAGTATCCAAAGGGCACTGCTCTGATAGTTACAACCCCTGAGATCTATAAATAGATCACTTCCAGGGCCCTTTAAATATATCTGTCAAACATATTAATGTGATCGGTGCCAAGGCTGAGACCAAGTCCTGAGGCAGAGTGGCCTCTGAATTTCTCCTTGTTGGAGTATGTCCTCTGCAAACTCACTTCTGAGCTGCCTGTTAGTCTGTTCATCCATGCTCTGTATTTATTGCTGGAAGAGGATGAAGCAGATTGCAGGGGTGAACAATGCTTAGAGGTTGGTAACAGTAAATTGAGCTGAGTTCAGTAGAAAAGCTGGTCACAGCTCACTGCCAAACAGTGGAGGCTGGAGGCCTCACAGGTAAGGTAGGCTTGAAGGGGTGATTTGAAAGTAGCTGAGGTGACAGCTCGCTGGACTTCTGGCCCTTCTGTAATAATGTGAGTGTGATGGGTCTTCTGCCAGAGACAACTCTTCCCAGGCCTCGTAGTCTGAGGAACAGTGGTCAGATGGAGATGCAAGAAACCTGGGTTAAGTGCCCTGCCCTGCCACAGATTCCCTATGTGATTTAGGGAAAATCATAGTTTCTTTGTGTTCCAGCACCTTGTCTATATTAGCCCCTCCCTACCTCATGGGGATGCTGGGAGGCCAAATGCTTTAATGTGCTGAAGTGCTCAGATCCTATGCTATCCTATGGCTGCATAAATACACGTTTGCTTTGAGCAGATGCCCAGAGTGGTGTTAGGCTGCCCTAGATATAACAGGAGAAATATATTCACTTTGTTCCCTTTTATTTTTTGGTTGTTCTCCACCCTTCCCTCCCCCCAGCTCAAGACTCCAGAGGACAAGATGTTCCAGTGACGGTTCTCTCTGGAAGATAGTCTCAACAGACACCAATTATTCTGTAGTGTAAGAGAAGTCAAGCGTAACCACTTCACTCTGCATGAACAACCTGCCTTACCCCACACACTGTTATGTGCAGCAGGCTTGTACACAGAGGTCTACATGGTCCACACACCCAGACACTGCAAATACACCTGCAGAGAGATTCCTCTGTTCCGTGTATAATGGCAAAAGCAGTGACAGGCACCTCCATGCTCTGTGTGCCCAGACACACATTAGTCACACAAGCCTGCACACAGACATGTGCATAGGAAGTATGACATGGATCTGTTGACCCAGTACACACAAGCACCCTGGGAGCCTGCAGAAATGCTCATGCACGTTCACTTGCTCACGTACACAAATGAGCCAACACGCACAGCACTAGCAGCAGCTTCCTCCTATTCGGTGGTTTTTCTGACATTCCCAGGGATGATGCATCCATTTCACCACTGACCTCCATTCCATAGTGCAGAAGTGTCAGTCCCTCACTAGGGGGGGCTGGAACATCATCTCATAGAAGTGCTGGGTGGCTCAAAAATTCTGCTGCTGGATTCTTATCCTGGGGGAGGAGAAATGGAATTCAGCATCCACTTCCTTGTTTCTTCACTGCTTCCTGGTCTGCCCCTTTTGCAAGAGTCATAGAATGACAGCAGTTTTAGTTGGGGAATTATTAGCATTACAATAACACCCCAACTGAAATGAGGAGTGTGTGCAAGGTGCACATACATCTAGTGAGGGACAGTCCCTGTCCAAAGGAGCTTGCAGTTCAAAGGACAAAGTTGGCCTAGGTTCTATTCCCTGCTCTGTCCCAGCATTACTGTCTGGTCTTGAACAAGCCACTTAGCTTCATAAGTTTCTATCTGTAAAATGGGGCAATAGCACCCCCATACTTCATAAGGTGCAGGGAGGATAAGTACAGTAGAGTGAAAGATACTCCTATACTGTACTAATGAGACCAGATAAGTACCTTAAATAAGTAGGGAAAGTGGCTTCTATCAACTAATAGTAGAGGTAGGACTAGAATCAAGTCTTTAGATTCCCAAGCCAGTGTCTTACCCATGCTCAGGGCAGCATGAAGTGTTATAGCCCAGTACAGAGCATCCTCTGGATGAACAAAATAGTGGTGGCTCCTCCTTTCCTCATTTCTCGTTCCAGCCAACTCCCTGGGCACTTTCGTCTTCCTTTGTTCTTGTTATGTAGCTTAGCTTTGTTTTCTCCTCAGGGACAACAGTAATATTCAGTATAAATTCAACCCTGCCAGGTTCTTGCAAATGGTTGGCAGAAGGAAGCTGGGAGGCGGGGGGGAGGGGGGGAGTCCCTCCAACCCCAAATACTCTAATCCATATTTCCTCTTCTCCTGTGCTTGAAATTCAAGCTACAATAATACCCTTCCCAGCTCTGGTTGCCCAATTTCATCCTATACAATGTTAACAAGTGACATCCCATCCTGCCTTTACCCAAGACACTGAAAATAGTTTGATCTCACCTCCTTCCAAGAGCAGCTGGCTTTCCTGTAAAATGAAATCATCACACATATGAATCTCAGTTGCATAGTTCTGGGATTACGCCATGGGGGACACATGCCCCTAGTTCTCTTTTGTTTAGAGCACTGATTTCTACTGGGTGTGATGCAGCACACTAGTGTACCATGGGAGCAGCAGAAGTGTGCTGTGAAAAATGTGTTGGATGGGACCCTGGCCAGGACAGCTCTGTGCAGCTTGATGGGGTCCCCACTAGGCCAGCCCCCCACAACTGGATAGGGCCCCAGATTGACCGGGTCCACATGGCTGGAGGGGGCCCTGGCTCGGCCAGCATCACATGCAGGATGCAGCCCATGGTCCGATGAGTGAAGCATGCCACCAATTTTAATCCAGGGGAAAAAGCGTGCCCAGGTATCAAAAGTTTGGGAAACACTGGTTTATAGAGAATTTCTCTAAATTTTTAGGTCCCTAGTAGTTGAGTATTACAGTTGAGTAGGACTCAAACTGGCTGCCAGGGTCAGTAAAATAGATTGGTGTCTCTTGTACCAGCCTCTGGTACAACAATTCTGTGCTTCACAGGATTTTGTGGTCATCAGCTGTGCCCATAGATATTAGAGCCAGATGTGGACTTTACAAAAGTGAGTGGTGCTAGAGCTTGGAGCTTGTTTTAAATGCACATATCTTCACCATTCCAATCAACAGGGAATTCCTGCTTGTTTACAATTAATAGTCTGCGGGCAGTAGTTATGGGTGAGATGCCATCCAAAAGGGGCAATGGTTACCATCTATTGGTGTGGTACCTTGAGCTCAGCTTACCTTAGCCAGGCCTAAAGTTATATCCTATATTTGGAGTTGGTGTTCTGGGTGTCTAGAAGGGGCCCAGTATCTTCTTGCTTGTGGAGAAGCTGGAGAGATAAGTTAATACACTATATGGAGTCCCTGATTATCCAGGTTCAAAGGAAGGTGAAATGTAGCTATCCCTGCTATAGCTACCAACACTATCACTAGCACAGTCTGTTCCTCTGAGGTTAGGGGTATTCCAGCAGGGGCTGTAACAAGTAGACTCCCTGAGGGCAGTCCCTAATGCATAGAGCTATAGGGAGGGTGTCTCCCTACTAGGAGTGGTGAAGAGAGGGAACTGGTCTAATGTATGATAAAGTGGAGTGTATCAGCTCCTGGAACAACCCCTGGCAGACCTTCTCCGAAGCTGTGCCTACTGACAGTGCTTTGCAGAGTCTGACTGTGTCATTTCTAGTAATATTGAAGGGTGCTGAGGACCAAGAAGGTCCTGAAATTCTAAGCCCAACTGGACCATTTACTCACTGCAAGACTTGAAGCCAAACCTACTTACTCTCTTGCTTTTTAGTCCAACTGAGCTAGAAATCTGGGTTCTGTACAAAGCAGGTGAGCCAGATGCAGCCTCCAAGTTTTCTTTAAGAAATATGGTGGTAAAAATACTTTGATTTGGGGTAAGCAGTTATGGGTATAATGTGAGCATCCTGCATGCATGACTTGGGAACATTGGATTTCTCCTAGTCTAGGAGGAGTGGAAGGTTGGCATGCTGTTGTGTGCCAAGTGCACTGAGGAAAAACATCTCACTGCCCCAGTGGAATGAGTATAGTATGATAGAGAAAAGGACTTTTGAAAAAGCCTATCAACCTTAACGCAAGGATTGCCAAGCCCTTTGCAGGGCAAGGTATCAAGAGTAGGAAAGGGGATGAAGGATGGACCGAAGTTGAAAGGTGATAGCTTGGAGACTGCGAGACCTAGATTCTATGCTCTGTTCTGCCACTGTTGTCCCAGGTGACCCTAAACAAGTCACTTAATCTCCTCCTGTGGGATTTGTACAGGAAGGGTGGTCATCACTAGTTCCATCAGATGCCTTGTTCTCTGCAATTACTCTAGCCCCAACATTATGTTGGCATGATAGACATTAAATTAATAAGTAGGAAGGGTATTACTTTCCCCAGAGGAGGGAACTGCAATGAGGAGGTTATGTGACTTTCTTAAGGGTGTGACTTTTAGCATCATTCCATTGTCATCCAACAAACATTTGGGAGATCTGGAAGTGTCTGCTGTACAGTAACAGTGGTAGAGTTGGATGTAGAACTCAGGACTTGTGGATCCTGGCAACCTCCTGCTTTAACCATTAGACAATATTCCCTACCAATGCTAGAATATGCCACTTGATTGCTATAAGAAGTTAGCAAGAAAAGATGGTTATGTCCTTCTGCCTGTCTATTCATAAGACATTCATCTGAGCACCATATGAGGAGCTATCAGGAGCCCTGCATGTGTTTAAGACTCTGGTGACCTGTCTGTGACCTAAAGGGCATAATACTGAGTCAGGTATCAGGTAACCTGGGTTCTATCTGCTGAGCTTGGACAAGTCTCTGTTCCCCTTCCTACCCTTTTGTGACACATGGTTGCTTGGGTTGCATTTGCAAAGAGCTTCTACCGGCAATCTATGATTACCCCACTCTACAAGTATGCTTAACTGAGCAATGTGCTAGACAGCTGCAATGATGTGTGACCATCCATGCACACTGAGATGGATAGCAATAACTGTACTGTTGAGGAGAGACAAATAGGGCAGAATCCTGTTTCCTTTTATGTGCCTGAATCATACTTACCTAGCCGAGGTACTGCCATTTTTGGCATGTACACACAGCTTGCAATCTTATTTCTTGTGCACAAGTATCATGGATGCATAACTGTCCATATGGCTACTGAGAATGCACATCAGGCTGCTCTGTAGCCTAGCATATACCCAATTCTGTGCACAGATACCTGATCATGTCATTAAATTGTAGTCTAGCAAAACCCTAAAACTAGCAGATTTTTGAGGCCATAAATCCCTCCCAGTATTTAGTCCAATAGCCTAATGGTTAGGGCACTTACCCAGGGCAATGGAAGACACAGATTCTAGCCTCTCCTCACCCCAAGGGGGGCTAAGTCTACATTTCTCCTATTTCCATAGCCTGTAACCACCAGGCCACTGGTTAGGTACCTGAACTGCACTTGATGACCCATTTGCAGACTCTTGGGATAACTTCAAGGCATGATGTTATCTGACATATTTCTAGGATGACCCAAGAGTGATTGCCTTCCAGACAACTGGCTCAGATGCTCAGTCAATGTCAGTCTCTATATTTGTACAACATGCAAGGGTGCCATGTGAATCTCCATTAACAAAGGTTCTGTCTTTATGTATTTCAAGCCAGACCTCACTGGAGAGGGAAGATTGGTCTTCAAAACACACTAAATAGGAATCTCTTTCTAGTGTGTCTTCAGGACTATTGTGTCCAGGAAAGCTTTTGCTGTAACAACCCTGGGGACTGAAGCATCTTAGTGCCCTTCCATGATACCCCAACCCAACACCACTTGTTGGTCTCAAAGGATAGGTTGGTTTCCTTGATACGTTCGCTCCTTGACAACCAGAAAAGAGGCCCAGTTATTGCCAGCCATGTCTGTGTTATAGATACCCACCCATATTGGGACCATAAACATAGTGGTGGTGTAGGGCCACATTTGGTTCACAGTAATCCAGATTTATGCCAATCTAAACAGAAACAAAATCCCAATGGGACCCATTACCAATCCCAAGACCAAATCAATCCTGCAATCTCCAGATGGATCCCAGTGCTCTAGAAACTATGGAATCAGAATTCAGCTCCTAGTACCCTTCACCCATTATATGCTAGCAGTCTGTACACCCTTGTTCTCCAAGCTAACATATTTAGAGCTTATATTATCCGCACACAAGGCAGACAAACAACTCTGATGTTCCAGGGACAAGCATGGAGCAATGTGAGCCCTATATGGTCTTATTAGTCACTAGCAATTAATGTGCCTTTCTACTGGTTTGCAAAATGGGATTGGATTAGTTATGTAGCTCCCCAGAGCCAGAGTGATGTTGCTTCTGTTTTGCCAGACAGGATTCTGAAACATGCCAGGAAATGTTAACCACAAGAGTTTTGATTCAGGACAAGGGATAGAGCTGTAAACAGCTGTGGCTTTATACAGAGTCAGCAAAGAGTTGTGTAGAACATGACGTGATGCCTGTTTACCAGCCATGCCATTCATCCTGTGAATTCATTGCTCAGATTTACAAACACAGACTTTGGGTTTGGGGAGTGCTGGGGAGAGGAAGCTTACATCTGGGATCAACTGAGGGTAAACATAGGCTCTGGAGCCCTGCCAGTGAGTATCTCCCTGTGCCCAACCCAACCCATTTACCTAAATCCTCACAAATTATGGGTACATCAGAGAAAATGAGATCTGAATTAAAAGCACCCTGTCTCAGTTTTCGCAGAGGCAAAACTTAGCCTTCTGTTGCCCTGTTCCATTTCCATGCTTATAAAAAGGAGGGAAGCAAAAGCTGCTTTAAGCCACTTTTGTGCTCCCCCATTGTTTGGAGCTGTG
The DNA here is from genome assembly GCF_001723915.1 of Gavialis gangeticus. NCBI lineage: Eukaryota > Metazoa > Chordata > Crocodylia > Gavialidae > Gavialis > Gavialis gangeticus. The sequence goes on from NW_017728973.1 coordinate 7,735,152, forward strand.
CAGTGTTATTCTCAGGCCCCAGTGTACTCAGAGCAGCCTCAGGGCTGCTCTAATATGCTCAATATCTCATAGAACCCAATGGTTCAATGACACACTCTCAGTGTGCCCTCCAAGTTGCAGAGATGTAACAAGATGGACAGATGCAGTAGCAGCCTTAGGGGAGGGCAAAGTGGGTGACTGCCCAGGCCCCCATACTTTAGGGGGGCCACATTTCTTTTGGGGGGGGTGAAGTTTTTGCAAGGAAGTGGCTCTATTTGCATTGTAATACTCAACTATTTATCTAATTCCCCCAAAGAATATTAAAAAGATCTATGATACAACTGTGGTGGGTTAATATTTACCTGAGTACATACCTTTAAGGGGCCCCAAATGACTCTCTTGCTTAAGGCCCCAACAACACTAAGACCACTACTGCCAGATGCCCAGAGCAGCTGCCACACACAGGGGCAGCAGCTCTTTTTCTCCACCCCTTTCCCCCAAGTCCATTCCTGAAGCAGCTGTCTCAGAGGCCCAGGAGTTACAATACTGTCAAGCTGTCCCCTGTTCTAGGGTCTGGGAGCAGCTCCCCACTGTCTGTAGCTCCATCTCCTGGGTGGAGAGGTCGTCTGGGCTGGGTATTCTCTGAGCCCTGTACCACCCTATTTGAGAGGTTTTGAAAATGCCAGGACAGAGTTAATGGATCTTAACAGAAATGAGAATCAGGCCCATTGACTCCCAGTCTAAGTGGAAGAATCTGAACTAGGTTGCCAAGGTTAGTTCTTGCCTAATAACAAACGCCCTAAAAAGGGTTATGGTTCCCATGCCACAACCAGACTAGACTCCACTCATTACCCAACTTGACTAAGGGAGACTCAGCCAAATTCATCCCTGGTGCAACAGCTACAGTGGAGCTGACTCATTCATATTAAAAGTCCCATGGCATTTTTGCAAGACGAGGGGTGTGAACTTCTTAATCCTGGCCGTTTTCTAGCATGGGTGATAATGGAGATCCAGTTGGAATTGTCTTGGCTCCTTGTCCCAAATGGCCGTGTAGCAAACAGCTGCTGGGTTCTTTCACAATTGCTCAGCAAATTGTACTCCCCCCTAGTCTCAGGCTCCTTGTCCTCACTTACCTCAGGTTAGGTTAGGATTGCACAATTCTGCCACTCTCAAGGCATGAACACACAGTAAAATATAGGGGGACTGCAGCATGTGTTAGCTGGCATAGGTTACAGTAGCACTGAAGACATGGCACTATGGGCTTTAGCATGTTCTAGCTACTAGACCGTAAATTCTCCATGGTCCCTGGTATGCATGAGGGTGTTTCAGAAATTAATGACAAAATGGCTGCCCTGTGATAAAGTGAGAAACTAAACAGCAGTGGGGGACATCGATGGCAACACTGTTGAACGCACCCCTCATTTTGCCCTGAAGACATGTGCGATGATAGTGTGCATAAAAACAACATGGTTTCACAGCTGTCAGTGTGCACCAAAGGAGAACAGTGTTCTGTCATTCACTGTCACATTCACTGTCATGGCAACTAAAAAGTTTCTTTGAAAATGCTATCAAGAAACTTGCGAGTCACAGAATGCCTGGGTTAAAAAGCAGGGGAACTACATAGAGAAGTGACGTGGTCCTGTAAATGATCATTGCACTCAAACTGGTTTTATTTTGAAATTGCTGTTAGTTTCTGAAACACTCTCCTGTCTGGGTTACTGACACCTGATAAAGCCCATGTTGCTGCATCCTCACTGCTGTTGTTTCAGCACACTATACGTATGCAGGCTGTTTTTTCAGGTGTTCATCCACTTTGCATATAGAAGCCCTGGAAGGACAAACTCCCTTTGGACTCTCCTAAAGAACCTTTCCCCATAGGCTCTTCTACACATGCATTTATGTGCAACTACATTTAATGTGCACATTAAACAATTTTTGGCAGGTGTTTACATGTGCAGGGACTTGGCACTAAAGTTAGTGCTAAGACCCCGCAGCCCTGCCATGTGCCCCTTGTGGCTGGGCAGACCCAGCACTAAAGTTAGTGCTGTGTTGTGTTTACACATGTGTTAATCCACTTTAACTAATTGCACCTAAATTGGATACCAGCATTTGCAGGTATCAAATTTAGGCACCCTAATGTCACCATTTTTAATGTGCATTAAGGGCACATGTGTAGATGCATGTCCATAATGCGCATTAAATTAGGCTAATATGCATTAACACATCTTGTGTAGATGCGCCCCATGTTAGCTTGTCTCCATCCAACTTTAATGATGGTACTTAGAGAAGATGCTGGCAACTCACACTCTGTAGGAGAAATATACTGTTTGTAGCTCTCTTGATCTGGTGATATAACCGTGTTACCTTGACCTAGAACTCTGAAATATGCCATTATTTTTTAATTATGCCTGATGTTTGCTGGGAGGCTGCTTATCTGGGATCATTTTGCTGTCCTATTTATTCTTCCCGCAGCTGTCAATTAAGCTAGACCAATGCATTAATTCAAGGAAGCCAAATAACTTTGATATACAATAACTTTCACTCATGAACAATATTCATAAATTACGTAGCAGTTTGGAATTTTTTTACATACAAGTTCCACCCTAGAAGTGGCTGCATTTCAGAGATGAGTATCTACTGTGTAGCCATGTGATGCTTTGAAAGCAGTTTTCATGCAAGTATTTTTTGGCTTGGGTCCCTTACACCATGGACATTTCTCCAGCAGCATTATGTCCTGGACACAAGGTAGGTCTATTCCACAGTCATGGCTTCAGTGGCTGCACTGTAGTAGAGACATACTCAAGCTAGCCTTAAACTAGTTAGCAGTCCAGTGCAACAGCTCATTTAAGGGAGTATTTATCCAGTTTTGAAGGTGGGGCTTGCAACCTGTGCCAAGTCCTAGGTTGCTGTAGCTACACTGTTAGTGTTCCTGCAGCCAGCTAGCTTAAGGCTAGCTTGAATTTATCTGCATTAAAATGACAGCAGTGACTACAGTGAGACATACCCACAGCCTGGAGCATGCCATAATCGGCAATGCATGCTCTGCTCTTTTCCCTGGAAGAAAGACACAGCTCAGCTCTGGAATGTACACTTGTGGCTTAAGCCCTACCAAGCCCTCCATCTTCTGGTGAAACTCTTACTCAGCACTAGGTGTGGCAGCTGAGAGAGAAATCCAGTGCTCTTACCAGGCAAGGGAAGCCAGCCTGCCTTGGGAAAAATAATTTAAGAAAATAGTCAACCCTCTGAGATCAGCTGGCCTTCTGGAGAGGGACAGAATGTATACAGAAAGCTGAGGGGGGCAGAGGTTCTGCTTTTCTCTCCTGAATGCCATCCCCACCATGTAGCAGAAAGTCTGAAAAGGGAAAGGGAAAATGCCTGGAACATCCCATCCTACCCTGCATCTGAAAAGGTCTTCAGCCTTCAAGTCTGCAGGGCATCTGCTCACTCTGCTGATGCTGAGACCAAAGCTGCATCAGCTACAGTAAAGTGTAAGCCCTGGTGTTGCCAGCAGGCATTTAGGCCTGTTTTCCTTGGCTATGCTATGCAAAGCACAGACTAGCTTGTGTGCCTGCCCCACACACGGTTTCTCACTATCCTGGTCAAAGAGATCTAGCTGGATTCTTGCTACAATGTTTAGGGGCAAGGTGGAATGGTTGTTTCACCCAGGCTACCTGTTCCCTGGAGGGTTCTGTCTATGCTGCGTTCAGGAGGTGTGACCACAGCTAACAGCCAGCCAATAGTATATACCCAAGATAGTTTTGATCTAGTTTGCTGGGGCACCAATGACAATACAGCAATCTGGCTTCAGTGGAGGCTATATAGGCCTGCTGGAAACCTGTCAGGGGTGGATCCAGAGTGGGGTGCACAAGTGTGCTTGCACCTGCCTTTGATTCCTGGACCACCCAAAGTTTAAAACCAACTGCTTGGCAGTGGCAGCAGAATTTCAAGTCAGGCAGTGCTGAGGGAGTCAATTGACTTCATGGCTCATAATCTGCTTGATCCCTTTTAAATTCTTTACTCCACAGGTGTTAACCACCCTCTCTTCTTTTAATGGCCTTGATGCTCCACCAATCAAACTATCCTTTGTTCTGTAGTTCTGCTGGCTGTTAGGTGCTCCTGGTAATGAAGTTCATAGTCCACAGCCCTGCAGATTGTTTTTAACACATTCCAATTTTTTTACTTCAATTTTAAACTGAATTATACAGCCCTAAACCCCTAGCATATTAATAAGAGTTTAGATTATTTTTAATTGGAGAAAAATATGTGTTGTTTTATATGGGATGATATACCATCTGCACCCCACTTTTCAAAATTCTAGATCAACCCATGGCACCTTGGGCAGTTGTTCAGCAACTGAAACCTGTGCTATTGCAACTTCTTTATCATCAGCATGAGGGAGCGCTAAATGAAAGCAAGTCTGGATGTGCTGCAGTCACACCGTTGTTTGCAGGGTAGACATAGGACATCCTTCCTTCCTTCCTTCCTTGGTACAATGCACTAGCGTTTCCTAAGGTCCACACAGATCTGTGAAAATCTGAAGATACCTTAGAACAACCACAACTCCTCTAACTCATAACCCAGTCTGGGCAGGCCCCTGCACAGCCCCACAGTATGGGGAAATGTGACTTAAAGTTGTTTGAGACCTCTGTTCTTGCCTCAAGCACAGAAGCAGAATCCCTGGGAAGCAGGACCATGTGTCTAGTCATACACTCCCCTCCTGGCTGCTCTAATCTCCTGGGGCCCTGAGCCACTCCCCCACCAATTCAGCTCTGCACTGTGGCTGCCAAAATTTGCCCTGTTCCTGTAGATTAATCCTCCCTATGCCATCAACTCAGATTATTAAACAGAGTGAGTCAATGCTGGCCTAGCATCCCATTCTCAGGAGGTGCTACTCAGCGCAGAACAGGAGGTTCTGTTTTGCTCCAGGCAAGTTAGTAGAACTGGATTGAAAGACTCTGTGCTCCATGCTCCCTTCCCAGCTGTGTCCAGAGCTGGGCCTGTTCCAGGTATTGGGGCTGCTGGAACTGAGCTGCTGCCACGGCTGCTGCTGCTCCACCATTTGTTGCAGCTCAAATCTCAGCTGGGGATTTATGGCATTCATGAGTTTGTGAGGGCTGACTCGGGGACGATTATCCACTTAGGAAGGAAGAAAATGGAGTAGGGGGAGAAAGGGGGAGGAACAGGAGGCCAAAAAAAGTGCCAAAGTGCCACGAGCTCAATTCTGTTCACATAATGTGTTTACAGAGTTATGGCTGCGTCACTGAGAGCATGAAAAGGCCTGTGGTTCTGGCTTTGCTCTAGTGAAGGGGTAGTCTTTATATGTGGCAGACAAATGCAGAATACCATGACAGAGAATGTGTGTATGTTTGTTGGGAGGGGTGAGCTAATGCACTGGAGATAAGTGTATTGCCTCAGCATGAAGAAAAGAAGCACTGCATCTAGAAAGGGCTCAAGGACAAATATATCCCATGTCAACCAAGTTCCTATGAACATTTCTTGGCTCTTCTATACATATCACATACCCTTGGTACATGGACAGACAAACAAATTATACTGATGTAAAAAAAGAGTGAGACACTGCATGTCAGCTGCTCAGCAATAACTGTTTCATATGTCCTTGCTTTTCCTCAGTAAGCTAAACCATGGTAATTTAACCTTGTTTCATTTAGGGATACATTGCCATGATTTATGTTGAATTTACTACTGAACAGGAGCAGACACATGAGACAGTTACCCTGGAGCATCTGATGTACAGTAAATTCCCCCACCCCTTATGCCTCAATATAATTTGTCTGTCCATACCCTTAGAGTGATCTGTCCAGCAAAGCTTCAAGAAGGTTTCATAAAGCAAATTGTTATGCTATGTTGTTTTAGCTCTCCCAGGAACTGTACAGCCTGTGACACTGGCACCCACTGCAGCAGCAAGAGCTTTGCTCCCACGGTTTCTCTTTCCACACAATCTTCCCCCCTTCTCCCGTGGAGTCCTCAAAGGCAGGAGTTTCTGCCCTAAACTAATTCAGGTGCTCTCCTTGGAGGTTTCTGACAAGAGTATGCAGTACAAACCCCACGTAGGCTGGAAAGAGTTAATGAATGGTAGTGAGCACAGTCAACCCCCTTTGCTGTAGTGAGGATCAGGCCTGCACAAAGATGCTAAAAAAAGAGTGAGCAAGCTTGCTTTGGTTGGAGGTGACCATGAAGGTGGTGTGGAGGGAAGGGGAGCAGCATGAAAGTTTGCTGTTGACTGTGAGGTTTGGTTGGAATCAGTCAACTGATGGTGCAGAAGAGAGGCCTGAAAAATTCTGAATGCAGCAGCTAGCTTTTTCTGGGCTAGCAAGCCAGGCCAGCTCATCACATGTGCTCAGTCCCTGAGGCTGAAAGGATAGCATCTGGTCAGTAAAACAAATGCTTTAAAAAAATGGTGTTTTACTTTTTTGCTTCAGCCTCACAAAAGTTTCTGGCTCTTCCCAGTGGGCTTCTGATATAGGAACCCATACTCTGATCCATGCTATAATAGCTGGGAAGGTGACAGAGTGGGCATACCCTGCTTAGGTCAGCCCTCATCACCATTTGTAGTGGGCCGTCTCCTTTCCAGAGGCTGGTTATTTTAGCAGGCACAACGAGTACGCTGAATACCAGAATTGGAAAGAACTCCTTGCCAGAGTTCTCAGCTGGGGAGAAGGATGGAAAATCTCGGGTTTTGCAAAAGCTTGCAGCTCTCGCACTGAGCCTGTTGTGTCAGAGGAGGATTTATTAGGGACAGTGGTCTAAGAATATCCCACAGCACAATAGTTTTTCTCTCTCCCTCTCTCTGTAGCAACTGTGGGCGACTCCCCTGACATTTCAGTTAACTAATGAC
>NW_017728973.1:7746986-7749120 GCF_001723915.1 Gavialis gangeticus
TTATTAGGGACAGTGGTCTAAGAATATCCCACAGCACAATAGTTTTTCTCTCTCCCTCTCTCTGTAGCAACTGTGGGCGACTCCCCTGACATTTCAGTTAACTAATGACCTCTCTGTGCGTGACAATCCCTGCTGAAGTTGTGCCAGTGCTGATCCATCTCAGAAAACTACCCTATACTGCTGCCTTGGGAGTGCTGGGTGGAGGCAAATGAAATAGAAACCCTACTGCAGAGCAAATGGTGCTTTATTTTCCTTGCTGCAGCTATTTTTGCCTGTCCCTCCGCTGGCATATGGACAAATATTCATCCCACCAGGGACTCAGTGGAAACTACCTGACACATTTTCATTTGGAACCAACCACCTCTGGTTTGAACCCCAGTCTCTGGAGACAAAGGGCTGATCTGATAAATCAAACTGCTGTGTTGCTTGCTGCTGCCCTCTCAGGCTCTCTTACCCTCCAGACTCAGCCTGTAGTCTACAAAGAAATGGGAACAGAACAAACCTTCTTGTTCACCACCACAGCCTGCTCTTGAAGCTTCAGTTCCCTTGTCTGTGAATAAAATAGCATCAACAATGGGCCAGTAAAGCAAAGGCCTTGGGCATGTAGGATTGGAAGGGACCACCTAGGCTACCAAGTTCAATCCCCAGTGGTTACAGACATCCAGTAGGGTCTATGAGATTCTCCATTCACACAGCACAGCCACAAAGTACTCTCTAGTTCCAGCTCCCACCCCAGGGAATTTGGTTAAAACATGCTCAAGGGACCATACGAAGGGGGGCCATGCCCCATGCCATGGAGGAAAGAAAAAATCACTGCAGTTCATTTCCAGTTTGACTTGAGGAGAGAATTCTTTCCTAACCCCAAACCTGGTGATCAGCCTGCCATTGCCCAGGAGCAGAGACCAGGGACCTTTGGATTCTGCCAGGGCAAACTGTGATCACTGACAACAGTGGGATTTGGCTCATTAATATTGCTGGCCTGACAAACACTACAAGTGCTGTTGATGCATTTACACAGCTGAGTCTAAAGACAGGATTTTAAAGTGATGGAAGTTGGTGTGCTTGTGCTGAACTTGGGCAAATCTGTCAGGTCTCCTGAGTTCTCTTCTGAGCACTGCCACCAAGTCACTGGCAAGCTTTGGACCAGTGTTTCAGTGTGTCACCTTCTTCATTTGTACCAAGGCCTATTATGCAAGAGGGTTGGTGGGGGTAGGTCACCTACTGTCTGTAAAACATTGTTCTCCTCTAACATTTTGCTCACGCACAGATGAAGAGAGTATTTTTTCCCTGCTTGCTTTCTTCTCCCCTGTGTTTTGCAGACATTTTCTCTTTCTCCCTAGTTAATCAGATACTGCTCCTTGTTAGAGCTTCAGAGGCTTGTTTGCATAGCACTTTGCATTCCGTACTGTCAGGCAGATATGCCTTTCACATTCCCTTCTTCCCCTCTGGCACATTCATTACACATATAACCCCTTTGGTTAGCCAGTGTGCTTTATAGCTGGATTTGTAGGGTTTGCATGAAAGGATAGCTGGCCCCTTTAAAGCAGTCACAGCTAAGATTGAGCTGCTGCTTCCTAGCTTGATTATAAACCCAGCAAGGGCTGTAGGCAGGGGTGGATCCAGAGGAGGTGTAGTGGCATGGCTGCACCTCCTTTCACCTTAGATCATGCTTTTAAAGGCCCCAAATCATGTAAGAACCACTGCCCCACCCCTTCCTTCCCCTCTGTGCTCAGAGGCAGGCCACCTCTCCTTCTCTCCCTGACTTGGTACTATTGCTTTTCCACTGTCCCTGAGTGAGGGGAGCTTCAAAGCAGAGGCTATGGGCAGGGATGTTCTCCCTTCCCGTGCCTGCTCCGAGGGGACCAGTCAGGGTGGAAGAACCTTCCTCCCCTCCAGCCATCTCCACTGCACTGCTGTCCCTCTCCCAGCTGAGCCCAGCCTGGCTGAAGTGGGCAGGAGGAGCTCTGAAGCTTTCCCTGCCCTGGGAGAGTGGGGAAAGCAGTAGCAGCAGGTGCAGGAAGGATGGGAGGGGATGTGCTTCTGAGCACAGAGGGGAAGTGGGGACTTACTTGCTTTGGGGACTTCATAAAAGTTCCTGGGATCCACATTAGGTCTGCCCCCACCTCAAAGTGTG
>NW_017728973.1:7754120-7765171 GCF_001723915.1 Gavialis gangeticus
GTGCTTCTGAGCACAGAGGGGAAGTGGGGACTTACTTGCTTTGGGGACTTCATAAAAGTTCCTGGGATCCACATTAGGTCTGCCCCCCCCTCAAAGTGTGTGTGTGTGTGGGGGGGGGGGTGAGAAGGAGGCTGGGAGTAGGGGGTGCCTGCTTCTGCACCCTGCTTTGCCAAATCCTGGTTCTGCCCCTGGTTGAAGGAAGTTAATGGTGGGTTCCAGAGTGGGAGATGTAATGGGGAAAAGCTTTTAGGCCCGTTTGACTATCTTTTGGTTGAGTGGATAGCTTTGAGGGAATAGCGTTTGAATAATAAACTGAAACCTGAAGGAAGGGACCTGAGCCGGAGTCTGGGCATGGAGACAATCTTTTCTGGTCTGGAGAGGCCAGTAGTTTAAAGGCTGAATTATCAGAGGCTTCCATCTGGGCACCAAAACAAAGGCCAGATTTCCTGAAGTGCTGAGTGCCCAGCAGCTCCTGTGGGGGACTTGCTGGCAGAGCTTTCCAAACAGCTCAGCACTCAATGTGTTCCCTTTTGAAAATATAATAGTGTTTTGGGACTTCGTGTGAATTTAACTCTTTTGAAAATGAGGATCTGTCTGTGTGTGGAGCTGGGGGAGGGAAGTGGAAGGGTTCTGAAGGAAAAAACACTCTTTATATTTCTTGACTTACTGGTCCAGTCTATGATAAATGATCCCATGCTTGACAAAAGCCTGTTCGTGGATTGTAGTAAGTCTGCTAGCATCGTATGTGCAATATATGAGTGTACTCACTAAAATCCAAGCTACCTCTGTTTTGTTGAATCTACTGATGGCAACTAATGCACAGCTTTACTTTATGTGCCAAATAGATTCGGTGCTGGCCAGCATGCCAGCTCAAGCCAGGTTATGGCTGCGTTCAGATGAATACAGCATTGTGCAAAGATCTTAGCTTGTTTTTGCCAACTGATGTCATTCTTACAATAACTTGTGTTTCCTAAAGCCTCAGCTCCTGGAGTCATAAGAATTTGCAAGAATCTCAGCTTTTAATATTAAAAAAAAGTTCTACCCCTCCCCACCCAGTTTGCAAAGAAAATAAGATTCCACTGCATCCAAAAGCCTCAAATACCAGAAGGCAAAGAAAAAGACTTAAACATTGCATTTTTTAAATTAAATCTCATGATTTTTTCTTTTGAACCTATAGGGCTGAAAATGCTGCTAGCCTTTCCAATCAGCAATGTATTCCATCAGAATAGTTCACTCCCAAGTAATGTTGCTACTTGGGGCAGCTCTGCCTTGGGAGGTATTCTGGAGAGTGATTCGCATTTTGTTAAAGAAAAATATGGCTAAAGATGCTCTGCAGCTTGAGATCTGTTTTGGTGCTGTCCATGCCAGATGCACAGTGCTACTCTTTGATGGATTAAAGAGGATTAGTGGGTGTCTGCATGATCCAGAGAGATGTGCCAACAGTCACAAATGCAGCTCTTGAACTGTGAGGCCAACCAAGATGTAATCGCAACCTCTTGGGAGCCCTGGCATAGCTCTGAATTAACCCGCCTCCTGCTCTATTTCTTTTTTTGGGGCAAGTGTGCTGGCAGGCTCTCCCTTGCCTGGATATGCTCTGGGATTTGCTGTGGGGACTGTTGATCTTGGCTGCAAAGAAGCATTTCTGTTTCAAACAGCTGGTTAATGTGTAGCAATTGGGATTTGTTGTGCACAAGGCTGTTTATCTCTGCTGATGTTGTTATCTGTGCCTAATGAGCAAAGCAAGCTGGGAAAGAGGGGGATATAGCAATGCAGATTTTTTTGGAGGGTGAGGAGTGGGACGGACAGGATAGCAAAAAGTTTAGGTTGCATCTGCTCATGTGTGGGTCCTAGGTTTATAATGGAAGCAGGTGGTCCACAGTTGGGAATTCCCAGGGGGCTCTTGGATGTGACAGATCCTTTGACCTGCACGTGCTCCCTCAGTGCTCTCTGGAGAAACAACCAGGGTCAAGGCTTGGGGGAGAGGAAGGCTTTTCTCATAGGGTGTGAATCAGTGATGTCTGAAATGCATAGACTGAAAGGCACAGACTTGTGTGCAGCCTCATGGAAGTAGCCTCTTTGAGATCATAGTAATTATAATAATGAAAGATGCTTAGCCACTGAGATTTGCAGTGTCAGCTGGGGATTTAGACATAAAACTCGCATTATTTTAGTGGGAATTGTGCATCTAAATCCCAAAGGCAACTTTGAAAAGCTGAGGTAACGTTGACAGCGATTTCCATTGTTGAGATGCTTTATAGACATGAGCTAAATCAGGATGGCCAACCTGTAACGTGTGCTGCAAGTAGCATGGGCAGTCTGTGTGGTATGCTGCAGATCAGGGAGGGGATAGCAGCCCAGCAGCAGATAGGGCAGGGAACAGAACAGAGAGCAGCATATTGAGCAGGAGAAAGGGATGAGACATGGGAGTGGCACTTGGGGAGGGTACAGGGCTAATTTGTGGCATGCCTGTCATAAAAAGTTAGACCCCCAACTGAGCTAACTAATCCTGCCTGCCAGCCACACCCTCGGTAATGTAGGTAAATTTGTATTACAGAGGTGGAAACTGAGTTAGAAGGCAAGAAAGCAACTTTCTCAAGGTGACACATTGTGTCCATGTCAGAGCTAGGGCTGGGAGCTGCTAGACCAGTCCTGCGTTCAGGCTGCCAGGGAAACAGAAAGAGGGTGAATTACATAACCTTGCACGCAGGGCACACTCCAGCTTCCACCAGTGCTCCCAGAGGAGAGGAACGGTAGATCTGGATTTTCCCAGTACCATCCAGATTTGTGGTCGCTAGGATTTAACAACTTTGATATCTATCCTGTGATATTATCTGGCCTGATCTACAACCGGTTTTACAACTTGTGAGCAGCTATTACCATACAGACATGACTGGAGACTATCTTGCACCTCTTGCATCATCTAATTAGCATGGCGATGTTGCAGCTGAGTCCTCCTAGGTCTGAAGGAAGGGGGAAAAGGTGCTCTCTCTTCTCTTGGGCTCAGTGATGCTCTCAGAAGCATGGTGCAGCTCTTGTGCAACACAAGCTCCTGTGAATTATGTCCTGAGAGTGCTCCTGTTCAGTGAAATTAAAATCAGGGCCCACTCAAGAAATGCTACAAGTCTCTAGAGAAATCATTTGACTGCGCCTCCTGGCTGTAAAAGGTAAATAAAGCCTGAATGCCGGCTAGTGTGTGACCTCCTTGCAACAAAGTACTGTGCTAGTCTGTAGCAGTTGCAGTCAATGGAGGGGAACCAGCCATGTCCTATGGAGAGAGTCCAAGGAATAGGAGCCCGTGGTCCCTCGTTACACAGAACAGCAGCGGGATTCCTGTGATATGCTCTGACAGGGCTTCAGGAAGCGGGGAGACAGCATTGTTCAGAACGTTCAGGCTGCTTCTATGCTTCAGTGAACATGTCTACACCATGACAGCGCACAGCCCAGCTGAGGTGTTCCCAAGCAAGCCCTGCCTGCACACTCGATACCTGGAAATATACCCTGATGAAGATGCTCCAGGGGGTCCTTCTGCAGCTGCTCCCAGGGTCTGGCTCTCTGACGTACTTGAGAACAGTCAATCAGGATGACCTCAGAGCAGCCCTTTTGGCCTACCTCTGCATTTGGAGCATGCCAGCAGGAGTCAGTGGGCAGGGAGTACTCAGGACTGTCACAGCCAGAAGCTGGCACCACAGTAAGAAGTACCTCACTTCCCCATACCATCATGCTACCATTTCCTCCTTGTTCACACAGAAAGGTGCTTGTCTTCTTTCCCCTCCCTCCCCTGAACTTTACAGCTATAGGTTTGGCTTTGCTGTCTGAATCAGCCATGCATTAAGACAATATTAATGCTGAGCATTCTTGGACGCTGGCTGGAGACGGAGCTGAGCTAGTTACTTCTAGATATCTATATTGCAGTGTCACTGAGAAGCCTCAGCTGAGACTAAGGCCTTATTGTGCTGGGTATTGTACAAATACATTGTTAGGGGCAGGCTCTGTTCTGAAGGGCTTATGGTTTAAATCATGGATGATATGTCCTGCAGAGCCTACCCATCCAGCCCAGCAGGCTACATGAATTTGAGGGGCAGGGCCTGAGGTAGGGCTTGCTGCAGAATTTGGGACTCTGTAGCCCTCTGCAGCAGCAGGGCAAGTCAGGGCTATTCAAATGCCCTTGGCCCTGTGCCTATTGACGCTACCCATGGACCCACCACAGCTGCTGCTGGTTCTGGGGATCAGGGCCAGGAGGAGTCCCATCCTATGTATCTGATACAGGGTGAGTTAGACAACCCACATCTAAAAAGACAAGAGACAAAGAGAGGGAGTTGAAATACAATGGAAGTAGCAGCTCCAAGGCATGCAGCAAGATGGTGTCAAAACCAATAGATACCAGGTCTCCTGGTTCACTGCTTTCCATTGTTCAAGAGAAAGGACAGAGTAAAACCAGTTACCAGAACACACAAGTTTTGTCTGGTCCAATTTATGGAAGAATGTTGCCACAGGAAGTTACAAAATAGCCTCTGAGCTATCAAACAAGGGGCCTCCATGCAGAAGTAGCTAGGTTCCAGTTGCATCCATATAGGCCCACTTATGAAAGGTCCTGGCCACATTTTCCCCCCAGAGATGCTGAATAACTATAGATAAATATCCAACTAGATGAATTAACTCATACCAAGCACATTAAAATACAGGAAACATGGAGGGATGGAGGAGAACAAGAGCAAACACAGGTTTTTAATTGCAACACCTGGAGTTTTCTGGTGCTCATGTCCAGCTAGTAAAGAAGCCTATTGAAATACTTCCATAGCTGTTACTGTTTCTCAGGGGGGAAAATCTTTGAGATTCAGCTAAGCTACTACAAGGCAAGGCTGGCTAGTCACTCTAAGGGAATATGCTCGTAACAGAGGGATAGGCAGAAATGATGGGGAGAAACCCCCCTCCCCCAAATTTCCTGCTTCCCTCAAATTAGATAGTGAACTAATAATGGGCAGCAGCTGGTGGGGTTCTGGGGCAGTTGCAGCCACTGACTTAATTGCAGTTAAGTGTTTTTAGAGTAGGGTTGTAATTAGATCTCCATCCATACAGCCAGCCTATATACATTTTTTGTCTGGACCCATAGGAAAAGCTAGTTTAGTTGGAAAGCAACATAAAGGCAGGCTTTCCACAGGTTTTTTTGGTTGGCAAGATTTTCGACTTAGTCAAATTTATCTCACAATGTACTAACTTGGAGAAATTCAGTTGCAGAAAGAATCTGTTGTTCCTTTTACCAAACACAAGCCAAGCAACCAGTCTGGCAACCAAATTCAGATGTAATCTGTTTGCAAAGATTTGTTTCCATCTGGAGAATGCATCTTATAGATAAGCACATGCAATGTTTTTTAGATAAACACACACAAATCTGTGCTATATACTTGGACATTACTGTGATTAATGTGATGTAAGTACATAGAACTTTACTAAATGACCCACTGAATCCCTCCCAGATGAATACATGGGACAGGCACCTTTGGCTGTAGAACACAAGAAGCTGATTTGTTCCAATAGTAGATCTATACCTCAAATGTCTTTATTTTGTGTCAAACCAAATCTCATTCCCGCAAACATTTCAGTCCCTCTAGACAGCCACTCTCTGCGGTGGAAACCCATTCAGAAGCTATTTCTATTGCGGGTTGCACTGATGCACTGGAAGGCATAAATAATCAGGACAGCAATAGGTAATTGCCTCTCTTTCTGCTAGGGAGCTTGACAATTATCTGTCTTTGTGGACCCTAAATTCCCTGAGGTTTCTCTGCTCTACCTTTGATGAGCATCCTGGAAACAGAGTGCATAATACTTCTTTCTGCCTACTAACATTAGCCTGGGGAACAGGTAGCTCAGGGGTAATCATAAGTGGAGCCTTTAGGTCATTGGTTCAGTTCTGCTTGATACTGGCTGAAATTTTCATCTGTAGTCTGTTCACTGGCCTATGTAAAATGACCTTTGTCACCTTGGTGATCACTGATGACGGACCAGTTTCCAATAGACAGCACTCACATTTCAAAACTCATGGGTACTAATTACTGACCTCCTTCCTGCTGATCTCAGAGGAGTGGCCACAAAGTAACCGCAGTGGACCGAATGCTACTTTTCACCCCTAGTGTTGGGATAAATTGCTGTCATTGCTCCTATGTATTTAGCATCCAGCACAATACAGCTGAGCCTGACTGGCATGTCTGTGTACTGTGTTATTACAACTAACTAGCAAATTCCCATAAAAAATTATGGGAGGTGATGGGGGGATGGAGCCCTGCATCTGGCCACATGCCCCCCTCTGCTGCTCGGGCTCTGGGTCTGCTGTATCCCATCTCCCCCCACACCGCTCTAGGTCCATCCACGCTCCACCCCCTCCCCTGGCCAAAGAACCCCCCAACTCATATTCATCCACTATTTTTTTTTAATTATGCTTAGAAATCTGTCTTTTCTTCCTCTGTGCCCCAGTTCCTGCTGCAAACTTCTCCAGGTCTCAGCAAATTGGTGCTCTCTCTTTCTGTGCTAACTTATATTTTAAACAGTGAGATATCACTTTTAACTAAAATAAAACCTTCTGGAAAAATGCAATTGTGGTTTCCATGGGTAGAAGGAAATTAACAACTGAACACTTTCCTTGCATAAGAAATTGTGTTTCCTTCCTAAAATAAAGGAGGTGATTACTTTCAAAAGGAGATTGATAGCTATCTTTCATTTTTTGGCATTTAAGATTTTAATTAGGTTAGTAGTTAATCCTATTCATAGCTGTGCAGGATACTGTGGCTCGATTATTGGGCCTTAAATTACAGTCCGTACGTGATTAAGAATAGTGGAAATTAACATGCTGGGTGGAAAGGAATGTTATATGTCACTCAATGGTGGACCAAGGGGTAGCATGAGGTGGAGCTAGCATCCATCCTTCAGCTGTATGGATATCAATGATTCAGGACAGAAGCAAGATGCTGGCAGAAGAGGAGAGGCATCAGTAAGCAGAGAAAACTATCAAATGGAATAAAGCCACTACTGATCATATCTTTACTTCTTTTCCTCTATAGCTTGGGATTCATTTTAAGATCTCCTGTACAGAATAGATCTGAATATGAGGAAATACAGACAAGTCTTAGCAATGCAGCCACTTCACTGAGTTCCTTCAGAGTTCTTGGGTGAAAACTGTTCAGTCCTGGTGACAGCATATGGGTCAGATTCCAATAGCTACACTCTTGTTGAGAGAAAAGAACCTTACCCTCTCACTGAAATCAGTGGTGCTACCCTGAGACTAGGGGAAGGTCTCAAAATCTGGTCCTCAATAGTGAACCCTTTTCAACAGTTCAGTCTGTGACATAATCTCATTTTTATAACACACACAGAGTAGCTCTGGGGTAGCACAACTGTGAAGATGTTCAACTTCTCAGCAAATCCCTTATTTTCTTTGAGCGCTTTCTTTTACTCCTTGCTTGTCTTCTATTGCCAGTGATTCTCCTCAGCAGTCCTACAGTATCTACAATTTATAGGATATCTTAATTTTTGTCTTTAGCAATTCTCTTTTAGCCCTTCCACTAGCCAGTTTACATATGACCTGGTGTCATTACCTTCCTGGGTTTGGGAATCATTTGGCTTGGATTTTCACTTTTATGAAAGATTTTTTTTTCTTTTTGATTTTGAATAAATGATTGCACCGTGCTGTTTGATCACAATAGAGCTTTGCAACATGAATACCCTTTGGTTAGAATTTTCAAAAGAGCTCAATGCCACAATGAGATCCATTTTGAAAACATGGGGGAGAGGTGAGAAGCACCTAAAATCTGCTCTGTAGTGATTCTGAAATATTGCCCCTTGGTGACTGGCATCACATACTTAAATAGTCTGTATGCAGCTTCTAAGGATTTTAGTTTCCAATCCTTCTCTTTGCCATATAACAACTTTTTTAACAAGACTTTTTAAACTTCCTGCTAGGAACTGTCACATAAATGAGCAACCAGTCAGACAGCTTCACTCTGTTTAGAACACTATTATTATCCTATAAACATTATTTATTGTACTATTTGCAGAGCTAGCATTTAAGATGTATTATTTACATAGTATCTTTTACAAGCTTCAAAGTGCTTTGCAATGTTACTCATCCTGTGGATCCATGGATTACTCCCAGCTGCTGAAACACAGTCTATTCTGGGTTGGGCAAGCAACAATCCTTTAAAGACAGGACACGGCAGAGAATCCCATTTCCCTTCCCAAGACAGCGTAAACAAGCAATCTTTAATTTGGGACATCAAAGAAATTACATCAGTGTTACGAAATCATGATTTTACTGTGAATCTTGCAACATTTGGCTTGGTTTAGAAGTACCAGCTCCTGGATTCATGTTATTGCACAAGAATCTCAGCAATCATTAAACAGGATTGAGGGAAGCAGCCTGAGCAAATCCTTAAAGTTCAAAGAACTGATGATACAGTATGAGTCCCACATTTATTGTTTGCCTTAAAAGTCTCATGGTTTTTTGAGCTGATCTCGATTTGTGGATACTGGGCACTGGCAATGGTATAACACCTTACACAGGAGGCTGCAGTAGCTCACCCTGAACAGAAGCTCAGCTCTGGAAGTTGCCAGAGCAGAAAGGGAAGGGAGAGAGAAGGGGAGGGAGAGCTGGCTCTGATGAAGTGAGCTCAGGTTCATGAAGGCTTATGAAATACATCTCTGTTTTAGAGTTTTTAACATATATATTTACTCCTGTTTTAGTCCAAAACCAATAACTAATTAAATTCCAAGTCTAAATTACCTAAGCACAATAATACTATCAGTATGGGCCATATTTTCTACCAGGCTGGCATAGTATGTGCAAGTTTCAAGCCCACGAGCCTGGCAGTTCAGATGTCCCCTCATTATACTTGATCTTACCCTACACAAAGCTGATTTAGTTGGTCTAAAACAATGGTTCTCAACCATTTTTAGACTCACATTCCCCCTTGGAAAATACCAGCTCTCAGCCTTCACTCATTTTTTAGTATAGAAAATACTAGAGCAATCCTTATGTTGCAAAGATTTCAAGAAAGCCCATGCAGGGCCAGAATGGCTATAAAATTGAGCATTCCTATTTGCAATCTCTGGGTTTATCCGGTGAATCATGTTTACACACCTATCAGCGCTCATGTTGCATGGCACCCCGTGGTACCCTTGGAAGCACCCAACTGAGAATTACAGGCAGTCCTTGACTTTACAACATTTGCATTATGACGAACGGCACTTATGACATTTATAAATTCGACTCCCCATTTTGACTCTGACATCGGTTTTGACCTTACGACACTTGATCCAACGTGATGCCACACCACACTGATCTGTCACACCACCCGTCTCCCTGACTCAAGATGCTCAGTTGCTGTTCTGACACCATTTTTACATGATGAATCTTTGTGTTTCCAAACTTGTTCTTAAAATTTAATGTTTCTTTGTAGAATAGTGTTAAAATGTAGTGTTTCTTTGCAAAATGTAGTGTTTCTTTGCAGAATAATGACAGAAAAGAATAAATCTGGTGCAAGAGATGTTTTTAAGAAACAGAGGAACTACTATGGAAACAAAAATGGAAATAATTAAGGGGTCTGGTAAAGGTAAGACACCAACTGAAATCAGTAGAGCTTTGGATATCCCCTGAAAATTGTGTCCTGAGTTTCTGTCCGACTTCCAAGGCTTAACAAACACTGTCAAAGAGGTGACCAAAAATGTTGTTGAAATGGGCAAAGAACTCAACTTAGACATTGCAGCAGAGGATGTTGATGAGCTGCTGGCATCACATTCAGAAGAATTTACTAATGAGGACCTCACTGAATTAGAACAGCAAAAAGTGGCAGAGGAAGATGTACCTGTTGCCTGTTACAGCACCCACTGCTGAAGAGAGTCCTCCTCATAAAATGTTGACAACACAAGTGTCGGCTGAGGCATTTCAGTATTTGGAAGCTGCTGCGTCCCTGTTTGAGGAACATGACCCCAACAATGAACACAGTGTATCAGTGAATAGGGGCATATTCAATACGTACAGCTGCTACAGAGAAATTTACAAGCAAAAGAGAACATCTGTGCAAACTTTCCGGGACACTTTCTTTAAGGAAAGCAAATGAGACTCCAGAAAAACCTGCAGTCAGGATTCCTGAGAAGACTCCAGCCAAGAACCCTTCAAAAAGTCCAGGAAAATCACCTCAAAGAAGTCCTTCCAGATCAATATGATTGCTATTTACAATATAAATACATTAATGTAACTGCATTTGATATATTTGTCTATAATTGATCGAGTACAAAATACTGGGTTATTTTGGGGGGAAATAGGGTATCGGGTCTTGGTTCAGGAACCAATCCCCCATCTATAACATTGTTCCTATGGGAAAATCAGTTCCCAGTTGCATTTTGACTTATGACACCATTGGTTCCTGAAAACCAAGTCTTAAGTCCAAGGACCACCTGTACTGCTTGGGAAAGAGCAAAGCGCCCTTACCTTCCAGCACTTCACGGCATCTGACCAAATGAGCTTCAATTCAGGACAACTGGTGCTATGTACATACATACATTCACATATACTATATATAGATATATCTATGTACGTGTGATATGCATATTTATATACACACATCTGTACCCACGTGTACATATATACGTACACACATAAGTGCAAATACACACGCACATCTGTACAAACGTGCACACGCGCGCGCGCACACGTAAACACACACCAACGTATACACGTATATATCAACACGTGCACACGCAAGCCTACCCAGCCCTCTAGCACTGAGGGAAGCCCGGGCGGGCAGGTAGCAGGCAGCGAGCGCAATCCCCCCGCCCCACGGCGCACGAGGAATGGGGGACGGGGTAGGGAATGGACGGTTTTGAATTGCGCGCGCGCGGGACGGGGAAGCCTTGTGACGCCACTACGCGCGCGCCCTCTGATGCAATGACGCCTCACGCACGTAACGTCTGACCTCCACCCCCCACTCCGCACACCTCTCTCCGCTCCTCCCCTGCCGTCACCGCGCGCGCATGCGCAAGCGCCCGTTCGCTCCTGCCGGGGA
>NW_017728973.1:7765513-7793613 GCF_001723915.1 Gavialis gangeticus
GGGCCGCCGTGCAGGTACCGCCGCGGCCGGCCCGGGCCGGGCCGGGCCTGTCTGGGGGTGGGGTGAGGGGGAGGGGCCGCCCTGCTCGCGTGACGTGGCCCGGGGGGGGCGGGGGCTCCCCTTGGGCACCCGCTTGGGACTGTGGGGGGTGGGTAGGGGGACACCCCCCTCCCCCTCCGGAGGCAAAGGTCCCAGCGGCACCTGGGCACCTGTGTGGTGCGCACACCTCCTGCCCTGCCCAGTCAAATGCACGTGGACACGCCTGCACCCACACTCATGCCTCACACCTCACCTGGCCACTCGCCCACATGCACCACTCCTCTGATGTGTCCGCATGCTCACCACGCCCCGTTTACACACACATGCACATCTCCTGTCCACACCCTGTGGATCATGTTTACACACCTATCAGTGCTAATGTTGCATGGCACCCTGTGGTACCCTTGGAAGCACCCAGCTGAGAATTACAGGCAGTCCTTGACTTTACAACATTTGAGTTACAATGAGCAACGCTTATGACATTTATAAATTAATACCCCATTTTGACTCCTGTCTGCACACTCTGCAGGCCCATCCTCGTCCATCTGCACGCACAAGTGCATGCATGCGTGCCCACATTATCCCCCTGCATGTACACATGTGCACAGGTCCGTGTTCACACCTGATGCCCTTCCCTGTCTACCCACGTGCACGCACACACCCCACCTCCCGTTTGCACATGCAGACAGATGCACACCACGCATCTCCATGCATCTGCATACACCCCCCCACGAGCACTCCCACACTGTTCACACATCCCCTCCAAATTCTGCCCCCCTGCAGCCTTCATAGCTTGCCCCTATAGCTTGTGGCTGGCACTGTGTCCACTTCTATCCCAAAGGGTGTTTGTGGGAAGGAGGGGGTCTGTAAGTGTTGAAGTGGTGGGTGGGCATGGGGGAGTAAATGTGTTAGGATTTTCTTTGGAAATCAGAGCACAAAATGAAAAACTCTCTTCCTCATCTTTCATACCAGCATGGGAAGGGGACTGTCATTAAGATGTAGAGGCTTTTGTGACATGCCAGGCTAGCCAACTGGTAGAAGTGTGTATTCTTCTCCTAAAACAGCAAATTGCTTGTGTTTTCAGGAAGGCAGAGCCTTTGCCATACTCTGAGTGGGTTTTTTTTCTTGTGAATTTTATTGGAGTTAACTACAAATTTGCATTTGCTAGGGCTTTTTCCTAAACTGGGGCAATCTGAATGAATGAAGCATTCCAAATATTTGAGAGAGATGGCGCATACTTTGAAATAGCTGCAAAGCAAAATACTTTGCCATAAGAGGGAGTAAAAACCTGTCTTAAAACTTCATACAACTTAGGTAATGAAATTGTTAGGTCTGAAATGTAAGGGTTGAAGACTTTTTTAACCAGACTTTTTTAACCAGAAAAGTTCCCAGTGTGTCTAGGTTGGGGGAGGGCAAAAGGTTATGAGTGATAGTGAATCTTGTGACTTGGCAGAACTGGAGGAAGATGACCAGTGATGAGTAACTTTGCGTCATAGAAGAAATACTGAAATTCTAATTCTTGATTTGCTGCTTCTCTAGTAGTTCAATTGATATGGCTGTTGCTGCTGTTAAGGTCTTCAGGTCCTGGTTCAAGTCCAGTACCCACTTCAGAATTGTGGAGGATCCTCAGCAGAGGTTGTACGTGGGTTAGTGGCCTTATATGCTTTTGATTTGCTCCTAAGGGTATGGTATGTTCCCAGAACATTGATCCGTGCATTTGCAGTGCTGCAGATCTTACCAAGCCATTCATAATTTTGCTTTCTTTACAAAGATAGAAATAAAGAATGTGCAATGAGCAGTGAGCTTCATAGATGTTAAAAACTTGAATCAAGTCACAGCATGCGTGGTATGTTCACAACCACCTAAAAAGAATACAGAAATACAATTCCTAGTGAATTTCTAAGAAGAAATTGGAAAAGTAGAAGATGAAAAATAAATGTGGTGGAGACAAATTTCAAGTAATGTGTTTGATTTGAAGTATAACTACATTTATGTCTTCAATGTAGAGTTAAGCTGTGTTTCAGTTCAGACTCTTTACTGTTCCCATATACATTTTGCCTGATTTAAGTGTACTAAGCTTTGCCTGGCTTATCCGAATGAGAATATAGGTTAGAATCCTGTCTGTGCTTTAAGTGGCACTGAAACACACTTAGTTTGCAGTGATAATGCAGCCTAAACCACTGGAGAATTGGCCTGAAGTGCATGTAAGTTAGTTCTGACATAGTTGGATTGGAAAGAAACATTAGATGACTCAGTCCAGAGAATTATGGGATATATCCTCCAGACGCATACAGAAGAGTGTAGAAATAGCAAAGGCCATTAATGTGGGTATTGCTTTGCAGTGGTGGTGTGTCTCTTACCTGGGTTAGGCTGACCTGAGTGCTTTGATTTAGGAGCTGGCCACCAAAGTTTACAGTGTAGAGATGATTTGCCTTTGGAAGAGAACTCTGTTTGCATTGTTCAGATTTTTTTTTAACTCCTGCTCAAAAATATGTTGTTCACTAGATTATTTTCAGGGAGAACAATTTATAGTTAAATTAACTAATAAAACATTGGTTTAACAGATGCTTTAGTCAAGGATATGAGTTATTTAGTTAATAGTGTGGTGATATTTGCTATTTTTCATCCCAATCTAACAATAAAAACTAGCAAAAAAGTAAACAAGACACGCTAATGATTTTCTGGTCTGTCTGATTACTGACCATTTTTGCTACAACACATTTTTTAAGGATTTATAAAGGAATGTAAGTGTAAGGCTCATGTCTAATTATGTGTGAAAAGAAAGGTAAATATAGTTAGACCTGGTTCTGAGTTGATAGAAGAGAATAAGTAGTAATGCATTTTGAATACCCAGGTATGCTAATAAAGCAAGTATAGATCTAAATGTAACTAGATATCAGGCTTGGGTTCAATGTTTTAGTATCTTTAGTATGTAAATGGCTAAGTTCCTTCAATAACAGAGTACTGGAGTAATTGCATAGTTTTATCTTGCTCACTTGGTGGATTTTTCAGTGTTGAAGAAAATAATGAGTATACTTTGTGGCTGAAACTCCACTGAGAAAGCTTACTTTCTTTCATTTATGGAAATAGACGCAAGTGGGGTGCTTTAGAGGGGTTAAAAAAAAATGTATACATAGTTGGCAGATGCAACAATTGTTTTTTTCTTGAAATCCTAGATCATTGTGTAGCCACCAAGTTAAAGCAGATGGACACTTATTTTATGGACCTTAAGTTCCCCAGATTTTCTGGGCATGAAGTGAGAGTTAAACCTGAAGGCTTAACATTGATCCATGATCAAGGAAGCTTGTACTGGCAGTGGTTATGTAGGCAGTCATCCAGCTGAGGGGTTAAAGAGGAACCTTTCCTGACCTGGTGCGTGAATATTATAATGTTAACATCTGAATGAATCACTGAATTAACCTTGGCTTATAAACATGTTTGCTGTTGTATTAGTCACAAGTGTCTTTTTTTTCAGTTTGGTTTCCTCAGTAGTGAGTGACTTTAACAATGAAAATCATAGTATTGTTAGACAACTTTCAAGTGTCAGTTTAAAAGTCGTCATTTCATTGGGGAAGTTTTTTTTTGTTTGTAGCAGAAATCAGGCTTTGGTGGCCTCTTGCATACAGTTTTTGTTGGTGATATTTCTGGTCTGAGCATTTGATGCCCAGATCAGTGCTAAATGGCCATTTCATAATTCTGATTTAGGGACAAAATACAGTTACAGACTTTCAAACCTGTGAACAGATTAATGAGACATTTCACATTTGTGACACAGAATGTTATACTTGTTTAGGTCCCATTATATAAGCATCAGAAGGCAGAACTACTTTTTGATTCAATAGATGAGATTGAAATAACATGATTTGCTTCAAAGAAAGGCTTGAAAATGAAAGAAAACTTATCTGTAGTTTTTTTGGCACTTCACTTAGTTTTCATGTGTGAGAGAACGTAGCTCTCATATAGATTTGCTTTTTTTTTCTCTTTTATCAAAAAACTACAATATTATGATCTGTCTTTGGATAAAGTTTAAATTTAAAGTCACAGGATACTGATGCATTTTCTGTCTGCTTAGGTGTCTGATTTCTGGTCCCATATTTCATCTGTTAATCACTCTGCCTCTCCAAAGTCTAAATTGTAGTAAATATCTTCTTGTGGACTATTTTGTATAAGAATAATTAAATATTCAGAAAGAGCGTGATCCTTCAGACAGGAGACTTTGCAAGCTGGATATTTAACTATTGTAACCCTGTTTCTAAGGATTGAGGTGTTAGCTCAGTACAGTCATTACTCAGTGTCTAGGGCAATTGAAGTCTGTTTTGTTTCTGACTCCCAAAAGGCTTAACTCTGGGCTGAGAACAAAGCAGGGATATGCTAACATTCAGTTCTTCATCAGTATTCCATTGAAAAGACAAACATGAGCTAGCTATCAAAAATAATCAGCTGACTCCTAACCTCCAGCTTTTGTTTGAAGCTTATATACTAAAGTTCTTAATGCTATAATGCTTCTGAACAATTACCTGTCCAGCTCAGTGTGTAACAGCACAGAGCTTTAGACAGATTTTCAGTATTCTTGTTCTACTCTCTCATATTTGAAATTGGGCACCCCCAGTAAAAGCCATCATCTTCGGAGAATATCCCTATAACTTCAGTTTTGTTTTAAATAAACTACCAGCAAAATTGCTTCTTGGCTGCACAATAGGTGTCTTCTGCCTAAAAGACTATACAATATAAAATGGGGGGATGTTTTAAATATCTTCCTTCTCAGTCCCTTTTATATGACTTACGGATATTCTGATATATATAGCAATGTTTAACCTGCATCTGCTACTTTTTTATAACTTGCTTGTGCAGTATCTGCTAGACTAGTGGAAGGCATATACAATCTTCTGATCTTGTAGCATGCTGATTAGGAATTGATCGAGTGTGAGGCATTGAGTTTAAAATTCTGAACAGCCTTCTCTATGGGTGCAGTGTTTTTTGCCCATCTCTTTCTGGAAAAAGTTGTTTTTATCTAAACTTTTAAAATAATTAAATCCAATATGCCAATTAGCAATTGCAAGACATAATTTAGGTCTGAGCTTGGTTATTTATGGTAATATGGTAAGTGTTTGATTCCTTTCCATACTTCAAAGTCAGGAGTTACTGGTACTGTTTGTTTTGCCTGTTTGTGGAACTGACAAAAACCACTGAACTCATTATAATTCATCAGGCTAAACAAGTGCTAATATTTTAAATAATTAATTTTGCATATGGATTAACTTGATGAGGATTGTGTCATTTTAACATTTTGAAAATGTAAGAATACTTCAGGAAAATAAAATCAGATGCTGTTTGAAATATGAAATGGTTTTTATGCCGCAAGACAATACTATTTAGCTTTAGTAAATTTACTCCTTGGTTACTACCATAATCCTTTCTAGAAGTAGATGAATGAAAAATGTGGTTGCCTAGAGAAGGATTAATAAAAGCAACTGCTGCTGCTTGTGTCTCATTGATATGATCTTCCAGTTCTAAGAAAAAGATTTCTGTAAACTTATGGTGTAGAATCTGAACTAGTTCAGTTTCACATTTTTTGGAGAGCAAAATAGTACTAAAATACTTGGCAAATTGAGCACTGTATACATGTTTGCTAAAATGCCAGGTATTTTTTCTGCATATAGCAATTTTGAACCCCGAGGTTTAAAACCAGTAACATACAGTATGCAGAATACATGTCCCAAAGTACATGCCCCAAATTTTATTTCATCAGAAGCTCGCTTCTTAATTTCAAAACAAGAAGAGTTGGTTACGATATCGTGAAACTTCCCAAGATAACCTTGTTCTGAATTTCCTTTCTGATAAATAGAACAAAAATCCTGAAACGGTTTCCTTCTCTCTACTCCTCTTTTGCTTCATCACTTAAGTATCTTTAACTTGCATTGGGAAAAGTTTTGAAAATATCTCCCTTCATTAGTTTCTCACCTTCAGAATACTGGTTCAGATGAGGTATTTGTAACTGAGCTTTTTGTCTGTCTGTCTGTCTGTCAATTTTCATTTGAATGTTAGAGAAACAAAAGGATGAATAAGAGAAAACATTTATTTAAAAAAAATCCAGCTGCTTGTTGACCCTTCAATCTAAAATTCTACACAGATGTGTCAAGATAAGTCCTGATTAAATATTAAATAAACTTTGAATGTTCATAGTAAAAGCTTGCCGTAGTATCAAAATTCCCTGCTTAACAAATTATAGCATAGTTTTGCTTTTAGTGATGATGGATATAGTTGGGGATTTTCTGGTTGGCAGAGTAAATGTCTAGTAAATGCACTTCTGTCTTTATTGGTTATTATGTGATGAAAACTACAAAGGACTTCCTGAGCTATACTTCCTTGGTGGTTGGAGTTGCCTGGTTTCATGCTGTACAACATAATTTGAAATGTAATAGTTGCCCTCAAAGTCACTGCTTGCCTTTGTCATTTTTGCTAGTCACATGGTACAAGTATTAGCCAAACATGTTAACCTTTTGCCTCTTCAATTATGAATGATGTTGCTTGCATCTAGTTTACTCCAATTTCAGTTAATCTGGTTATTTTTGCACAGGAGTGACCTTGTTATAAACTGCTGTAGAATTACCTCGAAGTTATGACTTCAGTAAAAGTACTAAATGAGGTTTCTTTTCCTTTTTTTCTTTTCTTTTTTTGCCAAGTTTAATTTGCACAGGGAAGAGTAAACTTTCACATAAGCTGACTCTCCATGTCATTTTCTAGGAATGACATTTACAGACTCCTCTCAAATGCAAATCTGATTTTATAGATATACATATACTTGGGTCTGTACCTATAAAAGAAATGACACCATTTTGAAAATTGATTTCTTATGTGAAAAACCAAGAAGCTTCTGTTTGGTGTTTGTAGGAGGTAAAAATAAATAATAATAAAAAATTTGCTTTGCTTGGCTTCAAGTGTGAGTTCAGTAGAATAGTTGAAATTTCCATTCAGAACACGGAAAAGGAAATGCTTTTGCTGAGTTTTTGTATGGGAAACAGAGCTGGGACTTTATGGCAAAACCAGTGTAGGGTCAGAAAGGACTGAAGTTCCTCAGGAATGCAGGGCAATTTTATGCTGCTCCATTTTGGTTCTAGGGATCACCATACTAAGATACGCAGTGCACCTTACCTTGTTAACTGAACTAATATAGCTGATTTAAGCTGCATGCAGATGTTCATTTTTACTAGTAAGAATTTTTTACCAATAGAAAAATAGCCTGGGAGATGGAATGTACATAATGCTTCAAGCTCCATGGCTGGAGAGCTTCACAGGCCAGCTGTCTAATCGGGGCAGTAGAGGGCTGCTCCGTGGGTCAACCCTGGCATTAGGGGAGCCCATTCATTGACAGTTTGCCCTCCACTGCCTGGGAAGTGGGCAGGCTGTCAAGTTGCACTTGGCAACTGCTGAAAAGGGAAGGGTTCTGGCCCTGGGAAATTCGGCTTCTTCCTCCTCCCCCCCATTTCACCCATCAGCTAATTGGTGGGATGGGGGTGGAACCTTCCCTGTTCCTGCTACAGAAGAATAGCCCCTGCTCCTTACAGTCCTCCGGGCTGACCTGGAGCAGTGCAGGGAATGAGGGAGCAGCCTGTTGCTGTGGCTAGGCTCCAGGAGCCTTGCTGCTGCGGCGCACAGCACACCTTGTCCTGCACTGCTCTGTGTTAGCTTGGAACAGTGGGACAAAGTGGGGGCAAGGCTTGGGGGCCTGGGTGCCCACTGCAGCCTGCCTTGCCTCGTTCTGCTTTGGATCAGCCTGGAGCTAGTTCTCTTTTTCAAGAAATGTCTTGAACATCTTTACAATTCTGTTTGTTTTTTTCCTCGCACAAGTGGAATGTCTGTACGTGGCTTAGAGCACGTTGATTGCACACTGGTATTTTTCCTGAGAGGCAGTGCTAGTAAGTTATCTGGGCTACTTTTGATTAGGAAGAAAGTGGGCTTGGAGCACCCTTGCTGTGTATTATAGTTTGGCACTCCTATTGTCATGCTGGGGTGGTACAGACATGCCTTTAAACTCTGAGCTCTTTCTGGGATTAGTATTGTTCACATTTCTGGAAAGGAGCATATGGATGGTTTGCTAAACTCACAAAATAGTTATGGGGATGGAGTTTCATCTTTCTATGGTATTAATCTAGTTTTAGAGGCAATTTTTGGATGGGCTATTGCTATATTCCAGGATGGCCACTTTTATGGAATCTTTTTGTGGCTCATTGTAATAGATATCCAAGTGTTGACACCACTAATATAGTTGTCTTACAGTATCAGATCTTGACTGTGCGGGGCCCTAAGGTAAAAGTTATTCTTTGACTCCAGTTATAAGTCTTGATTCATTTTATCCTGCTTTCAAACATCTTGTGTTTATTACAAAACTGTCTTTATTGTGGTCATCGTTAGTCCAGGATTTATTACCCATCTCCTCCCCAACTTTTTTTTTTGTCCTGAATCCCCTTGATCTGCCTGATCTGTTTGAAGGGTGGCTTTATTATGTTGTACAGCTGGGTGGATCAGGGATGGCACTTCATATATTTATACTCTTGGAAATGAACCTGCCTCATCCACTGAGATTACACTGTGCCTTCTAACTTGATTGTATTCAAACAAACTAAACGATTCCTTGAGAGGAGTAGCTGTATTTCTGAAAACAAATCTGTTGGGCCAACGTGTTTCAGACTTGGTTATTTACAAAGTGTCACTCTTCACAAGGCCCTGAATGCTTGTAAAAACTGAAAATTAGGGTCTTGTAAGGTGGGAATGGTCAAATGTTAAGTGCTTTGGGTGGTGATTATTTTTATCCTGTTATGTCCTTAAAGGTTTAGTTAATTGTTATTTGTAATAGCTTGTGAGAAGGCTTCTGGGCTGCGAATTTGCTTTGCAGAATTAAGTTTTTTTAAAAAATGAACTATACAATTATAGCATTGCAAGTGCTCTTTATATAGTACTTGAAGAATATTTATATTAATTT
This sequence comes from Gavialis gangeticus, assembly GCF_001723915.1. Classification (NCBI taxonomy): domain Eukaryota; kingdom Metazoa; phylum Chordata; order Crocodylia; family Gavialidae; genus Gavialis; species Gavialis gangeticus. The sequence continues at coordinate 7,774,533 of NW_017728973.1, forward strand.
TGTAGTATTGCCCATTATTTTTGGAGTTGGTGCAAGGTAAATGTTTTCCCTGTTAACAATTCACCTGATTCCTTTGAGTTTCCAGTTCTTTGCACCCTACTGTAATGGGTTTGTGTTTGCGGGAAACAAGGGAAGTCTGGGGAAAAAGTGCATCTTTACAAACATTTGTGGCTATGAAATTGTCTCCACTCAAACCTAAACTTGCCTCTTGCAAGTTCTGTACTATAATGGAAACAGTTCTTGGGTCAGGGCAGTTGAGATTTTTTAAGGCCCAAACTGTGTCAGCTTCAGACTTTATGGAGTTTAGCAATTTACATGTATAATTCCTCTACTAAAATCTTAACTACATAAGTTGGAAGACTCTAAAGGTCTTCCATCTTATCATCATATTTACTTGAATCTAAGGTGACCCTGAATATAAGACAACCCCACCAATAATTAGATTCTGTATATGGAAAATGTATAAATTTGTAAACATTTTGCAGTTACAGAATCTAATTATTGGAAATTTTCCTTGAATTTGTCCCTTTCCTGCTGCTATTCCAGGGAAAACAAATCTATGGGGTCAGGTAGCCCCCTTGCCCTCTCCACCTCCCTGCCCTTTACTGTCAGACCCTACTATAAATAGTACAAACTACACATTAGTCCAAAGCCAAAAGGCTCGTGATTTATTATTTTTACTGGGCTGGTCCCCAACAGAGACAACAGTGTTTGAGGCCATGGTGGCTCTACAGCTCAGCACTGCTCAGTATGTGTGTGTATTCAAGATACCCCTACCACAAAGGCCACGTGCTAATTATCCCCCTATTCATGACGAACTGTGTGTTCTTGTCATGAGTCCTGGGATCCTCCAAAAATGTATATGTAGAAGAAGCACAGGGCAATCTGATCCAGTTCCATCTCATGAAGGATGGGACCTCACTAATCATATGTGCCAAGTTAAGAGAAGGGGGCAACAGAGGGAGTCTGGATGAACTATTTGGGGCCCTGTTTGGTGATATTTACCAGACATTTAAGACCAGTGAAGAAACAAGAATCATTAGAAATGGGAAAGAAAGATGGAGCTCAGTCATGGGACTGAAGAGGAAGTAAAAATGTATTCAATGTAGTGGCTTGCCATGACTTGGAAAAAGAGTCAGAACTGAGGAGGACTGTGTCCACTAACATTCAGATGGACTATACTAACTGTATCCTTGTGGTAGGTTTCCATCAGCATCTTGGGTTTTTTGGCTAAGATTAAATGCAGCTATTTTTGGCACCAATTGGAGGGCGTTAGGGCTGGCTCTGCCATCCAGGTGCTGGCCTAGTATTGTACTTCCACATCTGGTTCCAGTTCATTTTGGAGGGAATACCTGCCTGGGTTTTTATTTTTGTTGTATTCCTTTTTTTTTTCTGCCCTTAAAAAACTTCTTATGACATGAGTTTTATAATCATGCTCAGTGATGGTTGTATTTAATCAACTTCCTAGGTAGTTTCTGTTACTGAGCACATACTGCTTTTTGCAGCAGTTTGATGATAAACAATGTACTTAATGAGTTTTCCTTGTATGCGATTATAAGGCAAGGGGCTTTTCCCCCCATGCTGATTGTGAGGAAAAAATCTTCATCTTGTATTCGAGTAAATATGGTATCTCTCAAACTTTTATTATACCTAATTTTCTTCTGGAAATCCAGATTGATTGTGCCCTTTGATATATATATATTTTAATTTATTGTTTTATTATTTTTTTAAAACTCTTCTGATATCATGATAAAACTACATAATAGGGTTCTGCTCATTGGTGGAAATGTAAGCCACTTTAGTTCTACACTGTGTAGAAGATTAGGTCTTAATGTATTTTTACCAGAAATATAAAATCTAGCTCAAGTATAATTTTGCCTGTTCATTTGTTAGTCTTATTCCATGGAACTATGATGTGTGCCATATCACCCAAAACATTGAGTAATGTTTTTTTTTTATTTTTTCCAAATTCAACAAATTGAAAACATATTAAATATTTTTATTGTACCATACGATTCTCTGTAACACATTACCACGCTTATGTGACTGAGATTAAGAGCTTTCTGTAGGATTTATCTATAGAGATACTTGCACTATTTTTAAAAAATTGATAATTACACATGGTAACACACAATCTCCCTTGAATTACAAGGCATGCACCAGTCACTATTTGCGATTTACAAAGAACCTTCCTCAGAAGGGTGTGTCTTATGCATTAGGCCATTGTGGAGATTTATACATGTTTCTCTGAAGCATCAGATACTAACTAACCTGGTTGACAGGCAACTGGACTAGCTAGTTCACTGTTTTGATGTGGTAATTCCAATATTCAGACAGTTTATTTTCCTTCTTCTTTTTAATCATTATCTGGAACTTGTTTCTGTTATAAGCCTAGTGATTTAGGACTTGGAGAACCAGTTATGCTTGTGTAGAGACAGGCAGGCCTGCTTGGCTCTGGTCATGTAGATTATTTGAGTGGCAGTTACAGGTAAGCAAAGCCACAGCTATGTTAACGTGCCAAAAAACATACCAAGAAATAAAAAATGTAAGGCCTCACATTTCAAGGAATAAGCCAACTACTAATTGCTTGGAGTAAGGAAGATGTTTCATTCATTAGGCAGTTTATTTCATAATTGTCCAATTGGGAATTCTTTGAAAAATCTGGTACTAGATACCACCAGAAATTTGGATGTCAGATCAAACCATTACACCTATATGATGATTCCTGTGTGTTTAGCTATAACAAAGTTCTTAAATAATGCCAACTTTTTTCCATCCAAAATCTTTTATCCATTTTGTAGTGGGTTGATATTTAGTTTTGACTTCTCTGAATATAGACCGTTTCATCCAAGGGAAACGTTAGTGTGGTAAGGAATTTTGTTACCACTGTGATAGTTGGTTGTTTTTTAAGCAAAGTATGTATATAGTCAAGAATTGATAGAAAAGCTTTCCTTAAAACTTTTAAGGCAGTCTGGTCAGCCACTGTAACTCATTGCTAACAAAGAACGCTTCTAGCTTCCCTGGGTGTTTTTTTTTTCTCCATCATGACTTTGTTTTCTCTGATATCAGACATCTCATGATGCAAAGGTTTTTTTGGATTAAGTGGTTGTAGAAGAGAATACCATGCAAAAGTAACAATGATAGAGGAGAATTAGTTCAAGTTTTTCCTGACACTTGCTGATGGAACTTCTTTTGCAGGTGAAACAGGCAACCAATCAAATTGTGATGAACTGTGCTGATATTGACATTATTACAGCCTCCTATGCACCAGAGGGCGATGAAGGTAAGAAATTGTCTTGAAGTGGTGTATTAGTGTTCATTCACAATGTTTTTCATACTGTAAGTGCTGTCACTCATAGTAAACATCCCCTATATCAAGAGTTTACCTTGTACTGTAGTTCTTGAAGTTGGTTTACTTCTATCTGCCATACTTAGATTTTGCATATAATGTTGTGGATGCTCTTAGATTGGGCGTGGGCAATTATTTGGGCCCTGGGGGCCACATAGAGAGCTTTGTTGAGTGTTGCTGACCTGGCTCGCAACAACAACAGGCAGATGGGGTGCAGTATTTGGGAGCAGGAGCAGGGTGGGAGAGGCCAGGATTGTGGGGCAGGAGCAGAGTAGTGACAGTGTGGGGCCTGGGGTAGGTTCCCCCCCTGGCGGGGAGGCTGATCTGCTGCCCACATGCCCCTGTGACAGGCATGGATTCTGTGGGCAGGGGCTTACAGGGAGTGGATCACAGCTCTGGCCATGGCCCCAGAGGCAGTTCCCTGCCTATCCAGCTGCATGACCTGCCTGTGTGATTCCCAGGTGATCTCCATGGAGACCCTGGGATTGTGGGGTGGGGACAGGATGGGGCCAGGGTCCTGGGCAGAGCCATGATCTGCTTCCTGTATACCTCTGCCCGGGGGCAGAGGGGCATGGGGGACATGCGTGGGGGTGGGGGGAGGCTGCCTGGGGGTGGCTGAGTGGATGGATGGGAGCTGGAGCCAGGGCCCCACATTCTGGGGCAAGAGCCACCTGGCTGAAACTTTGTCCACGCCTGGAACGGCTCAGCAGGGGCAGGAGGAGGAGCCCCTGCTGGAGATGAGGAGAGCTGAGCTTCTTCTGGGCAGCTGCAGCTGCACTGAGAGCAGCCCAGCTGGTAAGCTGTGTGCATCAGCCTAGGCTGGGGCCGGCGGGCACAGGCAAAGGGCACAATGCTGTCTGTCCTGGAGCGCTCCTGCAGAGCGCTATGGGTTCAGCTGCAGCCTGGGTCCAGTCAATTGGCAGGTGCCCCCTGCAGGCCAGATCCAAGCAGTTGGCAGGCCAGATCCACCCCGCGAGCCGTGTTTTGCCCACCCCTGTCTTAGACTGAATTGTAGATTCTGTAGTCTGTACTTTCAGGGCCTGCAGTTCAACACAATGACAACATATAGGCAACAGCTCTGGTTAAAGAAGGGGTAGAGGAATCGATAGTGGAATCAAAATAGAGAGAAATATATTTGTGGAAATCAAAGTAGAGAGAAATATTTGTGGGAGAAATATATTTGTAGGAGAGAAGGCATTTGATGCACTTACACAGAAAAGGGTTCCAGGCATAACTAAGTAGATGGAGGAGACAATAGGAATAGTAAGAGATAAGGATTGGGAAGGAATAAAAGTAGCAAGTGGTGGGGTTGAGATTACATGGGGCCTTAACAGAGCGAAGACATTTGAATTGATAAGGTTTGACTGGGAGCTGCTTGAAAAGATTCAAGGATTAACATGTGTATGCAACAAAGTCATGTGAGAGAAGGTGATTTCAGCAATGTTTTGCATAGACTTGGAGGTTGGTGGAGAGAAATTAAAGTAATGAGAGGATGAGATGACCAAGATGTGAAAGATATGGTCTTCGAAACAAAAACAGGTACCCTGCAGGAACATGTGTAATCTTTCTGATGTGTATAGTTTTTGGTGTAGCTCTTTGGTAGATCAGTCATGACAACAGCCATTTGGTACTCTTATGTATAAGAGTACTACTTAAATCATCCAGCCAGTAAACAAGCTCTGTACAGTTTTTTCTAACAAGGGAAAGCTGTGATAGTGATGTCATGAAGTAGTGCCTTTAAAACTTGGTTATAAATAAGATGTCTGTGGTTTTGGATTTTAGGAAGTTGTTTCTCAGGTTTATAAAATAAGTTTCTATTGTCTTAAAGTGTTTCAGTTGCTGGAGAAATGAAAGGGTTGAAAAGCAATGGTGTGTTATAGAGGCGCACTAATATATCAGTTGCATATCATATTGGCACCGATAAGAGGAAAATTAATATTATTGGCTATTGACTTTTTCTGGCCGGCATAGCTGATAATGTTCACCGATAAATATAATATGCCTTCTGGCCAACGTCTCCACACACACGTGGCCAGGAATGCAGCCAGGCAGCATGGAATACAGTCAGGGCAGTGCACAGGACCTGGGGCCAGGGTGGTGAGTGGGATAGAGCCGTGGATATCTTGTCTGGGGGGATGCAAGGAAGGGGTGGCTCCCCAATGCTGCGTACACCCTTCTGGGGAGCCAGGGGGGGCATGTGCTGCCCCTGATTTGTGTGCAGGTTGGATGCAGGCTCAGGGCTCTTCACTCTGCTGCCTTTCCCTCAGGAGCCTTGCACCAGTTGTGTGCCCGCTGCCCCCACTGCTGCCAGGTGGGCAGGGGGCAAGTTGTGCCTCCACTGCCAGGGGCCAGCACAGGGCCCCCAGGGCAAAGGTAGCAAGGTAGAGAGCCCAAGCCTACAGAACGCAGCCTGCATCTGCCCTCGCCCTGCTTGGCTCAGCTGCAGTTAAGTGTCCCCAAGCTTAAAAATGGTGACAACAGTGCTTGAACTAAAGCTCATTCAACAAGCTTTAGTTCAAGCTCCCCCACCACCATTTTTAAGCACTGATCTGCTTGATGAATTGCCTGTGGTTCTGTCCCTTTCCCCACCCTAGCCCCAAGTCCCATTCACCACTGTGGCTGGGCAGCGTTCCCAGCCCACTCCCTCCTTCACCTTCACCTTGGGGGCCTTGATCTCACCCGCCTCCCTCCACGCCCCTTTTCTTCTGCATGCTCCTTCCCCTCCACAGAATTACCTGCAGGGAGCTGCTCTTCACGTTGTCCGGCTGCATTCCTGTAAATTGGTTATCAGATTGGTATATACCGAGATGGTTGGTTAAAAATTGGCTATCGGTATCAGCCAAGAAAATCTTTATCCGTGCACCCCAGTATATTAAATTTCTTTGAACATGTAAGTAAAATAAAGCTAAAATTCCAGACTGGATTTAGCAGGGACAACTCAGATTTGTTATGGAGATATATTGGGACATGATTAACTTGATTACTATTGCAGTGGTCAAAAATGCTGATTTTTTTTTTTTCATGTGACCAAAAAAACATCTATGATCAGACTTTGCCTATAAATTAGTTTGTGTTTTTATTTAGTTTACTGTTAGAATTATATTTTTTTGCAAACATCAGGAAAGTTCCTCCCAGTTCTGGCTCTGCACAGCTAAATGTTGCCCAGACAGATAGGGATCTACGCTTTAAGGAAGTAACATTCAGTGGGTATACTTGGGAAAGTGGAACCCTCCGCAAGAAGTGCAGTAGCTAGCCAAAGAGCAACAGGTCTATAGCAGCCAGTATTGTTAAGCAGTTTGGAATATGTCTATTCAGTTTTGCTGGATGTGGGAGAATGTAATGCTAATTTACTTCAGACTGTGTGCTTGTATCTTGGCTCAACAATTCCCTCCCCCTCCCCAAACAGCTTTGTGTGCTATTGCTTGAGATCTTTGGTTTTGTTAGATGCTCCATGCAGTGGTGGAGGATATAGAATTTAAATCCAACAGTATCTCATAGGCACATGCCACCTCTTGAAGTCTTTTCAAGCACCCAGGAAATGACAAGTACAAATGGGGAAGGATGAATTAACTCAGCTAAGATGAACACTTCCTTGCTGTGGGAAAGAAAGAAGCACAAGAGACTTAAAACTGAGTGCCTTCCCCTTCCTTCCCCCTCCCTTTTTTTTTTTTTTTTTTTGGTCCCACTTATATTACTGTTATGAACTTAATAATATTTCCCTTAGATGTGACTGTATTATGGTCTTTTAATGCTGGCATCCTCGTTGGGCAGCTTGGCAATACAGTTGCAGACTTTAATATAAAAAAATTACTGTCTAACAATGGTGTGTCCTTTGTACCTTTTCAGTGTGTATAGTCTAGTAAAATGGAAAAATATTTTTATGGTTAAATGACTTCTTTCTAATTTTAATTAACTTTTAATGTGGTTTTTACATCTCTCTGGCTGTAGTGTATATGTACATGTCAAACTGTTAAAATCATAAATATTCAAAATGCATAATTTTTTTACATAGCACATGTATTAACAGGTTTCTTATATTTTGATTTTTTTATAAGGTTATGGCATTGCAGTTTGGGAGGCTGCCAGATAGTAATAGCTTTCAAAGTAAAATTGCATGGAATTGGCAGACTATTTGTAGAGGATATTTGCAGGCACCTGTTGATATGGCTCACTAGTCATTCTTGCTAATACTGATATTGTGTACTGCTTCTAACTGATATTTATGACTGACTACAAATACACAATACAGTCCTATAAAGGAATAGAAATAAAAACCAAATTAATTGGATTTTACCACCAGTAAAAGACTATTACATACTATTAACTTTAAAAGCAAGAATCTTGGGTATCATAGTAAGATTGTGTTGCTTGTCTCCTTTAAAGGTACAGCTAAGATTTTACTACCTTGAGTTCTGTCCCTCAGTAGAGAAGAATTTCTTATGAACTCTTTACTAAATGAGCAATGAGATAATCAGCCTCTTAACTCCTTTCCTGTATGGTTCTATTCTGCAAAGTATGGTGTAGTAATAGAATCTTGCAAAACAGTATGTTCCCTTTGTTTATGGAGGCAAACCTACTAAATTCGGTGAAACTGCTGGGTGGTTTGCTGCTGATTCCTAGTAGCCTTTCTGAGCTAGCACAAGCATAGTGGAGAGCGATAGATATAACTGCAGCTTTTGTGGCAACAGAATTCTAAAGCTTTTTTCCTCTGCTGCATGTGTTTTGCCGCACTGAAGACTGGTACAGGTGAATCCAGGATCTTCATTACTAACAGTGATGATGATTGAACTTAAGAATGAATGTTAAATACTAAAATTGGAAAAGTAATTCTAAGACTAGTGTTGTAATTGTAGGCTCAGTATCTTTGGACGTAGCACTTGAGTCAGCTAATGTTGCACTGGAACAGTGATGCTCAATTTACAATTCAGAATTTTCTGTTGCATATACTGACTCATTTCTTTTAATTGTAAAAGAAAACGCCATTATCATGAGGGATCGTTAGGTGCCTTCTAGAATTCAGGCTCTTTTTGGTGTCTACAGCCAAATATTTACTATGCAAAGCCTTCTACTTTCAGTGAAAATGGGTGGCCTACATTAGATATATTACCTGTGTCTAAATGGATGATCCTGCTTAACCAAATAAGGGAGTAAGAAAAATGCATAAATAGTAACTCTTTAGATAAATTTCAGGGGATCCTGTTTCATACTCATACTAAATATTGGAAAATAATTAGTTTAATTTCACTACAAATCTGCATTTTAAGGAGGTGTGAAATTATCTGATGTAGCCATGATCACTGACTAATTATTTCTCACCGTCATTTAGCTTGGAGAGCATTTTGAATATTTCAAAACTCAGAGGCACAGCAACTTTTTAAAAAACATTGTGAATTTTGAGAGGCTCAGATAGTAATCATTTCACATGTAAAATTAGTCAGTTGTAGTACTGTTTAATTTTAACAGAATAGAGTAAGCATTACCTTATTCTTTAGCACTACAATTATTTAAAAACACGCTTTAAAAAAGAGTCACCAAATGACCCATTTGAATTTTTGCTACTTCACCAACTTTCTGGAGGAATGAAACAGATAATGCAAGACCCTAAGTAAGGGATACGCACTATAGGTCATTGTTTGCAGCCCCATGTCCTCATATCATATGATTACATTAGAATTTATATTCAAGAACAAACACTAAGTTTCTAATTGTTGTGCAAAGCTTGGCAATGTGACTCATGTGTAACTGGTAGTGAGTCTGCATGTAGTTTGAAATAATAGCTTGGAGATATGTGAACTGTCCTGTGCATTTCAGTGGAGTATTAACTTCAAGACCTAATGGTGCTCATCAGCTCTATCTTAGCAGAGGACTCTGAGTGACCCTGAAGGATCCTGAGCAGTGGTGTGCAGAGAAGCCTGGGGTGCCTTAATATGCACTTGATGAGGTGAAAGGGATATTGGCATGCCTGAGACTTTCTGAAAAGGAGAAAGCAATATGTCTCTTAAGCAATACAGTGAAATGTTGTAAAAATAGAAAGTGCCATCATACATTGCATTACTGGAGGTCAGTGGTTAATGCTGAAAACTGAGGTATGATATGACACCACACATTTCTGAGCCCTGTTACATCTGTAAAATTTAGATTCCAACACAGTTCCTTCTCTGAAAACTGCTCTAGTGCTATGGCAGGCATTTTGGCACATGTCTAGGGGATAGCAGCTTAGGCCTGTGCGAATAGGGAAGTATTTGATTCGGATTTGGCCAATTCAGAGGACTGATTTGATTTGGTGATTCAAATCACTGTCCCCATTCAATTCAGCCGAATCAGAATCGGCAGGGCACCACGTGCTGTCTGGGAGCTCGGGCTGCAGGAGCTGACAGGCGCTAGGCTCCAGGTGACTGCTGGAGCCACCCCAGCTCCTGGACAGCATGTGTCACCCTGCCAAGCCATGCTGCACCTGCCCCAGCTGGGCAAGCATCAGCAGGGCAGAGCCCCCACTCTGAGCGTTGCTGCGCCCGCATCCCACATCCACTGCCTCGGCTGGGCAACTTGTCCCAGCCCCAATCCCTGCCTCCCACATGTCCTTTCCCTCCCCCAACCCCAAAAGATTTACCAGCTGAAGGCAGCTGTGTCAGCTGCCTGTTTAGTCTATGGCCGAATGTCTGTAGCGGCCGAATCTTTTCCGAAGCTTTTCTGAATCGATTCGGATGCTTTGAATCAATTCGGAGCTTTTAATTGGTCTCCCAGTTCGATTTGGAGAGTCGGTCCCCAAATCGGGCTGAATCTCCTCTGAATTGAATCAGCTGCCAAAGCTTTGCACAGCCCGAATAGCAACCTGCTCAGCAGCTGGTGTTTGTCCACACTGTGACAGGATCTGCTGTAGTTACAGTGTTTAAACCCAGGATTTCCAATACGATGGGTTGGGACAAATGCAGAACTGTTGTTATAAACTCCCTTCTCATACATAGTTTAAAATTTGTAATTGTATTAGGTATTGATAGTGAGAAAGGTTTAAAACCTAGAACCTGGGGACCATTTACCCTTGTTTTAAAACAATATTAGCTAAAGTAGTTGTAAAATGTATTTAGATGACATGGTTAGGCAACTAATTGTGCTGGGTCATTAACCTGGATATGAATAACTTACATTACCCAATAGATAAATATTTGAGGAGTACTACTAAATTTTAAACCTTAGAATGCCACTGACAGTCTTATTTTCAGTAGAGGAAATGTGATATTTAGTGTATTAAAGCCACAACTATCTTCTGTACCCTAGGCTTTTTAACATGTGTTTTTTTTTCGTACTGTGGGCAATGACCTTACATAGACCAAGTTGTGTTTTCTGTGTAGCTATCATTCTGTATAAGCCAGAATCCTCAAACCAACTTTATTTCTAACTTTTATAACTCAGTCTTTAGCATTTGGTTTTGTCTTTTCTATGAAATACTCCAGACTAGACATACTGCATAGAATCTTTGGCTACAATCCAACATTTTTCATTACAGGCCTATAAATTGGAATAATTAATTAATTGATGTACCCATCTGTCTTCTGTACAATTTCAGGAATTATTCTGTAGAAGCATAGTAATTTATTTAAAATATACATGCTCTAATGTAAGTATTTTTCTTGTAAAAATGTGTTAAATATGTAATGCTCCATATTTTGGAAACTTACTAGATCCTATTTTTATGAATTTTTCCAAAGAAATTGACAATTTCTCCCTGTTTTTCTCATGCTACTTGGTTCAGACTGGATACTGAAGTCCCTGTGATTAACTCACTGCCTTGCGGTGCCAAACCCTCTGAAGTTAGTTGACTTGCCAAAATTGTGCTGTTCTCTTCAGGAGCTTTTGCATTCAGCTCCATCAGAAATTCCAGCAGCCTCTTGATGCAATTGCGTCTTTGTTACTGGCAGTTCTTAAGCACTTATGGGGGAAAAGTGCTGGGGACAGTTTTTTATTGCTTATCTATCATGGGCTGGAGACCACTAATTTCATTGTATCAAACATTACAATCTTGGAATTTTTAAATGAACATCCTTAAATTACTGGAATACTCTGTTTAATCACCATCTTTGACTTGATATAAATTAGTGTTTTGGTGGATGTTAACAGAAAAATCCATATGCAAGTGAGAACATGGGTCTGTCCATTCTCTCTTGATTCCATATACCAAGCTTTTAAGAAATTCTGCTACATGCATTTTATGAAACCTTTAGCTGAATAAACTGCTACTTGTCATTTACACAAGTTTAATGCTTTGTTTTAAAGATATTACATAGCCATTTTCTTTTACCACATGAAATTTTTCATGTGAGGATGTTGAGTTTCATGGCCCTATTTTCAGTGTTGCTGAGCATCCAGAACATACTTTATAATCAGAGGGTGCTGAGAGTGCACATTTCCTTTTGAATAATCAGGTACTTAGTTTCAACTATAATATATACATGGATTGTGATGGAAGCAGCCCTGCTTAAAGACTGTTTTTAACTCTGTCTTATCTTCTCTGCTCAACTAGTTACCTTCTGTACTATTGGGAAACATAGTAGTTACCTGTACCTATTAACATGCTTTTTCTTTGAAGGCAAAAATAAAACTAGTTTTAGGATATGCATCATCTACCTTGCCTGTTGAAACTGATGTGTTTTAACCACAGTGATCTGATAGACAGCAAGGTTCAGGCAGAGATTTGACCAATTTGATTTGTCATGGTTAAAACAGTTCCTGAAATCTTCTGCATTGATAAGACTACTTTTTTAAAGTAATGGAGCCATATCATAGATTTATAGATTCTAGGGTTGGAAGGGACCTCAGTGGGCCATCTAGGTCGACCCCCTGCCCCTGGCAAGCAAGAAAATAGTAACCAAACCTGGGGTCATGTGAACCCAGACAGGTGCCTGTCCAGTCTCCTCTTGAAGACCCCCAAGGATGGGGCGAGCACCACCTCCCTTGGAAGCCCATTCCAGATCCTGGCAACCCTGACCATGAAGAACTTTTTTCTAATGTCCAGTCTAAACCTTCTTTCCAGTAGCCTATGGCCATTGTTCCTTGTTCCAGGGGGTGCCCTGGTATACAGATCATCGCCTACTTCATGTTGCTCCCCCCTTATGAATTTGTATGCCGGCACAAGTTCCCCTTTCAGCCTTCACTTGGAGAGGTTGAAGAGGTTAAGGTCCCTTAGCCTTTTCTCATAGGGCCTTCCCTGGAGGCCTCTAATCAGATGAGTGGCTCTTCTTTGGACCCTCTCCAGGTTGTACACATCCCGCTTAAACTGTGGCATGCAGAACTGGATGCAGTACTCCAGCTGCGGCCTGACCAGTGCCTCCTAGAGAGGGAGAATCACCTCCCTGGACCTGTTTGTGAAATGCCTACGGATGCACGACAAGGTGCGATTGGCTCTGCCAACTGCTTCATCACATCGACAACTCCTGTTCATCCTGGAGGCTACAGTGACTCCAAGATCTCTTTCTGCCTCAGTGGTGCTGAGAAAGTTGCCCCCCCAGCCTATAGGTATGATGGCAGTTCTTTCTCCTTAGATGCAGCACCTTGCACTTGTCCTTATTGAATTGCATCCTGTTGCTTTCTGCCCATTTCCCCAGCCTGTCTAGGTCATCCTGGGTCTGGGTTCCTTCTCTCCAGGGTGTTAGCTTCACCCCATATTTTTCTGTCATCTATGAATTTGTACCTGGTGCTTCTCACCCCCTCATCCAGATCACTGATGAAGGTTTTGAACAGCACCAGCCCCAGAACACATCTTTCCAGGTTGACACCGACCCATCCACCACCACTCTCTGAGTGCGACCCTTGAGCCAGTTTGCTACCCATTCTGCAGTATGATCATCTAAGGCAAATCTCAATATGTTTATAAGGATGGTCTGGGAAACAGTGTTGAAGGCCTTCTTGAAGTCCAGATAGATAACACCCACCTCGACTCCTGCATTGACTCTACCTCGAATCCTACATCTAAACATTTGGTGGCCTTGTCATAAAAAGAAACTAGGTTAGTCAGGCAGGACCTGCCTGCTATAAACCCATGTTGGTTACCCCTCCGCATCACATTAGCTAGCGGGCTCCCACAGATGTGTTTGTTCCTTGATCATTTTTTCTAGGATTTTCCCAGGGATAGAGGTAGATCCCAGGGATAGAGATAGATATCAGGGATGGAGGTAATGATATCATTATGTCATTAATAAAAACAAATATGTTGTAGCAAAGAGTATGTGCATGTGTGTGGTAGTGCCTTCAGATAACACTACCAAATTTAAATATTCATTGTCAACTTTGACAAAGACCTTCCTTCTTTGCATACTTCAAGGTTCCCTAGCTTCAGTAGGATGAAATTGTAAATTTGTAGTGTTGCTGAATCTGTGACTGCAGTCAGTTTTGTTTAGTTACAAGTTATGAAAAGACAAATGGCTTCTGCTGTGCCACAGTCCTGATATGCAAAGTATAGGTAGGTTTTTTTTTAATGGTTTTGATTCCTTAGTTTACATAGACAGCTCCACTGGGAAGTGCACTTTCCAGGAAGCCCAGTGCAAGCTTTTGACACAAATATTCAGCCCCTCCATTTTGCTCTACAGAGAAAGCTATCTCACTGTCATATTGCAATAGGTTTGTTCTTCATTGAACTCTAAAGATAGCAAGGGTCAAAATCCACTGAGTCTCTTAATGGCGTAATCAGCAGCTAGTTTCATTCTCTCATTACCTTGAAGCCCAGTATTGCACCTAATTTTTCAGACTTCTACACCACTAACTGTCTTGCTCTGTACTTAGCAGTTGACTGCCACCTCCATTTTATGCATAGTGTTTCCTTTTATTCCTCTACATTCTATAGAATTAATAGAACAAAAGAGGCCTGATCACCTCTTTTCTTGGGTGAATTTGGTGAAAATGTCCAGAAGACTTTTTTTAGGCTTGTATATTAATATCCCAGGCCTGTTTTTGAATGGGGTAGACTGAAGGTTCGTAAAGTGTTAGCCCACAAGCCCCTTTGTAGCCTGCCATCCAGGACTGTGCCTTAGAAATTGCTTTTCCTTGGGCAAAACTCTGAGAGCCCCTGTTTAAAGTAATTGTAGACTGTAAACCAGTAGTCTAAACTTCTCAGTACATCAGTCCATTAAAAAGTTATTTTTTTCTTCTTGCAATTGAGTTCACTACTAGATTTTTTTAAATGTAGAATTATTTTGTTCTGTAATTTCCCATTGAAAGTAATGCTGTTTAATCCCTGAATAAAGTGTCTTGGAGCCAGCTAGTAAGACTAATATATTTATGCAGTTTTTTGCATCCTTTGTCATTTGAGGTTGGTATTTATTCTATTTAATTTTCAAGCTGAATACCTGTCACAGAGGATTCAGACCGTGTTACTTGGGTGTAAGAGAAGGGGAGGAGTGGGAACTGTGGCAGGAAACCAGGAGGCTCCTTTCCCTTTAAGAAGACATAGAGGGCAGACTGGCCCTTCATTGGCAGGGAAAGCCCTGTGCAGGACTTGGGAAGGCACATGACCAAAAGGGGGGACTGGCTTCCAGGTACATAATCCCAGGGCCTGAGCCAGAACCAGCAGTCTGTCTTGTGTACTGGAGGGTGAGAGGAGCTCCTGAGGGAGATGCCTGTAGGGATTGACTAGCAGGCATCTGAGCTGTTCCCTGGAGCTGCTGGGGGCTGGGGATGGGAAGGGACTGGACTAAGGGAAGCTGATGGCCTGAATGAGTCATCAACCCAGAGCTGGATAGCCTTTTAGTTGAAAACAGTGTATTTATGTTGTAATTCAAGCTGTTTGCCAGAGGACCCAGTTGTGGCTGTGGGGAAGGTCTGGAGGCCACGAGGCGTGCCTGGTAGGGCACTCTGCATTAGGCAGTCTAGCCTGGGTCACGGTCAAGGACCAGAGGGCTGAGGGCTAGAGAAGCAAGCAGCTCAGCCCAGGGTAAGGGATTCAGAGGGCTGAGAGGAGAGACAGGGAGGGCAACCCAGGCTGGGGTAAGGCACCCTGAGGGCTAGGAACCAGCGGCCCACAACGTGAGATGTAGGGGCCAAATCAGTGGGCCAGGGCTGGAGTTATTCAGCCAGAGGAAAGGGAGACTAAAGCCAAGAGGTCTCAAGCCTCTACAAGGGACAGAACAGGTTTAATATCTGTGAGGCATGGGTGTGGCTGTAGGGGTGGAAGGAGGCCATAAATTTAGCTCTTATGTGACATAACATAAACACATATGCATTGAATGTGTTAAGTGGAAATTTACTGGCTCAGAACACTGGACTACATTAAAAATAGCATTCGTCTGTTGACTGCATACAGCTTTGTTTCTCAAAGCTTGTTAGTGATGGATTATTAGTGTGTGGACAAGGGGTGGAGTGAAGTGCCTAGGATTTCATCTTGAGGTTTCCACAGTGTAGCAGTTTTCTATGCTAAGGAGGGCTGAAAGCAGTTCATTTCAGGCACAGCAAGTACCTTGCCATGAATTTGTTAGAAAAGAACAAGAACAGAAGGCTCTCTCTCTCGGGACTAAGCTGGCTGTCACCTGCAGGACAAGCTTGGTATCTGAATGCTGGCTTTCTTCATCCTTCCATTCAGTCTAGATTCATTATGAAAGTGTGAATTTCTTCCAGTAAATTGCAAATACTGTTTAATTACAGTTATGGCTAGTAGACCCAATTGTAATTGGGAGTTTTCTCAATTGCTTTATAAAGTCACAAAGAGACACGGTTCATGTTTTTGAAGATCATTCTTATATGAAATCATTTTTTTTCAATGTTAAAGAACTTGTACTTGGAAAATTGTATGTTGGTTTTCCAAATCAAATTCTAGTTTCTAAAATAATTTTTGTATATCCTGTTTTTGGGGATGATTGGATAACATTAAACAAATCTTTTGGACCAAGTTTTTATTCTTTCTGTGTAAAAGTGTTGCATTTCCGTTTAAATGAGATTATCTCACTTTTATTTTCCCTGTGCATCAGGGTTGTGTTGTAGTGTGTTCGGTACTGTGCAATACAAAATTCTTTCCTCTGAGTTTAAATATACATCTCTTGTTGCTCTAAGCTAGTGGAATGCCAGCCTTTTTTGGCAGGTGTGCCACAAATCAGCCCTGCACCCTCCCCTTCCAATCCCCTTCTCCTGTCTGATCTGCTGCTGTGCTTCCTTCTCCTTGCTCTGTCCCCCCCCAGTCAGCTGTGCCACACAGAGGCTGCCTATGTCATTTGTGATACATGGGCCACATGTTGGCCACCCCTGCTTTAAGCTCTGAGAGCCTTCCCAAATTTTTTACAAATTCAATATTTCCTTGGAAGTGTGTGTGTATGCGTGCACGTGCATGCACACACCCACACATGCACACATCTACAAAGAAATAAATGTGTGCATGTAGGGAGGGAATAGTTTATTAAGTGGTGACCTGGAGTAAAATAGATGCATGGAAACTTTATGATCTTTGATGCAACATAAACATGCTTACAATTGTTGCCCAGGGCAAGATAAATACAACATTGAATGCTGTCAATAGGTGATACTTCTTTTATTGTTTAGATTTATATTGTTCTGTGTTAATTGAAATCTTGAACATAATATGCTGTAATCAAGATTAATCAGATGGGTCCAATTCACTGTGAAGTGTAAATGTAAAGCGCTCTTGAATTAAGGAAACACTTTTCAGCTCTTATTTTGAACAGAGTTCTATTTCCATTTCAGAAATACATGCCACAGGATTCAATTATCAGAATGAAGATGAGAAAGTTACTCTCTCCTTTCCCAGTACTCTTCAGAAAGGTAAGAGGTACTTCTTATCTCTGATTCCTATGCTACTTGGCTGAGCACGAGTGTGTTTTCAAAACTTTCTTTATTGCCTAGGGTGGACCTGTCTTACTTCCTCATTACTTATTCCTTTTGGAATGTGATTTTTTTCCCCTTCCAAATTTCACAATCTGGGTGAATATTAGACAACTCTTACTCGCTGGCCTGAGAACTACACTTCTGCAGTTAAATAAGCTGCCCAGTTTTTATAAAGCATTAGTATTAAGAATGAAAACATCTAGTTATTTTAACAGGGATATAGGTTATAGCTGTGTTGGTCTAAGGACATACGCAGACAAGGTGCTTTGGGTAAATCTGATATCTTTTATTAGACCACTTAAATAGTTGGAAAAATTCTTTGCAAGCTTTTGAGTATAAATACCCTTTGTCAGTCTGAGGAAACATCTGCAGTTGGTGTGTGCTCTTCTTGGATGGAATGAATGAAAGCTGTCCATATGTACAGCAAAAGTACTAAACTGTATTACAGCTCGTTTTCAAGACTTACTTTCTGTGCTTATCTTCCCACAGTATAAGTGTAAATACAAGTTTGAGGCTTGTTTAGACCTGTGACATAATTCAAATATTGTTTTTTATTTTTGAGTAGTTGGAGTTGAAGGCAACATTGAGTTGGTTTATGAGATTAACAGTAAGATACAGATTTTCTTCCACCTGGGTTGGTAGGGTCTGGTTCTTGAAAGGCTTGCATAATTGAGTTTGGTCTCTCTCCACCTGCTGAAGGGACTGATTTCTATCTTTGACACTACTCTTGCATCTGTTTTCAAGTGCAAGGTTTCTTTGGCAGTCTGAATAAGTAAATCACCTACCACCTGAGAACTGCTTAAAGGGTTGAGATCTGTTGGTAGGGCACTGAAGATGCTGTGTATTGGTGTTCACTGACTAAATCACTTGGCTTCCTGGAATTTCTACCTCTAAACAAAATCCTTTCCACCACACTGCACATGCTGTCTTGACTGCAGAACACCTGTTACCAACAGAAGCATCTTTCTTGCAGGTGGTAGTTCTGTGCTGACAATGCCATGAATCTTCCATCAGATATTTAGTGACTATCATTGTCCTTTGCATCTAGGTTTATTAACTATTTTATGCAATATTTGGTAGACTAATTTTAGCTCAGAGGTGGGAAAAATGTACAGTTACTGAGGGTTGTTTGCCTACAAGCATCATGCAGCCTAGCAACAGCAGCACTGTAAGGGAGTGTTGATATCTTGAGCAGCTTCTGTTACAAGTAGCAGTTTGATAAAATACTGATGCAGGAACAGTTTGGAAAAGATCAGCTTGTAGAACTGTTTGAATATTTCCCTGATTTTTAAAAAGAATCTGGTGCAAGACACTCTGAAGAGTTTATAACATTTTATACTCTTAAAACATTAGTTTTTAAATACTTCAGAATTCCTATATAATGCTCTTACCTGTCTTAGTTTTTTGAAGTACCTCCAACAAACAATGGGAAGCTGCACCAGGTTTTACATTTACTCAGAAATGGCCATATAAAATATATACTAATTCATGAATCTGATACTTTATATGTTGTACTTCTTCATGAATTATTTTAAATCAGCAAAAGATTAAAAGAATAGAATACAGGCAATCCTCAACTTACAACATTTTAAGTTGAAACGTTTCGCACTTACAGTGTTTATAAATTGACACCCTGTTTCAACTTTCTGATGTCAGTTTCGACTTTACAGCACTTGATCTGATGCCATGCCACGCCAGCGAACAAGTTCGCTGCGTCGCTCATCTCCCTGGAGAACATCTGTCCAAACTTCCTTGGACATTTTCTTTAAGAAAGCAGACAAACTTCAGCCAAGACTCCTGAGAAGACTCCAGCCAAGAACCCTTCAAAAAGTCCAGCAAAGTCACCTCAAAGAAGTCCTTCCAAATCAATATGATTGCTATTTACAATATAAACACATTAATGTAGCTATATTA
>NW_017728973.1:7798613-7806427 GCF_001723915.1 Gavialis gangeticus
TTTTGGTGAAAACTGGGTATCAAGCCTTGGTTCAGGAACACGCCCCCCCCTTTATAACATTGTTTCCTATGGGAAAATCAGTTCCGAGTTACAACATTTTGACTTAAGACATAGTTGTCAGGAACTAATTGTGTTGTAAATTTGAGGACTGCCTGTACTTGGTAATTTGTTATTTAAATGTATCAGATTGAGATTAGTTCATAAAATTGGTGTTAAAGGCGGTTTTCTTAAGAGTTTTTTTTTGTCAGAAATCCATTTGGCTTTGACAAAGAATGTATTTTAAAGAAACCATTCTGACTGAACAATGTCTTAATGATTACAGTCTCTCTATTCGCTTCTTAGTTATTACTTTGATTCTCCATTATAATTGTATTGGTAGCTAGATTGCCAAAATAAAGTTGTGTGATAGCAGATAATGCCTCACTTGATTTGAGACCTACTTTATAAAGAATGGCTGCTGATAAAATCACTGATATGATCAGTAAAAAGCTTGAATGATAAAATCACATTGAATTAAATGAACGTATTTTAGAGTGTGGTTTGTTTCAGTAATAGTGAAGTTTGCTCCTAAGCAGTTGAGGTGATTTCTAATTATCTGCCTACCATTGGGAGTAAGGCTCAGGAGCTGTTTATGTTAGATGCTGTTGATCTGTTCTTTTGTTAACCAGAAAGAACTAAGCTGAATTACTGTATTGCTTTCTATGCTTCAAATGTGCAAACTCCTTGAAGTTTTGTTTGCTTGGAGGTAATCTATTTTTTTACTTGTTTATTTTGGATTGGAATATGCCTGTGGTTTGAAAAAAGCAGGTGTTTACTCTTTGTTCAAATATATAAAATTTATAAGTTGCTGCAAATATTACTGTGCTCCATTCTATAGGTTATTGGAACAATGCCTTTCTTATCAAGATCAGGTTTCCCCTTTGTATTGCAATACCAAGGGCAGACTTAATCCTGGATCTAATTGAATTAAAAGCTAGAAAGCAGACAGAGCTCCATTTTGACTTTTGTATTAGGTATTCATCAGGTGATGGTGATAATCATTTAGGCACTCTGTGTGCGCATGTACACATGCATAATGTATATAATATCTGAAAATGCTTTGTGAGTATACAGGCTCTTGCCTTTCAGTTGCACAGAAATACAAAGCCGTGCCAGGTTACAATAAAGAAACGTTAGCAGAAGGAGAATGAGTCCAAGGTAAAGTGTCACAGACACTGTACTAGTCAGAGTGCTAGATGTCCATGCATGCTAGAGCTTTGTATCACTTAGTTGCCTTTGAGCCGTGTTGTGTGTCACGTTGTCCCCGGGGGGCAGGGGAGGTGTTTGAGGGATGTTGGCAAAAGAGTGATGGGTAAAAATAAATTGGAGGGAAAAGTTATTCAGGGCAGTGGGCCAATTGAGTAGCATGGTCTGAAGGTCTGTAGACCAAATAAACATTCTCTTTGGCACATCAGCTGACAGTGTCTAATCTGTTTCTGCCACAGGGACCGGGACATTAAAGATAGACTTTGTTGGAGAGCTAAATGATAAAATGAAAGGTTTTTATCGAAGTAAATACACCACCCCTTCTGGAGAGACACGTTATGCTGCTGTCACTCAGTTTGAGGTATGGTCTATATTCTTCTTTCAGCAAGTATTATCCCTAACATAGGAAAAGACTTGATTATAGTTTCCTAGTTTCATCTCTTTGTACTTGTTGCTGGGTTTCTAGGATCCATTGGGGGTTGGGGGGGGTTGGCTTCTAGCTCTAAGCAAAATGGCTGCTGGTAGTTTTAAAAACACCATTCCCTCTATGCCCCCTGCCTTGCCCTCCCCTCCCCCAAAAAACCCCCAAACAACAAAAAACAGAGAAACAAACCCTTTGTACTGTGACCTGAAGGTCAACAAATGCAGGCTGTTGCAAATTCCTTAGTCAAGGATCCTGCCTATGTATAGTACCTAGTATATGCATATGTGTAACAGCTGCAGTGTTAAAAACAGCTCCTCTAGCATATTTGGACTAAATATTTCTGTGTAAACTGCCTTCACAAAACAAGTTAATCTTTTAGTAGGATGCCCTTATTTGCTACCAATATTCTAATGGCCTCTGCAGTGTGAGCCAGCTTTTTGTCTCAAGGGTTATATAACTAGACATTAGGAAAGATTTTTATACTATGCTTTAACAGTCTACTTAGTCTGTTACATAAACAGAAATATAGAACACTTTGCCTTTTATCGAATACAATGGAGTATATCTTGGTGTGAAATAGCAGAGCCAGGGGCATTTTTCAGTTGCATTTTGACCCCAAGAATGAAATCAGTTAAAGCTGAGAGTGAAGTGTGCTAATCCCCAAGAGTCAAGGGAGATGAACAGGGAAACATCTTACAGCAGTGACCAGCCATAATTTGCCTGACTACTTATATGTAGAACATACAGCATTTGTGCATGCTTTATTGTCGTAATCTCTCTGTGAAAGATTTGTTTAGTTAATGCTCTTATGTCCTTCAGGCTACTGATGCTCGCAGAGCCTTTCCTTGCTGGGATGAACCTGCTATTAAGGCGACATTTGATATCTCATTGGTCGTCCCTAAAGACAGAGTAGCTTTGTCAAATATGGTAAGTGCTTAATGCGCAAGTAAATGAACTAAATTTTGTATGTAGCAGTTTTGTTGGCTAGTGACAGGTTTTGCTGACATTTCCATTCATAGGAACATGTGCTGTTAGTCATTGCTAAACAGCTGTACTTGATGACATTTTTTTGAGACAGATATGTTAAGAGGAGATGGTAGTATGGGAACTAAACATGGGTGGCACAGAGCATTGTCTATTAAAATGAGTTTGCATAAGACATGATGTGCCACTTGATTAAAGGAGTGATTGTAAAAAATGAACTCTTTGCTTGTTTATGTATCTGTGTAAACACACTCTGCCTTGGAGAGCTTTTCAGTGGAGTTTAGATATAACATAAATGAGTGGTAGCACATACAAAATGGTATCTTCAGCATCCCTATTTTTATTATGATGTGAATATTCCTAAAGTCTAGGGGTGCACAGATAAAAAATTTTTTATGGCTGATACTGATGGCTGATTATTAACCAGCCATATTGGCTGATACCAGTTTGATTGCCAAAATGCAACCATCCAGCCGGTAAGTCTGTGGAGAGGAAAGAGTGTGGGGGCTGGGTGGTGCCTGCCCCAGCCCCACTCCCTCACTGTGGTGGGGGGGCCCAATCTGCACCTCCCTCACACCCCTTCCCCCCCACAGACTTACCAACAGGAGGCTCTCCAAGCTGCTGGGCTGTATTCCTGGCTGTGTTCACGCTGCGGCTGCGCACATGCATACGGCATTTATTGGCAACATTATCGGTTACACAGGCCAAAAAAAGCTGATTGCCCGTAATGTCTGTCGCTACTAAAGTGTACTAGCTGAGAAATCACAATTCCCTTTTATCCTACAGACTCCTGTCACTGGGATAATTTTAACTCCAGTCACCAGTAAAGATCACTTTCAATCCAGACTGGTTTCTTCTGTTCATGTGACACCAAGTTGCCTAGTACATAATACAGTTTTGCCCACTGATCTGATGGTCCTTAATTAAAAATTTGAGGAAAAAATTATTCTTTGAATACTTTTTGGGGTGGGAGGACATTGACTCCAGGTGTGGATTCTGTCACCACTCGGGAAACTGGAAGTTTAGGAACTAATAGGAAAAGCTCCTCAAGAGAACCTATGTGCTATAATAGGATGTATGATGTATAGCAGGGGTCCACGACCTATGCCCTGCAGGCCAGATGTGGCCCACGCAAAGATTTGATCCAGCTTTCAGATGTGGGCCTTTGTTGGCATTCAGCAGTATGGGGGGAGTGGGGAGGGCCTTCAACGGCAGTCACTTTCCTCAGGCTATCATGGAGAGAAGCACCAGCTGTGGAGGGGGGGGGAGGTGAGGGTCTTCCTAGTGCTTACCCACATTTGACCTCAGGTGGGTCATTCTGGCCCACAGCTGGAAAAGATAGCACACCCCTGATGTATAGGATAAACTTTAAAAAAACAAAAAAACAAACATGTTTTTTTCCCCCCTGGCTTGTTCGCTGAAGGGGAACTGAAAATATGGTGACTTTTTAAAATTGCATGGTGATTGTATCGATAGGTATTTTTGTTTGTTTGCTTGTTTGTCTTTAAATATACCTAATAATGGAGCAATAACTAGTCAAATTTATGTAATCCAGTGTCACTTCCTGTGAAACTTGAACTAGTTTTCCTTTTATTTTGTTGAAAAGAACGTCATAGACCGGAAGCCGTACCCTGATGATGAAAATCTGGTGGAAGTGAAGTTTGCTCAAACCCCTATAATGTCAACCTACCTAGTAGCATTCGTGGTGGGAGAATATGACTTTGTAGAGACCAGGTCGCTTGATGGTGTCTTAGTACGTGTTTACACTCCTGTTAGCAAAGCAGAACAAGGAAAGTTTGCATTAGAGGTAAATGCATTCACACTGATATTATTATTATTTTTTTTTGTACAACCCCTAAATTTGGTAGAGAAGGCTAGATGGAGTTGTTTCAGACTTTGTTATTGTGTTAGTTTGGTTTTGCCTAGTGACTTGGAGAAACTTATTAAGCTGAAATATTAATCACAGAAAAATTAAACTTAAGTGATGACAAATATACTTCTAAACAGTTTTGAGGTGATTTGGCATTATCATCTCATACATAGTGTAAGGTAGCAAATATCAATTCAAATGTAGGAGCTGGGGCAGGATTAGATACTTCCAAATGTTGGCGTTAAGGCTTCATAGCAGTCCTGCCTTTTGGAAATGAGACTTCGGGGAAAGAAGCCAGCATGTGCTGTTTTCTAGGGTTCTTCCAGCCACATTGGGGGGAAAAAAAACAGTTTTGGCCTATTACTACAAGTTAACTCAGTATTTACCGAGTTTCTCATTTCATTTTTTTTTTTTTTTATAGGTTGCTGCTAAAACTCTGCCTTTTTATAAGGACTACTTCAGTGTTCCTTACCCTCTTCCTAAAATTGATCTCATAGCTATTGCAGACTTTGCTGCTGGTAAAGTAACTCACTTTATTGATGAACTGTATTGATTTATTTGAATTTTAAATGTTTAGGAAGGTGTGTATCAATATCAATAAACCTTTGTATTTATTTTATAAAGGTGCCATGGAGAACTGGGGCCTTGTTACTTATAGGTATGCTGTTAAAATACTGTCTTTCCCCCTTTGTTCGCTAATTTTGGAGGTAATTGGATTAATTTTAGGGAGTTGTAATGTTTGGGCTTTGCCCAAAGTAAGCTTAAGTAACTTCCTCCAACTCTAATTTCAGTCTTGGGTAACTTTACTTTTATATTATTATATAAATCTGAGGAGGGCAAGAATGATCTGTTAAGATTTTTTTTGTCCAGCAGTATAAGATTTTAAAGCCTCTGACAACACAGTAATTTCTGCAAAAGAAAGAGTTTTCCTGGCTGAATCCTCCCCCCTCCCTCTCTCTTCCTCCAACAATTCCGTAGTTAGTTACATGGCTTGGAGAAATGTTTCTTATTTTAAATCTACTAGCAAAGTTGGTAAATTTCTGCAAGCACAGTACAAATATGGGTTGAATAATTTTAAAACTTTATTTTGCCTTCCATTTTCAGTTGCTTGATCAAATGAACAAAATTTCACACCTTTTCCTTCATACTTGTATCTTTTCGGTTGTTAGAAGATTTTTCCTTTTCAGTCTTCTACAACATGGGACTCTTTATTTGTTCTCATTTTGATTTTTCTTTTGAATAGAGATTTCAGGGGGTGGGGAGGTGTTCTGGTTTTAAATTTACCCCTTTAATTTGGCCTTACAAAATTGTCATAAGGATTTACCAGCCCAAACAAAAATGTTACTTGCCTGCTCACTGCCATGCTGATGAGAGCAGGTATTTTACTCTCTGTGGAAAAAATTATTTGCCCTTGGTGAGTCAAATTTTGAAAGACAATTCCAGCACTGCACTGTTTCCTTATATTCAGTTGGGCCCACTGCTTGCACATTGTTTTATTGACTGGAGATTGAAATATTCTGCAGTTTCAATCTGTATTTAATTTGAGAGAGTTCCCTCCCAGTTGCAGGAGTTCTGAAATCCCTCCTGCTTGACACCCTCCCTCCCCCCAGCTCTGGTTATGACATGGTGTTTGTAAATGACCTTTGACTTGTAATCAATTTAGAGAGTTTTAATGAAAGCTGTGTGTGTGGATGTGTGTGTCCAGATGTTTCTGTGGAAAGAAACATGCATCTGAGGTGGAAATTGCAATGCAGCTAATTAACTGTGCACATGGAAAAGCTGACTTCTTCTGGGATGAGGGAGGGAAAGATGGCTTGCTTTGCATACTCCATGCAGTGTGGAAGTAAATTGAAGTCAAGGTGAGACCGCTTTCCCTCACTGTCTAGTCATATAGTTAGACTATTTCATTTTGGATAAAGTTTCTTACTCCCGTCTGGGGTTTTTGTGCTTGACTTCTTGCATGTGTTGAAGTATTACTCCAAAGCAACCCAAAAGCCATAAAATTTTAAAACAACTGTTTTGTGTGCAAGCTAAAGTAGCTTTGTTTTTTTCAGTTGAAGTGATGATATTTGTAGTTTGCTTAGATGATTCAGTCTGTCTTAATCATATTCTCGCTCCCCCAAACATGTACTGCTCAATTTGTCTCTCTTTATTCCTTAAATACAGGGAGACTGCGCTTCTTATTGATCCCAAAAATTCCTGCTCTTCATCCCGCCAATGGGTTGCTCTGGTTGTGGGACATGAACTTGCTCATCAGTGGTTTGGAAACCTTGTGACCATGGTATCTAATATTTTTAACTATTTAATGTATTGGTCATTTTCCTAGTAAGCATGGTTAGTTATTGTAAAGGCTGCTGCTTGTATCATGTAAAAGCGAATAGGAATGTTATCTTCCAAATCGGATTTTAAGTGTTTTTTCAAAATCCCCTGAAAAATAGGTGCATAAAGAAGAAAATGCTGATTTTTTTTATTTTTTTTTTTTTAAGGTCTAGTTCCTTTGGATGTGAATTAAGTGTGTGTGTGTGTGTGTGTGTGTGGTCAGGCAATGGGAGTTGAACATTAGGTTTCCATGGAAATGAATTAAGCCACCATATTAGATTATTCTTAAGGAGGTAAATCATCATTTTACTTTCAGGTAGGGATGGTTCACTGTCTTATCAGCATCTTTTCATACTAAGCAGGTTTCTCAGTTTGCAACATGGGGGCTATATTATTATAGTCTACTAAATAAAAAGTTGTCTAATAGTAGCTGACAGAGTATTTTGGATCCATGGGGAACTGGTCTCCAGAATGACTGAAGCTGAAGGAATGGTGAGAATAAAAGCACAGGTGAGCCAGCAGAGTTGAAAGTTGCTAATACATTCCCCACTGTGCCTACAGACCTGAAAGCCATATTTTTTTTTGAAGTTTCTGCTTCTGACAAATGGCTTCTGCCAGTCCTGCTGATCGGATCTGACACTGCTTTTAGCCACCCTTCCCCCTGCCCCCACTCTCACTCTCCTTTGCGCCCCCCCCCCCCCAAGAAAAAAAAACCCTGCAAGTGGGGGCTTGGAAGCCAAATACATTAAATGTTGAAAAGCTATTTGTGTTGCCAGAAGCATAGTGTATTTGGTAATTGAACTAGAAACACTGTGGTGAAAGGAATGCAGTTTCTGGAGCCAACAAAGCTTCCTTGCTGGGGCTTTTGGGCTGCCAAAATAGAGAGATTGACTTGGATAGCAGGTAAATCTGTATATCACTAAAACAGAGGCTGCAGTAAAGCCAAGGGGTTCTTAAACTTTTCCACAGTGT
>NW_017728973.1:7811427-7819318 GCF_001723915.1 Gavialis gangeticus
CCCCCCCCCCCCCAAGAAAAAAACACCCTGCAAGTGGGGGCTTGGAAGCCAAATACATTAAATGTTGAAAAGCTATTTGTGTTGCCAGAAGCATAGTGTATTTGGTAATTGAACTAGAAACACTGTGGTGAAAGGAATGCAGTTTCTGGAGCCAACAAAGCTTCCTTGCTGGGGCTTTTGGGCTGCCAAAATAGAGAGATTGACTTGGATAGCAGGTAAATCTGTATATCACTAAAACAGAGGCTGCAGTAAAGCCAAGGGGTTCTTAAACTTTTCCACAGTGTGGTGTGCATCTTAATCAAAAATCATATGGCCCCTTCTCTGCACAGGATTCCTCCCATTAGAGACTAAGCATCATCCCTGTTGCAACAACAGCGAGCATTTATATGGAAAAGTAGACTTAGAAGGGATATGTATTTTTAGTTTTTTATGCAGCTGAAAATGATGAGAGAGAATCATGTGACCTACCAACTCCTGACCACCAAAAAGTACTTTGGAGGAACCACCAGTGGCCCATGAAACCACTGCAGGAGAGAATTTAGCAAAGAAGTATAATTTACGAGTTATTTTTTAAAGTTTTCTATCATAGTAGCCTTTTCTTCCCCTTTTGAAGCTTTATGCCTTTCATAAACCTTTTTTCTTCTTATGTTCCCATTTTAAGTTGAATAGCATTCTGTGATGCAGAACAGTCTTTCTATTTCCCACTCATTAAATGCTTGGCTGAATGTTTTGCACATGTCTGACATGGGTAACTTGCTGCACACTTTGGAGTAAAGGTATTTGCACTACAGGAAGTGTCAGTCATGCTTACAGTGTGCCAGTATTGGATCTTAACAGACAGTGCAGCCCTCCAATGCCACTTCTCTAACACCTATGTTAAATTGATTAGAAAGGAAAAATCTTAAGAACTAAGTGGGTGGTGCTTGAGCAGGAAGACTAGACTTCTCTCAGCCCTTAACTTTTAGTTTTCATTGGGGTTGGGGAGCTGTGTGTAGCTGTAGGTTGTGACTGCAGTCATTTAGACTTCATAAAATTAATTCAGAAAAAAACCCACTAATGTCTTGGGAATTTTTAAGGCACAATTTGAATGTTTTTCATTTTTCACAGTTGTATTAATCCTTCAGAACTAGTCCTGCATTTATGCCATGGAAATTAGTCTTGGAAATAGATATAGTCGGAACCTGAGGAAAAATTGGATGGCCTCCACTCTAAATATAAAACTTCGGGCTTATCTGTGGTGATTTTCAGTAACAATTATTCCTTATTGAATTTCCCCTCCAAATGATCTGCTTTATTCATAACAGGGAAGTGATAGTATTTTGTAGTTGCACATCTGTTGGGTTGACTCTGCATCCTTTTTAAATTTCTCCCCCTAAAAGGAATATAGGAAATCGCACATTTGTCTGAATTCACCTAGTTCTCATTTTAAAAGCAGGGAGAAACATAACTACCAAGGCAAAAAGGGAGGAGCTTTTTTCTCTCAAAGGCAACTTTTGGATATAGTCAGTTTCTTTATCTCCCACACTGTACAGTTGAACAGTTTCTCTTTTAGCAGTGGGTGAGGGAGAGGGACTTTTATCTACCTATATTTTATTGTAAAAGGCAAATATTGCCGGTAGGTATAAAAATTAAATACTTTGAACTTCTTTTGGGAAAAAATTAGATTTCAGGCATTCAGTATCTAAAACACAGTACTCCCTCTTTCTCAGGTAACTAGACTCTTTTTTTAGTCGTACTTAAGCATACTATTAATATAAAGACTCTTCTGTAACTATGACTGATAGAGGCTTTTCTTTAGTTAGCATCATTTTCTGGGTACCCTATGATTCAGTCATTTTACTGAATGACAGCCTTGCCTGCCACTTAGAATTTCATCAGTCCCGACTTCTTTCGACTCAGTGGCTCTGCTTCCAAATTGGTACTAGCTGCAGTACCCCTGTCTTCCTTGAGCTTTTGAAAGAGCATCTTGCCTAGCAGACAGTTGCTAGGTAGAATCTTCTGTAGTAGGGTTAATTCTGTCCACAAATGTTTGTAAAATTTTGAAGATGTAGAAGGTAGTTTAATTAAGTGATATTAGTGATTATTTTATAATTGTATTCCTGTCTTGTCCTTCCAGGAATGGTGGACCCATCTGTGGCTGAATGAAGGATTTGCTTCCTGGATTGAGTATCTGTGTGTAGACCACTGTTTCCCAGAGTATGATATCTGGACTCAGTTTGTTTCTGCTGATTACACACGTGCTCAAGAGCTTGATGCCTTGGATAACAGTCATCCCATTGAGGTGAGTTTCCTGATGTTGATATTTTTGTTTTGCTTTAGACTAGAACTCTGGGAAAGAGCCTTCCCATGCTAGCCAAAAACTGAACTGTACACAGGCATTCATAAAGTAAAGGAAAATCTTTGACTGTTTTTAATACCTGGTGATTTTTTTTGTTAATAAGACTCTTCTAATAAAACTAGTATATAAGGAGCCTGTGGCTCAGGGATTTTATAATGGTGGTTTTAGAACCATTATACTTTTCTGAACAGCTGGATCAAATCTGGGAAAGCGGCAACAAAACTTATTATCAACTCATGGCTTTTCTCTGGCTGAAGGGAAAAGAATCATAGAATCACAGAAAATTAGGGTTGGAAAAGACCTCAGGAGGTCATCTAGTCCAAACCCCTGCTCAAAGCAGAACTAGCTCCAATTGTGTCATCCCACGCCAGGCTTTGTGTAGCCAGGTTTTGCACACCTCCAGTGATGGAGATTCCACCACTTCTCTGGGTAACGTGTTCCAGTGCTTCCTACTTAGCTTTCTACTTGGTGTTTTCCTGCATTGGAAGGAATTGTTGCTACCCATCTTGAATCTTAGCAATGAGGGTAAAAATATGCTGAAGGAAGGTAACCTCCCTGTAATTCTTAGATATGGTCCTTCTCAAGTCAGGGCTTTGAAGCATAGAATCAAGAAATTTGGGTTGTCACCATTTATTCTGGACCTCTTTTACTAACGGGTAGGAATGTAAACCCTGGGGGTGCTGTTCTGGCACTTTTGTTTATATACACTTTTTGCATGAATACATTTTACTTAAAATTAGCCTGTTTAACAGTTTATTATTTCTACAATTGAGGTAGTAGCTATTGGGTCTGATTGATATATAGAGTCTAGTCTTCATTATGTGTCATAGTGTTTCAAGTGCTCAGCCAAACGCCTTGCTACTTAAAGACATGATTAATGTAGTAGCTGACCCTGCTTTGCATAAAAATGAATTCTGGATATTTGTGGAGTACTGATTTTACCCCCAGGGTGGTGCCCTTACAAGTTTATTTTCCCAGTGGCTTTATCAGCAACAGTTTTTCCATTATTTTTATTTTTGGGACAGCTAGATCCAATTAAAGCAAACTCATGGCTGTTCTGGGTGTAATCTGTGATCCCCAAAAGACTGGGAAAGGCATTCAAGGCTTGTTTTATTGATGCTGATGGCTAACCACAGGGAAGTTTTGACCTTACTAACCAATCCTAGCCCTGCCATCTGTGAACTGGTCAGGTTGAAGAGGCGCATTAAGAAGGCTTAATGAGAGATTCAGATATGGGGATAGGTTAATGACAGAAGAGGTTCATGTATCCTATTAAATAAGAAAATAGTTAACTCCTTAACAAAGCAAATACCTTTAGTTTCAACCGATGTGGATATTTCTGTTCTGCTCATTTGAACTGGAATTGCGGGCAACTACACTAAAATTGCACTTTGTATCCAGGTTAGTGTTGGTCATCCGTCTGAAGTAGATGAAATATTTGATGCTATTTCTTATAGCAAAGGAGCATCTGTAATCCGAATGCTGCATGACTACATTGGAGATGAGGTATAAATGCACAACATTTATAATTAATTTTAATACAAATTGTTAGAACCCTGGAACAGCTGAAAGCAGATGTATGGTTATGATTGATAGTTACTGAATATTTATGTTCTGAAATGTATCCATTCATTTTGGGAGTCCTAATTCACTTCAGGAAGAAATGTGGACACAATAAATTAAAAAAGAAAATAATATAGAAAATACAAAACATGATTCTTTAAATATTCAACATGAATTTAGAGCTTGAAAGCTGCCTATCAGCAGTGCTTCAGGCAATCTCACTGCATAGCATCATGACATAAGGGAGTGACCTGTAAGATGAAGCTAGGAATCCTTGGCTGGTTCCTTGGAAATGCATGCTACAGTGGGTGGAGAGTGATAGCCTCCATTCTGGTGCAATTACACAATTAATTGTATGTTCTCAGGATTTTCGGAAAGGAATGAATTTGTACTTAACCAAGTTCCAACAGAAGAACGCAGCTACAGGTAATCAACAATTATGTGTACTTTACTCGGGAAGCTTAGCTTTGGAGCATTCAATTTTCAGTAATATCTTTAAATACCCAGTTCCCCAGCTGATGCAAGGAGGTCAGGCAACATGCCCCTGAGGTCACACAATGAGTTAGTAGCTCAGCCTGGATTAGAGCCCAGTATCCTCTTGGCTTTCTCCCAGTCCTTTGCTCTAACCTTTACAATACATGGCTACAGTGATCTGAAGGGGCTGTATTTACCCTCCTTCTCTCCCTTCCTAATAAAAATGCTTGTGCAATAGTCTAAATCAGAAATTTCATGCTGGCTCTTTCTAATGAGCCGCTTTTTTCCACAGTAAGTTGATAATTTGATTATTAAAGTTTTTGTTATTTTCCATTTGTGGAAGTGATCACATGTGGGATTAAACAGCTCAAGCAAGGTCATGTCCAGTATATCCTGGCATTCATTCTGTGTAATAATTTACTCTCTTTCAAATCTAAAATGCCAAAATAAAATAAGGGGCTCTTGTCCTTTGGGTAAGGGTGATCCAGATGTTCAGTAAAGTTCTGGGCATAATGCCTGAAAGCGTGTTGGGAGGGGGCGCATTTGTTTTGAAACTTGTTGGAGTTCTGAATGTTTTAATACTTAATTCAAACCATTTTTGAGAACTGTAACACAAAGGAAGCTCTTTAGAACACTAACAAACAAGTTTAATTTTCTTGCAAGATTTAAATTAAAATAAAACAAACAAGACACCTGACGGTACCCACATAATGTCCTTGACTGTATCTACTAGGGCTGTGTGAAGCTTTGGTCCCTGATTCAATTTGGTGGAGATTCGGCCCGATTTGGTGGCTGAATCTCTGAATCTGAATCAAATCAGGAGACCCTTTAATCTCTCCAAATCGAATTGGAAGGATTCAGAGACAGACAGCTTTAAATGTTTTTTCTACATACCTCAAGGTGTACCAGGCAGCTTGTGAATGCTGAGATGCTGGGGCGGATGGAGTGTCTCACAGGAACATGGGGGGCTCCCTGGCGCGCTTAGCAGTGGACCGGAAATACTTCCAGTCCACTTCTGGGATCACTGCCAAGCATGTGGGGGGCCCTCTCCTGCTCCTGTAGGAAGCTCCATCCACCCCACCATCACAGCGTTCATAAGTATGTAGACAAAATATTTAAAGCTGTATCTATGGCTGAATTGTTGATTCTCCGAATCAGCGTTGAATCTTCAGATCCGGCCAAATAGAATCGGGACAGTGATTCAAATCAACAAATCAAATTGCAGTCCCCGATTCGGGCCGAATCCAAATCAAATATGGCCCATTTTGCACACCTCTAATATCTACTTATATGCATTAGATTTACATGTTAGGAAGTATGTGTTGGGGGGGGGAAGGGGGGAAATCTTGACTGATGACTTCTCTTCTTCAGAGGACCTTTGGGAAAGCCTGGAGAAAGCCAGTGGTAAGCCTATTGCTGCTGTGATGAATACATGGACCAAACAAATGGGTTTTCCACTCATCTATGTGGAAGCTGAGCAGGTAAGTTTGATAACAAAAATGGACCGTTGTTATAGGTGTTGGTATTTCTTTCACATTAGTGTTTACCCCACATTTCTTATCAGTTAGAAAAAAAATTACCTTGGAGTGTTCCAGATCACATTTAATAGTACTGAGTTATTTAAAAACTTTGCACCCTGTTTAGGAAGGAGTTCAGTAAATTGTTTTTGTTCTGTAACAAAATCTGCTTTTGACAGAATGGTAATGCAATTAAATCAAGACCCCACAAAGCAGTGGTATTGGTGGTCTTTCCCCTGATGTGTACCCACTCATATGCTTGGAGCACGCTAACACGTATTATCCTTTTTTCCTTCTGAGTTCCCATTACATACTGGGGAGAGAATACCTGACTCGGCTTCTCTTACCAGGTGTCTCACTTCTCACTCCAGTTTAATTACATGAGCCTGCCAGATTGCATGACCCTCAAACTTCCTTGTTGAGCTGTGGATTAAAGGCTCTTGGCCAGCTTTGCTTAGGGGAAGGATGTTTGTCCCTGTCTACAATGCTGAGTGTAGTTAGTACATTATAAAGGGGGAATTTCATTAGCAAATAATTCAACTCTCTTTTTTCATATATGTCAAAGCCAGCCAGTCTGCAAGTTTAGCCTAGAACACTGGAGGAGGTTTCAGCAATGTTGCGCCTGAATGAATGATGTTACAGCACTGTATGACCATTGTACTTAGGTTCCTCAAGAGAAGTTTATAGATAAGGCTATAGAAGTTTCACTGATGCTCTGACCTTCTTGAAATAATCTATGCCCTTTAGCATTAAGGGAATAATGGTTAATACAGGTGCTAAAACCAGGGTTCAAGAAGGAACTCCAGAAAGAGTTTAATGAAGTACCATGGTAGACTTCCTGTTTTACAATGTAACATCCAGAAGACTCATCCACCCCCAGGTTTTCTGATGTCATTTGTGTTCATTTTCATTTTTTGTTGTCTTAGTACCTTATCTCAATATTGTAAGTATTCAGAGAGAATCTGTAAGATGAAGTGTTTAATCTTTTAAGAACAGTTTTTAAAAAATGAAATATAAATTGGGCTCTTAATCTCTGATTCTCTCTGATATAATAGAATAGTTTGTCTTACCTGATATACATGAGAAATATTGTAATAGGACTATGGAACTTGCAAATTATTTTCTGAGCAAGTGGATCATAAAAATTAGATGTAATCGAATTATCAGTGTGGGGTTACTTCTGTGCTATATTTTCTTGACTTTGTCCAGTCAGATGTTAAGTAAATCAAACAATGAGGTTCCTCTTATTTCCTTAAGGAAATTGTCCTACAGCTTAAACTCCCTTTCAGGAGAGATTCCTTTTTTAAGAATACACCACAAAGAAGCAAAGTACATAGCCATAAACACTTTTATGCATGTAGGTTTTTTACGGTACTGTATCTTTTAATAGTAGCTCAATCAAGCCGTACATGTTAGCATTTTATAAATTAGCTATCTGTTCCCCCTCATATTTTTCTTCTGAATTCTTTTTTATTAAAATCCATGCATACTGAAATATTCATGACTCAGGCCATGGATAGATATTACAAAACACCTTTTTCCTGGCACAGAAAGTCAACAAGCAGACATTTAAGCAATTTGTGGCAGAAAAAACATAGTATTTTTGTGACAATCTGTTGGCTGTTTCAGAGAGCAACTTTGCTTTTTTCTAGCACCATGTGTAACATCTGTTCAGTTACATGTGGCAGGATGGGTATCCCTAGTATTCCACAGTCCCCCATCCTTCTTCCTTCTACCAAGGGAGAGTGGATGGCTCCCTGATAGCTCTCTTAGGGATAGACTCTTGGGGACCCATGAAGGGACCTTGCTGCCCCAGCTGTTTGAACAGTCTCGGCTTTTCTCCATGACTGTTCAAACAGCTGCTCTGCTTCCTGCTGCCCTCTTGATATCAAAGCTGCCAAGTACTATTCAAGTGGCTTCCTACCCTTTCAACAACACTGAGGCTCCCCATACTGTTCAGAGCAGTGGCAGATAACACCCCCCCCCCCCCCCCCCCCCC
>NW_017728973.1:7819590-7825160 GCF_001723915.1 Gavialis gangeticus
CCCCCCCCCCCCCCCCCCCACACACACACACTACTCAGCGGAGCAGTAGTGTGGGGTTGGGGAGATAAGTTTATGTATAAGAAACTGTTGATCCTCTAGATCATTGTGTACATGTACGTTTAGTCAGATGCCTGATGAACCCATCTGTTGCTGACAAGGCCAATTTGAGAGCAGCACAACTTGTTACAAGTTTCACAGATCCGTATGTTGTCTGAGTTGAAGTCCAAATTTATAGCATGGTGCTTTCTTCTTTCTTTCTTTGCTTCTGTGCCCTGGATCAAAGCCACTTCATGCTGAGCTGCATCCAGTGCGGTATGTTCCCTCCAGACCAGTTGGGATCCTGCATGGTCCTCCCAGCTTTCTGCGTCTAGGTTGGATGACTTTATATAATTTTTGTACACATTGTGGTACCGCCATGGAGGGCAACCCTGGTTTCTGGGGTTGTCTTAAATCTCACTATACAAAATATTCTTGGGGATATGGTCTTCTCCCATTCTCTTGTCATGGCTGATCCATCGCAACCTCCTCTTCTCGATAGTGGTTTCAAAGTGTGTCAGTCCTGCACGCACTAGTACCTCTGTGTTTTGGTATTCAGTCTTCCCACTTTTATTTTCAGGATTTTGTGCAGACATCTCATGTGAAAGCTGTTCAGTCTCTTGATGTGCCTAGCAAATGTGGTCCACATTTCTGAACCACTAAGCAGGGATAACAAGTCTCTTAGATTCTTATCGTCACCTTAGCTAATAGTTTTCGATGCACGTTTCTGTAATAGCCCAACATTTTTAGCTGCTTTTCCAATTCTGTTCAGTCTGAAGGTCAAGATTCCTGCTGTTTATAGGACCCAAGTAGCAAAAACTGACGATGACACCAAGAAATTTATCCTCCAGACTAATACCAAATATTGTTTCTTTCACACCTTGGTACATGATTGCAGTCTTCTTGAGACTAATTGCCATCTTGAAGCTTTTGGATGATTCAGAAAATCTGTCCAAGAGATTTTGCAGGGAAGATGCACTGTGAGCAAACAAGGCTTGCATGCTCTGTAAACAGAAAATCTCTCAGAACCAATTTTTACCTTGGTTTTTACTCTAAACCTTGCAATGTTGAACAAGCCTCCATCTAGTCTGGTTCAAAGATAAATGCCAGCATTGCTGTCCATGAATGCATGAAGAAGTGGGAATAAAAGTGTGGGTGCTAAAACACACACCTTTGTTGATGTCATAGGTGTTTGATACGTTGTTTTCATAGTTGCCTTCATAGCTTGATGTAAAGAGCGAATGATGTTCAGCAACTTGGGGGAAGGGGGGGAGGCAACCCAGTTTCTTCAGGATAGTAAAAAGGCCCTGTCTGTGGACTGTATCGAAGGTCTTCGTGAGACTGATAATGGTTGTCTTTTTTCTCTACACTTCTCTTGCAGCTCCTTGACTGCAAATATTATATCAATGATGCTATGTCCTGTGCAAAAACTTTATTGACCATTAAGATAGAGTCTTTCAGCTAGAGATTGTAGCCTAGGGCATGTGATGTGAGTGACAATTTTTCCGATTATGTTCAAGAGGGAGATACGTCACAGTCGCTTCTATCCCCTTTGTTTTTGTATAATCGTACAAACCAAGCATCTTTGAAATCTTGTGGTACCACTTCCTCTTTCCAGCAAAGCAGTATAACTTCATGAAGCTTTCAAAGTAATTTGTCATGCCATTTGTAGATTTCAGCAGGCAAACAGTTGTTGCCAGATGCCTTTGTTCCCGTGATTGAGTTAATGACTTTCTACAAATCTTCTAATGTAGGTTCGTTGTCTAAATCCATCATAACTTCAAACTACGGTAATCCTTTGAGCTCTTCATGTTTGATTTCCGTCTCGCTGGAGTATAGAATTCCATGGTGTTCAATCCAGTGCTTTCAGTGGAGCTGTGTTCTTGACTGGACCAGTTGCTCATTTGATGCCTTTGTACATTCCGTGGCTATCACCTATGTCAGCTGCTGCTTTAATATCATCACAGTGTTTCAGCCAAAAATCTTGGGCACACCTCTTAGCCTCCTTTTGCATTTCTTTTAGAGCCTTTCTCAGATTTTCTAAGGGTATGGTGTTGGGAGATTTCTCATAGTTGGTTAGCACAGTCCTTCTGTTCTCAACCAGTGGTAGAAGAGTTTCAGGGTGCTCTTGAAACCAGTTTGCATTTTTCTTGCATTTTTTGCCAAGCACTGTTACAGCAGCATCATACATGTTAAGTTTTTAAGCTTTCCCAAGCCTCAGTGACTGAGTTGTTAGGTAAACTTGCTTTCACAATTTCTTCACTGAATAGTCGGCATTTTTCTATGTCTCTAGTTGGGCTGATGTCTGTCTGAGGATGTCTGATAGTTTTGCCTACAATGGATCTTTTTGACATTGATTCTAACTTTGCAGCACACTGCGTCGCTGGGAAAATTACAAGGAAGACATCAAGGAAACGTCCAAGATTAGGATGCTGGCACCATTTAGATCTAGTTCTGACCAAGGGTAACCATGTGAAAAAAATCCTGCATAAGAGAATTTATCACAGTGCTGACTGTGACACTAACCATGCTTTAGACAGGTCTAGGGTTAGAGAATTTCCCTGCCCCTGCAAGAGCCTTAGTAAGTGCTGGGACTTTGGTAACATCACTATGGGAGTGAGGGGGTTGGAAGGGGTGGAGAGAGCTTGTCCCCCAGGTTGTCAGTTGTCAGGCTCAGGCTCCCTTTGAGGAGGAAGGGGACCTAAGGAGTAGCCATCTAATGCCCCTTGGCCAGAGTGCTACACATGCTTCAAAAGTGAGCTCTCCAGCCAGGGGGCTGGAACACCTGTGCGTTCGTATTTCCTGTTTTCCTAGTGCTAGGAATTTCCTGGAAGTCCTTTGTGCTGGAACTGGATACCTGCCCATACCCTAAGGGTAATATCCCAGGTTTTAGTAGGGCTTCTCCTCTCATTTGTTAACCAAAGTTGCATTTACCTTTCTTTGTGCCATGCTATGTTGCAAACATATAGTTAACTTGTTTTCATCTGATTTCAGGTAGGAATGTTGGCCCATGGCAATGTGAAGAACGTTTACTACAGAATTTGTCAGTTCTTACATTATTTCTAATGGTCCTTGTACACACTTTCCAACTTCTGTGCTTCCCTCTTTAGAAGTACATTTAAGTGAAAAAAGTGGAATTTAGTTTTGATTAACATTTAGAGAAACTGTTTCTGAGCACTCAAAGCACACTGTTGGTCATTGCCATGCATTCCAGACTTTGTTTTTGCTTTCTGCAAGTTTGAACCCAGATTTCCATTCTTCAGAAATGTAGGTTATTACATGGCAAAGCATAATTCCAAGTAATATAAAAGATAGTATGATGAATGAATTGAGAATGACATGGCTCAAGTTTTTCATGGATGAATTAGGGTCCCTAAAGAATTAGCAAAGCTTGGAAAAAATGCTGTCTGTCACAAGTGGCCTAGCTGTGACAGACTTTAAGAACCCACACTATGTAGCTAATATGCCCAAGCTCTAGTAGGAGAGAAGCCAATACTTCACATAGGCAGGAAGCTGTTTATTAGTGTAGCTTTCTCAGTAGAAGAGGTTTGGCTGAATGTAATAGAAATTGGACTGTACTCCTGAATGCATTTTAGTGAGCGTGTTCTGTCTTTAGAACTCACGTCTATTCAATAGGTTTGTTAATCCTCAAGCCTCTGAAAGCTTCATACCCTTTTCACACTCTGCAGAGCTGTCTTCTCCTTTTACTATCCATTACTCTGTATTAGGGTTAATACTTTTATTGTCTTTCTATCTTGGAAGTTCACCTGTAAAATATGGTATATAAATAACACTGTTTCTTCCAACCATTTAATCTAACCTCTGTATTACAGTAATTGGCAATCTTTCATGCATATGAATTCCATTGTTCCTGTTAATTAGAGTTCCTGTTAATTACAGTAAATAGAAAATCGCTTCCTGAGCCTACTTGGGTTTGTTTGTTTTTTTTTGTATAGGCCTTCTAAGCACCAGAAATCTGCTTCCCTTTTATTTGGGAGTTTTCATCATTGCCATAATTGGATTCTCTTGTGCCTGATTTTCCAAAAACTAACACTTTTCTTTGCTTCTTTTCATCTTTTGTCTGACTCTAAGCTTCAGTTGCTTTACAGAATTGGGCAGTATCAGTGGTTACTAGGGCTGTGTGAAGCTTCATTCGCTGATTCGATTTGGTGGAGATTCAGTCCAATTTGGCAACTGAATCTCTAAATCCGAACTGAATCAAGAGACCCTTTGATTTCGCCGAATCGAATCAGAACCCTCCAAATAGATTCGGAGAGATTCAATGATTTGGACATAGACACAGTTTTAAATGTTTTTTATATACTTCAAGGTACCAGGCGGCTTGTGAATACAGATGGTGGGGTGGATGGAGCGTCCCATGGGAGCATGGGGGCGGGGGGTCCCCTGTGTGCTTGGCAGTGGACCCAGAAGTGGACCAGAAGCACTTCCAGTCCACTTCTAGGTCTGCTGTGGAGCACATGGGGGACCCTCCTCCCAGCTTGGTGACTTGGGTTGGAGGGGGTTCTTGGATTCCCCCCACAGCTGATTGCTGAGCCAGGGGAGAGGAAGGGTGCAGACCTGGAAGTAGATCAGAAGTACTTCCAGGTCCACTGCTGAGCATGCGGGGGGGCCCACGCTCCTGTGGGATGCTCGGTCTACCCCACCATCTCAGCGTTCACGAGTCATGCCTGGTACCTCAAGGTATGTAGAAAAAACATTTAAAGCTGTGTCTATGGCTGAATCACTGCTTCTCTGAATCAGCATCGAAACTTCAGATTCAGCCGAATCAGATCGGGACAGTGATCTGAATCAATGAATCAAATCACTGTCTCCCAAATCACGCTGATTCTGAATCGAATATGGCCCGCTTCACACACCCCTAATGGTTACCATATGCAAGCTGCATTATTTGTTTCAAGTGGATTAGATTAAAAACTGTGGATGAGTCTTCTCTTCCCCTCCCTTCCCCCATGGTTACAGTGTGTCAGTTTTAGAGTAGGGGAGTCTCTGGCAAATGGCCTTGTGCATTCTCATTAAATATTTAAAAAAATTCATATAGGTACTGGACACATTTGAATTTCAGCCTTCCACTTTCTCTTGCCTGAGGATATAGAACAAGCTGAGAACTTCATTGGGGTAGGAGAGGGGAGTTCATTAGTAAGGGACAGCTGGAGGCAATTCTTAAGAATGGAGCTTAAATATTAGGGTTGCATGAAGCTTCGGGTGCTGATTCAGTTTGGCGGAGATTTGGTGGCTGAATTTCCAAATCGAATCAGGGAACCAATTAAAAGGTTTGAATCAATTCAAAGCTCTCCGAATCTTTGGAAAAGATTTGGAGAGCTTCAGTGATTCGGACAGTCCCTGGTGGCTGCAGCAGGGAGCTGCAGCTGGACTCAGAGCTGGTAAGTAGGGGTGGGGGAGGGGGGCTGGAGATGCAGGGAGGAAGTGTGGGGGAACCCCTACCAGCTCCATCTCCTGCCTGCCCCCCCATGGCTTCCCTACATACCTCAGCTTCTGGTGCTTTAAAAAAAAAA
>NW_017728973.1:7825419-7829317 GCF_001723915.1 Gavialis gangeticus
GTGGGTGGGGCAGCCATGCGGGGGCTGGTGGAGCAGGGGAGGTTGGGCTCATGCAGAGCCCTCACACTGTGGGGCAGTGGAGATTGTCCCCCTGCCCAGCAGCAGCCGCTGAGTTGGGGCCTTTTTTCCCCCAAGTGCTGGGAGGTGGGGCATGCGGATTGCCAAGCTGGGAGAGCGGGTGGGAGATGGGCCTGGGTGATTCGGCCAGATCAAATCACCGAATCGAATCACTGTCCCCTGAATCATCTGAACCCGAAGTGAATACTAGCCGCTTCGCACAGGCCTATTAAATATCCCCATTTATGCTTATTGCGAGGCAAAATATTGAATGGGAATGTTTGTGGTGGGGTTTCTCAGGGTTCATTACTACTATTGATGCTATTCACCATTTCTATAGACTTTTTCAGATCAATTTTTTTTCATTCATGATTTGGAAGTAATGTTATATTTAATTTGGAAGTGATTTTGATCACTGATTAAATTTTTGGAGAAAATGGATTGATGGAATGAGACATTATGACAACACAAGTAATATAAACCCAAAACAGTGTTTTAGTACAGTCAAATTCCAAGCTATGCATAATGAAACTAAGTGTGTGGGCTATATAGATAAAATGATGATTGCATCCTGGAAAACAGGCTTTAAAAATAATTTAGGGGTCATAGTGAAAGCAGGTCAGCAGGAGCTCCCAGTTGGTGCTATGGCTAAAAGCTAGCATGACCTGCAGATGTATAAATGGAAGTAAGATGTGGCTTAGCTCTGTACATAGTGTTAGTGAGGTAACAGTGGAACACTGCATCCAGTTTTG
The DNA here is from genome assembly GCF_001723915.1 of Gavialis gangeticus. Taxonomy (NCBI): domain Eukaryota; kingdom Metazoa; phylum Chordata; order Crocodylia; family Gavialidae; genus Gavialis; species Gavialis gangeticus. The sequence continues at coordinate 7,826,229 of NW_017728973.1, forward strand.
CTGTCCACATTTTAAAAAGGATGTTGAAAAATTGGAGAGCATGCAGAAAAAAAGCGATACTTTTCTTGAGAGCTGGTGAAAACGTCTTAGTGAAAGATTTGAAGGTCTCAGAGAACAGAGAGACCATTTAGTGTGTTGTAAAGTTCCAAAGGTGACTTGACAAAATTATACAAATACCATCTCTGGAAGTTGAGTACCAAGTGTCTTCTGTTGGGAAAGATATAACGATCAGTAAGACATAGCAAAGGTCAGACAAATTCAAATAAAAAAGGGATATGGTCTTAACAAGGAAGGTGAATAACTATTAGAACAACCTCCCAGAGGAAGTGCTGTATTCTCTCTCTTTCTCTCTCTCTTTAATATTTTCAAATCAGGAAAACCATTTTCTGGAAGGATACACTAGCCAAGTTAATTATCCTACAGTTAGACACAAGTTATTGGGCTCAATATGGGTTTAATAGAGTGAAATTTGACCTACTGTTATACAGGAAGAAAAAGTTTATGATCCAATGGTCCCTTCTGGCCTTAAATTCTCTCAATATAAGTATGCTGGGACTCCCTGAATTTACTGGATAATATACTATATATCAGCTTTCAGTTTTGCTGTTTTCTAGAAAAGAACCTTCAGCCTCAGTAGTTTGGACAGTGGAAGTAGAGGTTAACATTTTTTTTTTTTTTAGAAAACACCATTTTGCAGTTATTCTGAAGTTTTCATGGGAATATTCTTCAATTGTGAAAGCTCTTAAACTTGTAAATGCTACTATAGAATTAATTTTCCATTTTTAGCAAGAAGAGGACAAAGTGTTGAAGTTAGTCCAGAAGAAATTCTGTGCCAGTGGACCGTATGCTGGTAAGATGAGGATTAACAGAAGTCCAGTGTGCATCATATATTATGCAACAGCAGGCAACATTTGCACTGTTTGATTACACGGGCAGGTGCCTTTTCTAGGATTTATGTGCTCTGGGATGGAGGGGGGAGCTTTTAATTAAAGTGGCTCTGAGAGCGGCTCTAATTAAAGCTCCCACAGTATCACGTGTATTCAGCGTCCCACAGATGTCTGGCACATGTATAGGTGCCCTGTATGCTTAGATAAGGGGTTTTCAACCTTTTAAAATAAGTGTACCCCTGGTGGCGGGATGTGGAGTGGTGGGGGGAGGGGCGGTGCATGGCCAGACGTGGAGTAGAGTCAGCCACCGCGTGTGAGCTTTCCCTCTCCCTTCCCCCCATGTCCGGCCGGCTGGGCGGTGCCTGTGCGGCCGACAGAGGGGCACTGCTACTCTTGCCCCACCCTGGCCCTACTCCTTGGAGGCGCTGGCACGGGGGCGTGGGTGGCGGCACTTGGTCCCCTGCCCACGTGTACCCCCTAAGGCCTTCCTGCGTACCCCTGGTTGACAACCCCTGGTTTAGATACTTAACTTCAAGTTTTAAGAAGTATATGGGATAGGAATCTGTTAGACTTACATCCATACCCAAGTAAAAACTCCTTGTTTGAGAGCAAGGTCAAGCTTGTATTTATAACTTAAATCTTTTCAACACAGAATTTTTTTGACTTCTCAAAATAAGCTGTTGCTTTAAGCAGTCATGTGAAGGCTGCTGCTGTTGAAATTTGCTAGAACATCAGGTGAAACTTCTCAGCATTGTCTTGTTTTTTGCATTCCTTTTTCCCTCAGGCCTTTCTCTTTTCTCTTCCCTTGTTTAGGGGAGGACTGCCCACTGTGGATGATTCCCATAAGTATTTGTACAAGTGACGACCCCACCTGTGCCAAAATGCAAGTGCTGATGGACAAGTCAGAGCTGACAGTGGTGTTGAAAGATGTTAAGCCAGACCAGTGGGTGAAGGTGAGTTTGCACAGAGGGGGCATATCCAAGGGACTTGGTTTCGGTCTCATTGAGATGTTCTATAGTGCTTTGAGGGCTGTTCAGTTTCTTTTCCTGCTACCTGTTGTGTTCTCATCTCACTTTGTGTTTGGTGATGTCTGTCTGCAACCGCCTTTTATTGGCAGTGCTCCATAACACTTGCTTAGTAAGGTCCAGTTCCTTTAAGAGTTGCCTTTTTAAGAATGGCCTGGGCAACATAGACTTTTACAGCATTTAGGAGCTGAAGCCCAGAACAGTTGAGTGATGCCATCAAACTGAGGCAGCTTTTGAATTGAAATGCGGTGGCTTTCTGTGTATTCCCATAGCAACCATAGCCTAGTCTATCCTGAGCAAAAATGGTCCTGTTTATCTTTTTGTTAGTCTGAATGCTTTGTTACTGGCTACCACCAGGCTACTACAAATCTGCAAATAAAAAAATCAGTGTTATTCATATGTACTGTTTAATCATCTTTTAGTTTTGAAGTATTATCTGCTGAGATTGCTGTCACATGAGCCCCTTAGGTTAAGAAATAATTGAGTTAGAGCTGCCCTCTAAGGAATGACTCTGAAATGACATTATGGGTTAGTCTTTCACAGATTCCATATCAGATGTATTTGTTTTCCATCTATCAGGCCATATATGTATCCTGGGATTAGAGAACAAAGCTAGGTTTTCCCTGTTGAGAGTTTTGTGTAGTCAAAGCAAGACTCGCCCCGGCAATATCTTTGATGGTCAGTGATGCCTGACGAGGAAAGAACCCAGCATAGTCCAAGGTGAATTTTCAGAGATGGCAGTTTGGAAACAGTTGTGAACTGATGCCAACCCTTTGCTATGTTTTGAGGCATCAGTGTATGTACATCAATGGAAACCTGTAGTACCGGCATAGACTTGCAAACTGGGGTAGGTTGCCCTGCAACAAACTGTTTGCTCTGGTGTCCTGAGATATGTCTGCATGTAAATTGTGTTGGGTTGAAGCAGGTTCTATTAATGTGCACTGACCTCTACTAGTCTACTTACTAGTATTAGTTTACTCATTTCATAGACGAGCTATCTTTATGCTACTTTTACTTTTATGGTGCTAGAATGGACAGACCCTGGAACTATTTAACATGGAGTCAGTGTGGCACATCTGGAACCCCAGTTTTTTATTTGTCTCTTTCCAGTATAGAGCTTCATTTTTAATTTCCTTAATCTCCTATCCTGTGTAATTCAGACATTTTTTTTGCTTCT
>NW_017728973.1:7834317-7852239 GCF_001723915.1 Gavialis gangeticus
TACTAGTCTACTTACTAGTATTAGTTTACTCATTTCATAGACGAGCTATCTTTATGCTACTTTTACTTTTATGGTGCTAGAATGGACAGACCCTGGAACTATTTAACATGGAGTCAGTGTGGCACATCTGGAACCCCAGTTTTTTATTTGTCTCTTTCCAGTATAGAGCTTCATTTTTAATTTCCTTAATCTCCTATCCTGTGTAATTCAGACATTTTTTTTGCTTCAGACATGAAAGTATTTTTCTGAGATTTTGACTTTGGACTCCTAGGTGAAGGATAAATACTGTTTTATTTAGATTTTAACAGGTGGCATTGTAAGAGATTTTAAAATGGAGCAACACTAACAGAGTATGAGACTTCTGTCTGTCTTAACTGGGTGGTAATTTTTAAAAGCCTTGTTGAGGGAATTTCTACTTCAGCATTGTTAAACCACCTGATCCAGTTGCCTTGAATCATTGCCATGTCATTTTACATCAGGTGATATACAACTTATACAACTTATTCAGCCTACTTACCATGAATCACTTTTGAACATGTTTCTTTTTTGTGGGAAAAGAAAAGAGATCTCTGCAAATTTTTATTTGCAAGATGTGAATGATTCCTGAAGGTGCAGTAACAGTACCAATATCAGAACTGAATTTAGTTGTAGAGTGAGGTTAGGTGCAGCACTTCTGATCTTCTCTTTAATGTTTAGATGCTTGTCTATGTTCCAGTCCCTTTTTATGAAGTCTCCACATTAAAGTATTCTAGGTTCTAATGTGGGCAGACAAAATACGGCCCAGGGGCTGGATCCAGCCTGCTGGACCGTTCTGTCCGGCCCATGGGGCCCCTCCAAAAGACAGTTATTACAGGCCCATGGCTGCCCCTCTGAAAGCCAGCAGTAGGTGTGGGCTTTCAGAGGTTGTGCGCTATTGGGCTGGGCCAGGTCTGTGCCTCCAGCTCCATGGGACTCCCAACACTCCAGCTAGGAGCCCCACATGAAGACACGGAACCGGCCCAGCCTGATGATTTGAGGCTCCCAGCTGTAGTACCAGGAGCCGCAGGGAGCCATGTGTGATTGGGTGGAGCCAGCTCCGTGCCACCATGTGGTGTTCCCAGCTGGAGTGGCATTCGGTTTGGGAGCCACATGCCATTGGGCCAGGCCAGGTATGTGGGGCTCTCGGCACTGTAGCTAGGAGCCACGTGCCATTAGGTCAAGCCAGGCCAGGCCGGCTCTGTGCTTGCACGTGTGGCTGGAGTGCTAGGAGCCTCACGTGGAAGCGTGAAGCCAGCCTGACCTGATGGTGAGTGGCTCCCCACAGCTCCTGGCACCCCAGCAGGGAGCTGCATGCCATCGGGCCTGGCTACCTTTCTGCCGCCACATCAGACTCCTGGCACTGAAGCCGGGAGCCGCAAACCATCAGGCTGGCCTGGTTTCATGCCGCTGCATGTGGCTCCTGGCACTCTAGTCATGCACCATCCGGCTAGGTCAGGCCAGCTCTTTGCTGCCATGTGTAGCTCCTGGGACTCCGCCAGAGCCGCCACTAGGGGGCACCATGGGACATGGGCACCCCAAGGGCCCACTACCTGGTGCTGTTGCTGCCGCTGAGAGCGGGGGCTGTGCGCCATGGGGACAGGGGAGTGTGTGTGGGGGGGTGCCTACACATGCACACTACCATATTCACAACCCCCACACACATCCCATGCCCACCATACAGACACCCCCATCCCCAATATACAAGAGTAAGATTTTATTTTGAGCTATTATGCGATCTTCTCTATATATAGTACACAAACACATAAATCAGGACAAGAATATTTTTTAAATAAAGTTAAAATATTTTGTAGTAGATGTTTGATATTTATTATATGATTTTGTTTTTTTTCTGATTCCAAGATGGCAAACCCTCCTCCCAAAAGGAGTACTTCTGGGGGCAAGAGGAGGGACTTCCAGTAGCGGGGGTCAGGGGATAGGGGTGGGGACTTCAGGGCCCAGATGGCAACCGGGGGCATGGCACCCATCAACGGGCAGGCTACCCTTGCAGCCCTTGACTGCTCACTAAAAGTCATTAAGTGGCCCTCCAGCTAAAATAATTGCCCATCCCTGTTCTAACACCATTTCTGTACCTTGCCTTCATAGAGACAGACATGTGGCGAGGCTGACTCATCCCCCTGCAGCTCTATTAACAACAGTTAATTTCAGACTTCAGTTCAAAATTGTCGTCTTTGCTATAACCCTCCCTGAATTTAGTCCATCCCACCCTGAACCAATTTCTCTTCTCTTCTCCTCTAGTTTAACCATAGCCTCTGTTTCCAATATACAAATTTGTCATTATTAGTCCAAGAGCTCTTGCTTCATCAGTTTCCTGGCTTCCTGTATTTCTCTCCTTTTGTGTGCTTTATTTCAGATCTTGGCTTTCTTTTCTCTCCCTTACTAGGTATTCTAAATTCCTGCTTACAAGAAAGTTGTGACCTTTTCAATGACTGTGGCTGATTTTCTTGCAAAACACTGAAGTATATGGAAGTTAGGAAACTGTTTTTGTGTAGTCCAGAAGGACAGCATGGTTGCTTATTTGTTCTGTGCTAATGAACTTGTTATTGTTTTTGTTTTGGTGCATTTCAGTTAAACCTGGGAACAGTAGGGTTTTATCGTACTAAATACAGCCCTGACATGCTGGAGAGTTTAATACCAGCAATCAAAGACCTCACCCTACCCCCTGTGGACAGACTTGGGCTACAGAACGATCTCTTCTCTCTGGTGAGCAATCCTTATCCTACCCTGTGTGGTCTGCTTTGTGGATGACTAATAATCAAACCACAGTTACTATAGAAAATAGTATCTGAAGAGCCAGGCTCAGTTCCTGGAGGCGAAGCCCCTTTGCGATTACTGCATATATATGATTATTAATTAGCTTGACAAGCTTCACCTTGCATGACGGACTTAAATCCTGTGGCACAAATATGAGCCTACAACTCTGTTTTGCTGTTTTCCCTGCAGGGATGTTTTACACTTGGGTTTTTTTATGAACTGAAAATATTTGAAAACTTTGAAAAGTTCCCCTGGCTTCTTTCAGCTGAGTCAGGAAATATTCCTGACTTCCTGCAAGGGATTTGAGCCAGAGGGCTTATCCAAAGAGGCTGTCCACTGTCTTTCCTTGGTGGGAAAAAATATTTCATGCCCCCATATTACATACTTAATTTAGCTGTTGTGGAGGATTTGAGCACTAACTGTGAAGTTATCACTCCCCTTCTTCCTTTCCTGAAATGGGCTTGTTGCTGAAGAAGTGACTTGTTTTGGACTCTCACTATGTAAAAGCAGAGATTAGTGTTAAAATAAGATGCACCAGCTTCTGATTGTCACCTCTTAGAATACACAAATATCTCATGAGGTGGGCTTTTGGACCTGTTAACTGCTGTAACTGAAGCCACACTGTGTTGCCAGGCAGCAATCAGTTAAGGGCTTTTAAATACAATTTGAGACTGCATTGACTTCCTGCAATTTAGAAGAGGTAGGAATGGGCTTAAGCTTGTAAAGTTTGTAATGGCTTAGACACACAGTTTTTAAGGGAATGCTGTCAAGTGTTGCACTGGGAATAGAAACGTTTTCATGATGCTCTTAAGCATTTATGTAGATGTTTCCCTGCAGTGCTAGAAATGTAAGTTTTATGCCAGTGCATGAGAACTGGGAAATGAAACTGACCTCTGTAGTTCCACTGTGTGAACTGAGCAATAGCCAAAAAAATAAACATCATAAATGATAACAAGTAAATGTAAGTGTATTTAAACACCCTTTTTAGTCTAAAATGAGGTTTCAGTAGAAGCAGTATCTTGAGTATCAGTGGTCTTTGGTGCTCTGGTTGAATACTAGTGACTTCGAGAGAGTTGCTTAACTGTGTTGCTTCAGTCTTCCCATCTGGAAAATGGGGTTTACACTCTTTGTTAAAATTGCTTTTTCTGTGTGTGAAAAGCACTGAGTGTTTTGAGCAGGCAAGTAAGACTTTCAGTAGAATTTGCCCATCTTGACCACTCCCCTCTACCCTCCACCACACACATACACAAGTGGATCTCATAGTACTGCAGACCAAGAAGAGGGAAGAATGTTAGATTTTTGTGGTGAACTATTGAATGCATCAGTCCTATTCGGAGATGAGATTAATCTGTGTCTTTTCCTCTCCCAGGCCCGAGCTGGAATCATTAGCACTGTAGAGGTTCTAAAAGTCATGGAAGCTTTTGTGAATGAGCCCAATTATACTGTGTGGAGCGACCTGAGCTGTAACCTGGGGATTCTCTCAACTCTCTTGTCCCACACAGACTTCTATGAGGAAATCCAGGTGTTCGTGAAAGATGTCTTTTCACCCATAGGGGAGAGACTTGGATGGGACCCCAAACCTGGAGAAGGTAGGAGATATTAATTTGTATAACCTAATAGAATAGTGTTTTGAGAGAGTGCTATGTGGCTGAGACTTTGAAGGATGAAAAATTGACAAATTGTGGCACTGCTGCTAGTATCTTTAGAAAAATGTTCTCATATTTTCCTGCTGCAGCTGGAGAGCTGACATGTTATGATCTATGTAGTCTGTTTTTCTGTACCTTGAAAAGAAATTACTATGGGTCTGCATCTGATAATGCAAAACTTACAAGGCTGAAGAGAAATCTTCTGTATCCAATATCCATGCATGCTTTACTTATCCTAACCAATCTGAGTCATGATGTAGCAAAGCACTTGAGGCTTGACTGGACATTATATGGGTCTTCAGTTAACGCAGATTGCAGATCTAACTATGTCTAGCCTGCAAAATCCCCTTCTCGTAACCCTCTTATCATTTCCCTTTTAAAAAAAAATCAGTGCATTCTCAAAGCACAACCACAGGAGTGGAAAAAGCCTATTTTCTATAGATAGTTTCAAATATGAGGGAGGGAACTGAGTTATGCAGTTGCATCTTATCTTAATTAGTCTGTATGTGCTAAGCATTTTGTGAATTCAACTGTTGATGCCCCAAATTAACTTACTGTCTTTCTTTTTCTCTCCACTCCTGTTTATCAGGTCATCTAGATGCACTTCTGAGGGGCCTGGTTTTGGGCAAACTAGGAAAAGCTGGGCATAAGGCAACGTTAGAAGAAGCACGACGCCGGTTTAAGGACCATGTGGAAGGAAAGCACATCCTGTTAGCTGACCTGAGAAGTCCTGTAAGTTACCTTAAACTTCTGAAGGATCCCATCCTACTCTTGGCTTAGTCCTTTGTTTTGTATTCAACTTTTGTAGTTACAGTGACCAGAATTAATACTTTTGCAGCACTTTCTGCTTTCAGTTTTATCTCTGTCTTGGGTTGTACAGAGCAGATCTCCACCTTGGTCCAACAAGCCCTTTTATTTTTGGCATTTTGCTTCTGGCAGGATTACAGTCCAGACCAGTTCTTTGGAACATGTTGGCGAATTCATCCTCATTCCCTTTAGCAAAGTAAAAAAAAAATCACTGTTGCAGCATTAAGACTTGCTTGTTAAATGCATTTCTGCCTTGTCCTACATTGAATGTTGCTAGCTCCTAGGCAGTATTTCAGTTTAACCCCTTACACTACTGGCTGTCTCCAGACAGCCAGATAAATGAAGGCTTATAAAAGTGTATATACATCTGTCACTAGTGGGTTAACCTACTTAATTGAGACCTTTTATTCTTTCACTTGGATGCTATTTAGCACATTTAAAGGTTTCCAATGTCATGAAAACCCTTATTGTATCAGTTCTCAAACCAAGGGGTTCAGAGTTGCAGTGGTCTGGGATCAGTGCCAAAAAGAATGGATTAGATCAAGGCAGTAGTTTTCAGACCAAATTCCTCTTGAGTTACCAGACTCAGGAAAGCGACCCTTATTTAACCGAGAATCAATTCACCATAGATTTTCTTTTTGAAATTTTCTGTAAGCACCACCAGTCCACCCTTTAAATTAACAGCCAAAACAGGTCTCCAATTTTGTAACTGGATTGAAGTTTAGTAACATTCTTTAAAGCAGTGATTTTTAGCTTTGGTGTTCCTTGAGGTGGAAGCTGCCAAAATTAGGATAGAATCGAGGTGCTGAGGACAAGGAGAAAGTGGATTTTAAAAATATTTCTGTTTTGTGACAACATTAGACCAGCACCAGTGCTTTCAGGACTAGTAAACATCTCCAAAATCTGGTTGCACACCAGTGAGGAGAGGAGTTTGTCACTGCAGATAATTTCCATTGTAAAAATTGCCTGTTGTACCTTGCCTATAAACCAGTTATCCTTATTCCCATCTCTTGCTGAAGTAGCTCGGCTTTCCATTTCTAAAAGCTTGTTTACGAAGTTCTTTCATGCTTTGTGTTCCTTCCCTTCTTAGGTATATGTAACAGTTTTGAAGCACGGAGATAGTACTACCTTAGACACTATGCTAAAGGTGAGTGGACAGTTATATTGCCTTATGCTCCTCTCAACTCTGTCCATTTGCATAGGCAGGATCTAAACACTCCACCCTGCAGACTGCTCCAAGTAGTTAATCTTCTGACAGTGATGTGAAAAACAGGGCCTTGCTGTGCTACTCTTTGATCTCACACAGTGTTAAAGTGCCATCTAGTGGGCTATTGCATATACCATTGCTCAAAGGAGTAGTTCTTCTTGTCCTTATATTAAATGAGTGGTGAATTAGTTTTGATTCCCAATTGACAACACACTCTGCTTCTGAATATGTAATGTGGAAAACAGTAAAAATATTCACAAGCAGTGTGATACCATAGGTTCAGATTATAATAAGCTATCCTTGAATGCCAGCCCTGCAGCTCCAGTTTAATTAATAAGAGTTTTATTAATACTGGATATGATCCCACATGGCGTGTGTTCCTAAGCTGTGAGTATGTTAATGTTTGCCCTTTCTCCTTGCAGCTTCACAAACAAGCAGATATGCAGGAGGAGAAGAACCGGATTGAGCGAGTTCTCGGAGCCATCTCTCAACCTGAACTGATTCAAAAAGTTCTCACCTTTGCACTTTCAGTAAGTTACCTACCAGGAAAGCTGATGCTTCCTTGCTTCACAGGAAGGGAGATTGTATAGAAAACATGGGAGATCACAGGGTGAAGTGGAGAGACCTGTGATGGGTAGGATGCAGTGTTATAGCTACTTTTGAGAGAGGATTCTTTTGATTCACTGGCCTGGTTGCCAGTCTTCTAGAGCTGGGGGGGGGCAGCCTTTTTGGTAGGTGTGCCATAAATTAGCATTGCATCCTCTCAGAGTGCCACTCTGTTCCCCACCCTAGCCTGATCTATTTTTCTTTCTGCCGTATCTGCTGCTGTATTGCCCGTCTCCTTCCTAGTTTGCTGTGTGCCGCACATAGAGGATGCTCCTGTCATTTTTGACATTCATGCTGCAGGTTGGCCACCTGTGTCCTTGAGTTTTATTGTATGTTACATGCTGCCTAGATTTCTGAAGATGGGGGTATCAAGAAGGCTATAAAAGGTGTTGCCTTGCATATTGGCATTTTTAGTGTTCAGATTAGATTGAGTTGGGTTCCCTGTCTTCAGAGTTGGTGTGTTTTATGACAGGGTCCTTGGGAAACTTTGCGAAAACTTGCTTGAATGGGTGCTTCCTGTTTCTTTGCAGGAAGAGGTACGTCCCCAGGACACTGTGTCTGTTATTGGTGGAGTAGCTGGAGGCAGCAAGCAGGGGAGAAAAGCTGCCTGGAAATTTGTGAAGGATAACTGGGAAGAACTTTATAACCGTTACCAGGGTGGATTCTTAATATCCAGACTAATAAAGGTATGCTCAATTACTTGGAAAATGTTGGGCATATAATTTAGCACATCTAAACAATTATATTTTAAAAAAGTTCCCCTAACCTAAATGTGTTTTTTCTCTTTTTTTCCAGCTTTCAGTTGATGGATTTGCAAATGATAAAATGGCTGCAGAGGTTAAGGTAATTCTTATCTGACATAAAAGAATAGCTAGCTTTGTCTGGATGGGCAAAATATTATCTGGACAGAGCATATGATGGGGGAGCCAGAAGCTCCTGATTTCAAATTTGGTTCTGCTTTTGTTTCTGGCTGTGATTTTTAGCCATGTTACTTAACCCAGTCAACATGACAGTTAACTTAAAACTTGTTTGGGTTTTTTAAAAAATGACTTAAGGTACGACTGCATGAATGAGTTTACCATTAGGTAAACTATGGAATGTACTCAGTGTGACAGCTGCTCTACAGCAGCACACCCATGTGCCTGGCTCTTATCTTGTGACTGTTCAGTGAAAAGTGGGATGTATCCTATTTAGCATAGTATGGAGTAACAGCTTTCATATAGGTAATTACCTTAGAGTAACTGATGATAGACGTTCACATCCTAGCTTACCTCATAAGTTGTTCCTGTGCCCGTGCACTTTGATAAACATGGATTTGTCCGTGTTTGAAAACTTAATTTGGTTTAGTTTACATTGATTCCTATTTGATACTGACAAAACAGAAATAAGTGTGGTTTAAAGCAGAATAAGTTTCTTTGCAGCAATTTGCACAGATATAATGAAAATTTAAATTTACGCCCATCCTTTTCATGTAAAATACCTCTCCTACCATCTGTGAACTGGAAACACCTACCTCAGAATTGAAAGTTAACTGACTAATCTTCATACTTTTAGTTTACATACTTTCAAGACTATATAAGCATAAGTTGAATTGGGTGCTAGCACCACTATAGTTAAGGATGAGACCATATCTTAACTGATTTAGTTTAACATTGTCTGGGCAAGGACTTGCCAAGATACTGCTCCCTTCAAAGAAAAAATTTTAAAAAAATCACATGACAAAGTTATGGTTCTTGCAACTTTTTGTTGCACACCTGAAGTTCAAACTATAGCTCAGATCTTTGCCAAACTGCTATCACCTTCATGGGATTGATCTCGGCTAGTGTTCAGCATCTTTGGGAAAATTAAGAGTAAAATTTGGATCAACAGCATGACTTGAGCTAAGCTAATAAGCCAAGGAGTAATTTAGACCTGTGCAGCACAACTGGGATTCTAGTGCAAGCCAAGAGTGTTTTTAGGCAGTCTGATGTAAGAAAGTGGGCGTCTGAAGGTTGATGTGCTTTGGCTAATGACATGAAGTACTTTAGAGTTCAAGTCCTGCCTTTGGTGGTGGTCTAAGAATGTATGTTGTGCACATTATTTGCTCTTTGTCTGCGTTCTGCAAGGGCTCCTCATGGAGGGTAGTATCAGAGGCTAGAAAACTTATGGCCCTATCCTAATACAGTCATAACAAACCTCAAATGATAGAAAAATCAGGCAGGATACAGAATACAATAAATATGTTAAATAGGTATTCTGACTGAAACAATTTTGGTGGGTCTTTTTCATCCCTGTTACAATTGAAATTCCTAGTGCAACCTCAGCCATGGTGCTGCCATCCCAACACCATATGGAGAATTGGATTTGGCATAGAGTTAATGGTTCAAACATGGGTGGTTTGATCATGGGCTTCCTTGGGTTCCCTATATCACAAGGCTTAATTGTAAAAAAGCTCCAAACACGTGCATAGTAAGGGCACAGCTATACAAAGTACTGCAAGGTAAGATAGACTTACCACATGTGAGGTACTCCAAAGTAGCTGCCTGTGTGCAAGCTCTTACGTTGCATTAAATGTCTAAATCCACCTTTCATGGAGTGGTTAGATGCCTCATGTTTATCATGGGGTAAGAGCATGCACACAAGTAGTTAACACAAAGTAGCTAATGTATTTTTAATCCACACCCTAGTATACCTTGCAGTAGCTCATTTATATAACCAGGTCATACAGTGAACTTGACATTTGGTATGCCACTACAGTGAGCTGGGTTGGATTTTGGGGAATAAAGGAGGGAGATTGAGATAAATGAGCCATTTCATCTTTGCAGTCATCCTGTGTAGAACCCCTTCTCCATGTCCATAATGTGGAGTCTGAGTCTCTTCACTCTCACTTGATGTCTCTTTTTGCTGCTCATAGCCCATCACTTACCATACAAATGACCAGCCAGTTGATTTGGAAATAAAATGCTTCATCTGTGCAGATGACCTGTGCATAACAGCCCAAAACACTGGCTTTGACCATATTGAAAAATCCCTAAGCAAGGCACTAATTAGCCTAACTTCATACTACACTGAAACCTAATTATGCGCAAACCCAGTGAAAACACAAGTGCCTTCCACATGCCTTCCATCTGAAAAACCACGGGGCCAGCCACCATTTCAACATTATATGGTCTGGGACCCCACTATCCCATTGTCCAAATCCAGTTTACCTTGGAGTCTCCCTCAGTTGAACCCTCTCTTACAAAGAACACACCATGAAGAGAAAAGCAAAGTGAGTACTCGTAACAACGTTATAAGCTCAGCAACTCAAAATAGGGAGATAGCCCCTCAAGTATCCAAACCACTGCACGTATGCCCTGTATGGGAAAGATCTACACACAAAGCACCTTAACCCCATTCTGAATGATAGCTGCTGATGCATCACAGGATATCTGAAGCCTACCAGAACTAAACGGTGCGTACCTGGCTGATATTGCTCCACCTGACATCAGAAGAGCAGTGGCCAGCAAGATGGAACAACTGAGACAAACTGAAGATACGAGACACCTGCTGTACGACCATCCCACAGCACACAAACATCTGAAGTCACACAGGAGCTTCCTCACCAATACCCAACTTCTTGATGTCACACCCAAGGAGACATGACTACAAATGTGAAACCAAGAGGCTGAAGAAAATACCTGAAACCATGGCAGAGGTGGCGATGTCTCAAATGCTACGTACGGGAGAGACGTTCCAAGGAACTAATGAAGAAGTGGGACTGTACCATCAGTTCAACCACCTGTGACTATGGCAGACTATGCAACACCTCTTGCAGTGCCCGCTGCTCAAAGGCATGCGTACAACGAAAGTTCTTGCAAAGTACAATAAACAAGTACAGGCATGTGTAACAAAATGGTCAGATGTGGTGTAGAGACATGAGAAAAAGACTTACCACCACAGCCACTCCGACTCTACTGGGTGCTTGGGAACCAGGAAAAAGGTAGAGCTGGCAGCTCAGTGGAAGTGAGATTCCCACTATTTTTTTTACTCTTTCCCCCTCAAAAAGACAAGAAAAATTCACTGCCCTGAACTTTTAACACAGATTTTCAGCTTGATCAGCAGTACCTTGCATCTCCTTAGGTCTTAGAAGTCACCTATGCTAAAACCTCTGAAATACTAGAATACAGAGTTCAGAAATGAACCCCACCTTGCAGCCTTAACTCTGTCCTCTTTGATTAATGCCTTAGCGTGCCCTTAGTGGACATTTGTAGCACACTTACCTTTCAGATGCTGTGAGGCAGTGCATGGCCACAGCACAGAGACTCGGAGAAACCACTGAGCTGGTTTTTTGCTAAGGAAAAATGCGTGTTTTGGGCATCCTGTGCCTGGTCTGTATGCAGCAGCTTCATCTGCTCTGTACGTGCCAGCTAAGAGTTGTCAGATATTTCTCTCTCTTAACCCCTATCATAAGGATGATCTCTGGGACCATACCTGCACTTAAGTGTCCTGTTGTGCATTGTCACATCTGTGACCAGTCTGCTACAAATCCCTGTGGCAATAAGCCATTGTGCTCCTTTGCTCCATACCAATCACATAACTCAGCACAGTGGGACAAAGGGGCCATGATTCTTTTGGGGGCAAATGAACCTCTGTTCCTATCACAGTATGAGCTGCAGCAAGCTGCTGTTTGTAATCCCTGTAATCATTCAGTAGAGGTGTTCCTACTACACTGCAGGGCAACTGGGGGGCATGTGAGAACATAATTCTTTGGGATGCAACACACTACAATAAATGACACATTTATATAGTTGGTCCTCATTGTCTGCTTATTATCAGGCAACCCTAACTCAGATTTACATCCAGTATAATCCCAGAGGCTTTTACAACTGCTGAGTGGGGTGGGGCAGAATTAAGGTGATGAGTGTGGGCAAATGCATATCTAACTCTTTTTCCTGATTTTTAAGTATAGGTACAGTCATCTGGAAGGGTGGCAAGCTCTACTGATCAATCTTAAATCTGTTTTATAAAAGTAGAGGGTAAATTTTGAAGAAACGTGGAGACCTGGTTGAATTTGTGTTGGTGTCCCTGTACTCCAACCACTAGTCACTTAGTGCATTTCAAAAAACAGGATGCAACTTTCGTTTGCTTTGAAGACATCTTGATATGGGGTGAGGAGGACTGACTTGGATCTTGTTTATGCTAGCAGCCTTCATTAGTGTAGAAAGGTACCAGCATAGGTCATCTTTTAAACTTCTATTTAAGCAACGTTGAGTATGCAGAGGGAAGCATTTTCCTTCCAGCAAAGAAAGTGGGGAAAGAAGACTTAAATGGGAGTACCTTGCACAGGGTTGTCCTTAGGGGGGAGGGCCAGTTGGGGCAACTGCCCCACGCCCTGTGCTTTGGGGGGCCCCGCGGAGCCAGGCAATACGGCTGTGGCGACTCAACACTACTGCCACCAGCTTCACATCTGACTACTTGGCAACATTCCCCACCCCCCACCAAATCTGTTGCCAGCTTCTTCGAGTCTGGGGCATGGGGGGGGTGGAGCCCTGCATAGGCTGATTTGCCTCTGGCCCCACACCCTGCTTGGATCATCTCTGACCTTGCAATCCAGTTATAACATGCACAGTTTCAGCTCTTAGGAGCATCTTTGTTTACTGTAGCTTTCCAATTGAACACTCATTTTATGCTGATATATGTGAACTCTGAGTGAGTCGTTTCCTTCAAGGCAAGAAAATCGATACTTTGAAAAACAGCTAAACTATGCTGGCTACTTTTTTGTTGCTGTAATCCTCAGACCTCATCTTTCTTTTGAAATACCTGTAAGTCTCATCCCATCTTTCAAAGGTTTAATAGCATAGATAGTGCTGTAGGGAGGCCTTACATTATAACTAATTTTTCTTACAGAACATATTACAAATTGTTTGCTAGGACACTGAAGCATAATTAAAATGATACGCACGTATCCTAATTAGCAAACAGAACTCTGAGACAGTAATCCTGATCATTGTGTTATCTTGCACACTAATGTGGTAGTTCTTGGTGGTTCTTCCAGTCAGTAATGTGTGTTCCAGTTGCATATTACTAAGGATGTGTGTGAAATAATAATATGAGCATATAGGGAAAAATCTAGATTGTCAAGATGATGACCAAGAAGATTTTGTCCATTACACACTGGGGTTGGAAAGTTCATAATGGGTGATGCCAAGAAAAGACTAGTGTTTTAATTTGGCCTGTGCAAAATGGCTAGCATTTGCTTCAGGTTTGGATCTGGCTGATTTGGGGAACAGTGATTCGATCTGGTGATTTGAATCGCTGTCCCCTGTATCGATTTGACTGAATCCAATTCAGAGATTTGGCTACTGCCCAATTGGCCGAATCCTTGAACTGAACAGGTCCCATCCCCTGCCTGCTGCCCTGCCCAGCCCTTAAAAACACAAACAAAAAACCCACACTCACCTGCTTCTGCCAGATGGCGGGGGGGGGAGGGGGGGTGGCGATTCCCACTGCCCAGTGTGGGGGGGGCTCTGCCCAAAGCCCCCAGAGGCCCCGATGGCCGCTGCAGCATCTGGTGAGTACGGCGCTTTTTTTTAAAGCGCCGGGACACTAGAGCTGGTCAGGGCAGCCATTGACTTGACTGGGAGAGTGGGCAGGGGGTGCTTGGAGGGCTGGGGGACCAGGCAGGGGATGGGGCCTAGCAGGGGACCCACCATGATCCCCTTCCCCCTACCCCCTACTTACCAGCATGGAGTCCGGGTCCAGCTCCCTGTAGTAGTGAGCAGGGACTGCCTGAAGCTCTCTGAATCTTTTCTGAATTGATTCAGAGGTTTCAAATTGATTTGGACCTTTTTATTGGTCTCCCGATTTTGATTTTGATTCGGAGATTTGGCCACTGAATCAAGCCAAATCTCCTCTGAATCAAATCGGCAACCGAAGCTTCTCACGGCCCTAGTTTTAATGCCTTTTTTTTCTTTGTCACTAAAAGATTTACTGTGACAGTCCACAGCTAACAGTCAACAGCAGTGTTAAGGGAACAAAAACTAAAGCTGGAATGGGAGGGCGGGGAATAACAGGCTAGAGAGTGCTTTGATGTTTTCAAATTATCTGAGCCTGATGAAATTCACCTGAGAATACTTGTGGAATTGGCTGAAGTTATCTGAGCTATTAGCAGTTAACCTCTGTGAGAATTCGGAGATAGTGAGGTGCAAGAAGACTAGAAAAGGGCAAACATAGTGCCCATCTTTCAAAGGGGGAAAGGAAAATCCAAGAAATTATATATTAGTTGCACTAACTTCAATTTCTGGAAAGATACTAGAACAAACAATCAAGTTGTAAGCTATCAGAAGATAATAAGGTGGTAAGTAACAGTAGCAATTGATGCCTCAAGGACAAATAATGTTACATCTTCCTAATTTCCTTCTCTGACAGGATACAGACTTTTTGGATAAGGGAGAAGCCATAACTATGATGAGGTCTTTATTTTAGTAAGATTTTTGACACTGACTTGCATGACATTTTGTGTAAGTTAGAAAAATATTGTATAAGAAACTGCTTCAAGGTAGATCAAGTGGGATTCTGTAAGGTTTTATCCTCGGTCTGGTAGTAGTCACCATTTGCATCCTACTGACTTGGATAATAGAAAAGAGTATACTTATTAGATATGCAAATCTCTGTCATGTTGGTGAGAGAGGTGTTAGGCACTTTGGAGGACAGGATTAGCATTCAAAATGAATACTAACAAATTGAAGAAATGGTCTAAAACAAATAGGATGCAATTCAGGAAGGGTAAGTGCAAAAAACCGTACACTTTAGAAGGAATAGTCAGCTGCATTAAAGTAAAACATGGAATGACTAGCATAGGCGGGTTGCAGAAAAAGATTGGGGGTGTACAGGATCACAATCTGAATACGAGTCAACAATATCACATTTGCAGAAAAAGTGAAATCTTACTGACCTACTGGGATATATGTGCAGGACTGTTGTTTGTAAGATGCAGGAAGTGATCTTTCCACCCTCATCAGCAAGGAAAAGGCTTCAGTTGGATTACTGTCCAGTTTTCGGGACCACATTTCAAGAGTGATGTGGCCCAATAGAGTCCAGAGGAGAGCAACAGAAATGAACAGAGGCCTGTGAAGAAAGATTGCAAGAACTGGGCATGTTTAGTCTAGAGAAGGTATAATGGTTTTCAACTATGTAAAGAGGTTGCTGTAAAGAGGAAGTTAAAAAATTGTTGTTTGTCCTTTGGGGATAGATATGAATTTAAATTATAACAAGAGAGATTTAAACTAACATCCAGAAAAAAGCTTTCTGGAATAGATTGCTCAGAGAGCTATGGGATCTCCATCATTTGAGGCTCTAAAAGTTAGGCTAGAGAGATGTGTCAAGAAGTTTGACTGATCATGCCTTGTGTAAAGGGGATGGACCAGATTACTTGTTAGGTCTTGAGAGGACCTAGAATTGTCTATGTTGGGAAGAGCTTGTTTGTATGGAAATGAGCACAACCAATCGCATATCCTTATTTTGACTTCATCTTCCATTCTGTGCCTGTGGTTAGTTGATTCTAAAAAGCTAGTAAGTGACAGCATTCTTGAATGGAGTGATCTTTCTGGATGGAACTATTTTCTGGTGGTGGGGCAAGGAGAAGGGCATGTTTGTATACAGCAAAATTCTAGTCATCACACTGTCAGCATGCCCAGACTCTTTTTGGGACAGGGTGATTTAAAAGCAGCATAGTCATAAATATGACTTTGCAAAGATATTTGTAATTCCTTAAGATACTTGTATATATAATTTTAAAAGGAAAAATGAGCTACAACAGTAAAATAAAGCTAAAAAATAAAACAAATTTGTAATTAAGACCTCGGGCTTAATTTGGTGTCTTCTAAGTTGCTTATAATGCACGCTTTGAATGTACTTGTTGCTTTCCCACCATAGTATAGATGCTGGTCCTGTCCTTAAGGCTGACTTGCCAAATCCCTAGCAGCCAGTACCTTGAGGTGAGAGGTAACACTGAGCAGAAACTAGTGACTATTTACCAGAGCAAAGACATACTGGAGATGTTTTGCTTTGTCATCACTGTACGTGTGGTTACATGTCACAGGAGTGTATCCTGCAGCCTTTCCCTCATGCTGTTAGACTCTGTGGTCTCACTGGGACTGATGGCATGAGAGACCCCTAGAAGCTGTAATCATTGCTTTCATAGAAGCACCTTCTTCTGCCCAGCTGGTAAATCTAACTGCTAAGAAATGTATTTTTTGTCTCTGGCTGTTCTCTGCCCTTACAGATGATTGTGTATTTTCATACAGGCTTTCTTTGAGAGTCACCCAGCTCCATCGGCAGAACGCACTGTCCAGCAGTGCTGTGAAAATATTCTGCTGAATGCAGCTTGGTTGAAGCGGGACACAGAGAGCATCCACCAGTATCTCCTGCAGCGCAAGGCCTCGCCAGCCATGGTGTGAATCTGTGCATGCAGCTGCTGCAGTCCTACTGCCTCATCATGGGGAGAGGGAGGAGCTACCCAACAGCTGATTCATATGCCAAGAATTTGGAGTCTTTTCTCAAACCAATACCAATGGGGATTGGACAATGAATGTAGTTAACTGGTTCCTGCTCACACTCCAGAAATAAATTCTATTAAAAATTATCAGCAATTCAGCAAAAAATAATTAAAAAAAATCTGTAAATATGATAGTAATAAAATAGAGCATAACAAAACTGTGAAACTTCCTCAAGCCTTGTCAGTGGTTAAAATATTTAACACCCCCCTACACTCTTATTGACAGATGTTCTGTTTTTACACCATCTAAAAAAGGCAACCAGAGGTGTCTGGGTCAGTGGAATTTTGTGGCGAGTCTGGGGCAGGAATGGGTTAACGCCTCTGAGAGAGAGAGAGAGAGAGAGAGAGAGAGAGAGAGAGAGAGACAGATCTACAAGACCATTACAGTGCGGGTTGCGTGGAAAGGTTCACTCAGAAAGGCAGGTAGCTGGTATAACATAGTCTGAGTCTGTGCATAATTCCAAATGCGTGGTTTTTGGGAGACTTATTTTTCCTGCAGCCTCCAATCAAATCCAAGGATAGTAGGTTCCCTTCCTTCTGTGTTACCTCTTGGCAAAAAGAAAAATGTTCTGTCGCTCTTTGGTTTTTCTCCTTGGTTCCAGTTGCTGATGTCCTTCTTAGAGATAAAGGAATTGTAAGGAAACATCTTTCGTAGCCACATTAAATGAGAGTGATTCATTCAAATCTAATTTTTTTTCTTTTTAATTGCATCCTCAAAATGCATGTGAATGAGAAGATACAGTACCGTGTGACTGGTTTCCTGGGCCACAATAAGGGCAGGCCCCTTGTTCAAGACACTGTTACTTGTCTAAAAGATCCAGCTTGTTCAATCTCCTCATGGCCGTAGCAACACTAGCTTTTCATTCCTTTCTGTGATGTTGACGGTAATTTGATTCAGAAGCCTTAAATTAGTGATGACTGGCGTGATGATGAAGTCTAAACTGTGTGCCATCATTTACTTCATAAAACAGTGTGGTCTACTAACCAGACACAACATGCACCTAATACAAAGGTTTTGAGTTTCCACTTTTTTTTTCTTTTAACAGGAATTCATATTTGGTGTGGCTTAACTGTATTTCAGAAGGTCATCAGACTAACTGTCAGACTGCTTCCCTGAAACATTTTTGTGCTATTGTTTAAAAAAAAAAAAATTAAAACAGTTGGCGTTAATAAAAATGTCAATGTGAAATGGATGTCCTGATTTTTGTGTTCTGTTTGAGACCTTTAAAAGGCCCTGCTACTTCAGATTAATCATCACAGCTTTAGAAAGGCTTTTCTGTAGGAGAATACTAATGGTCAGTTTGTGTTGAATTGTTCAAAGGGACACCTGTCCTTGCCTTGTCCTCTTT
>NW_017728973.1:7857239-7868696 GCF_001723915.1 Gavialis gangeticus
TTTAAAAGGCCCTGCTACTTCAGATTAATCATCACAGCTTTAGAAAGGCTTTTCTGTAGGAGAATACTAATGGTCAGTTTGTGTTGAATTGTTCAAAGGGACACCTGTCCTTGCCTTGTCCTCTTTCCTAGAATCAGTGATAGGGTATTGGGGCAGTTGGATGAGTTAACCATACATAGGTTACTAGACTTGAATATCTGCATAGCATTTTGCCTACTTACTGCATCCCAAATACTGCAGATTTAACAGCAGATAGAAGAAAGAAGGTGTAGGCGTTATAGTGGAGATTCCAAAACTTGGCAAAAAATGTGATGTGGAGGCAGGGGAAAGAGGAAGATGTTCTCAATTGACAAGGAGGTGCAGAGGAGAAGGCACTTGCACTGTCCTTAGTGAGCTTAACTGGTGAGGAGGAAAGGGAATAGAATAGAAAATGGGTGTGTGAGGCCTGCAGGAGCAGGTTTCAGAACTCCAGGAGGGCACCTTTTGAGTTGAAACCTGAAACACACAGGGAAACGGATAAGGGAAGGAGAAAATAAAGTTGATAGGCTTAATGTGCAAGAAGCATTTTGCCCATGAAGGCTGGGATCAGAAGCTAAATGGGACATACTACTTCAGCAAAAATAATGAGCGCAGGCAGTGGTAATTGGTGGTTTTATAGTAACTGGAGAAGTGGGTTCCTGGACATCCTGGTTTATTTAATGGAAATGGTTGGTAGTCTGAAAAAAGCCTGTTTCCCTAAGGTGAGCATGTCCATATGGTCAGAAATGTAACTAAAATAAGCATTCTGTCTGCTCTGTGTTCTGAGCCATCTCTATTAAATTTACTGACAAAAACATTTTGCTGCTGTCAGCACTGCAGAGCTCATATGATTGCAGAAGAGTAAGCTGGTTTCTCTTTTGCCTCTCACTGCCAAGCTAACATGCAAAGTTCTAACTCCAGTGTGTGGCCAGTGACGTGTGAAGACAGATGAAACACTGCATGATTCTTTCTGGTACCAGATGTAGCTGCTAAGTGAAGGCGATCTCATTTTGACTTGTAAACAAAGCATAATTGATATGCAAGCTATTGAAGGAGAACAACAGAAATAATATATTTGTGGTCAGTGTTCACTATACTGACTTAGGTATTCTATAGCTTTGGTCTCTTTTCTGGATGCAGGAGTTCTTGATTAGATTCCAGGTGAGAAATCTGCCATCATTTGTCCACTGCATCAAATCCTGCCACTGATCCAAACCGGTTCATTAAAGGAAGATACTGGGTGCATTTAAAAAAACCCAACACATCTGTGGCTCAGGTGGTGAAGAGCAGCAGTTACTGCAGGGTAGGAGCGAGGTGGATTGTGCAGTGCTGTACAGGCCCAGGTTTGACCATCAAGAATGCTTAGTGATTAAGTCCATGTCAGTTTTACCAAGGGCACCATAATATTATACTTGGAAGTTAACTACAGGATGTTAAATACTGTGGGGAGGAGGGGTTCTTCCTTTCAGTCTGTTTCTTTCTACCACATTGGGTCTTCAGTAGGAGACCTTGTTCTCTTTTTCAGGCAGGTCACAATATGGGAAGCAACAGTATTGGCTTTCCCAGGCTCCTTTGGGAGGAATCTGCCTTCATATCCATTCCATTATTCATGCCTGCTATGAAACACTCTGAAGACCTGTCCTCTGTACTTGAATCTTGGTATGAGGCTGGCTGACATAAAAGGTAGTTTGTGGAAAAGCCTGTATGGAATCTTTGTTGCCACTCACTAAAGCATCAGGTTGAAGGTCTTATTCTACAGCTGACTATATTCCAAATGCCTACTACCTTGCTACACCTGCCTAGCCCTGGCAAACCTGGATGACTGCTACCATTTGTGCTCACTTTTGTGTTCAAAGCATGGGACTGGACCCTAGACTCCAGAGTACTAACTTTGATGGGTTTGACACCATGGAGGAGTGACACATGCCCAGTCTTACCCTCCCTTGGGTACCAGACCTGCCATCTTGGCAGGCAGGAGTTCCTCTCATGAAAGATTCCACGTGTTGTATTACTGCTTCACTTTCCTTGTGTTCTGCATTTTGGAGTGCAGGATGATAGAATCAGCACCTCTCAGGGACTGTGCTGTTGGTTTCTCTCCCAAGCTTTTGGACTAACTGTGTAACAGACAGACTGGACATGCTGCTAGGCCATGAGAGAGGTCTACAGTGATGGATGTTTTGCTCGCACATGAATAAGGTGGGTTTTGCTAAGTTCCCTGATTGAAATAACCACACTTTGAAAAATGGGGTTCCTGAGTTTCTGTTCAGTCTTTTGATTGTACCAAGGATGCTCATTTGAATCCCAGTCAACCTGAGTGGTGTGCAGACTTAGAACACATGCTGCTCTTACCACACACCCCACCTCCTGCCATGTGCAAGCTGAGGTGCGCCTGCCATAAAGCACAAAACATCAAAGTAACATAATACATGGGCTAGCACTACTTTGGGTGGAGGGCTTAGCAGTGATTTATTTATTTTTTTTGCATCCACAGCAGAAGGGGCATAGGAAAGTTAAATTATATTTTTAAAATGGGTTTCCTTCCTTACATTATCCACACCTACTCTTAGAGGACCTCAAATCTCTCCACCCTTCGTTTGCTTGCTTACACCCCTTTCAGCTTGGACAATGAAAACTAACCTGATTTCAATTCATCTGTAGTACCAATCAATTTCCTTTTCAAGTTTCCGAACACTAGCACAGTGCTTCTGTGTCTTAATTGCACATGCATCAGGGGAAAGATTTGGGTTTTAAAGAGATTTTCCACTGGATTTTGTTTAACATTGAAATATTTATATTGGATTTAAGCTTTACAAGGACTAAAATTGGGGATTACATTTTGCTTGAATGTCCCTGTCCTGTCCTGTCCTGTCCCTTCCCCCCATGTCACATCCTGCCAATTCTGCTATCTCATTTGAAACTCAGAGTTTGTCCACACTGGGAGGAGAAAGCTGAAGTTAAAATTTCAGAGAAGGTAGCTTAGGTTGGTAGCTTGTGTTCAAGCTCATGCTCTCCCAATACACTTCACTTAAGCATCTACCTAAGAAAAGTTCAAGTCTGTAGAGAATCTTGTGTTGAACTGTAGCTGCAAATCTGAGTTAAAAACTGTCTTTATTGTGGTCTTTAATCCAAATTAGCTAAGATTGCACCTTTTTAATAGGGCAGATGTAGTTTTGTCAAGTTCAAGCAGAAAAGCGTAGCTGCATGGAGGAAGAGGTGGGTGGTTAACTTTCACCTCTAACTTTGATTCTAATACAGCCAGTCTTGGTCACTGTCTGAATTTATGGTCATCTGATGGTTTTGGGAGAGAACACGTATCTATGTTAGAAAAGCTTTATCCTTGTTGGCCTGTTACTGAAACTGTCACAATTGGCATAAGGTACAGTGTTTTGAGGCATTGCCATCACAGGTGGCCCACTGACAGATGCTTGTCCTGTGATTGACTACGCTGTACCAATCCTCACTCATTTCTCAAGCCTTACATTCAGTTTTAAACAAAGCTTTTAAAAATAAACTTGCTTTTTGACACTACTACGATGTGGCAGATGGGATTTAAACATTCATGAAGTCGTACTGGAAAGAACATTGCTCAAAACTAGTGATGTCCTCCTGCATAAATCTTACACAGAATGTTACTGTATTCACTCAAATTAAAGATGAGGGGCTCCCCTCCATTTATCATGGGGAGCAACCCCTCATCTTGGCTTTCAGTAGTACAAGTGGGGGCGCAGGTGGCTGCTGCAGTTCAGATTCCAGCCCCAACCCAAGCTTGGGATTGGAATCAGAAATGGAGCTGCTGCTTCCTCTGTCACCTGCCTGTCCCCACTCTGCCTCTGCTCCCCCACAGCCAGTGTAACGATATAGTCAGCACAGGTAGCTACCAAAGGCAGTCAATTGTAGGGGATGGTAAAAAGAGTTCTGGATGGGCAGATGTGTGCATGCTATGCAGAGCTGTTTCCTTAGGGCAGCCCAGGGCACAGAGCACATAGTCACTGATGGCTCCTGCCCAGCCAATACAGCAGTGGTGGCAGCAGCTCCAAGGTTTGGGCTGGAGCTGCCTGCCATCATAATTGCTGTTGACCAGGGCCAAGAGTGACCATGTGCTCCATGCCCTGGGCTGGAGTGGGTTCAGAGCTAGGGCGGTGGGGGCAAGCTCAGGGGGAACAAGTGGGGAGGGGACATGAGATGGGGGGGCAAGGGTCAGGCAATTTGACTCCCCTGCTGCCTCTCCTACTGTTACTTTCCCCATGGCAATTATAACAGACTTACATATTTTCCATGTATAGAATCTAATTATTGGTAGAAGTCATCTTAAATTCAAAGTCATCTTGGATTTGGGTAAACACAGTAATATCCAGAAAGTTGCAGTTAAGGCTAAAGTTTTAAATGGTGAAGTCCAGGAAGGTTTTTTACCTGAATTAAAGCCTGTATTGGATACTAACATAAACCTGAAGACTGGACTCTGCACAAGTCAGATCCATTTAATATAAAATAGCAAATGCCAACTCTGCCAAGTAATTTAGAAAGCTTCAGATGGGAAGGCAGGAGGGAGGAGGGGGCAAAACACAGATCTTCCTGTATAGAGTGACTGCTTGATTCTTGAAATCTCTTGCTTATGGGACAAAGGAAAATATTTGGTCTCAAAGTCATGGGGGGAGAAAATCAAGGTCCTGCCAGGTGGATGTGGAATTTTCAGCGTATATAAATTTTTCAGAATCTATTTTACTCTCCAGAAAACCTCAGATTTCAAAGACAGGAATTTTTTCTGGCTGAAGCTGGGTTGCAGCATCTGGAAAGATGCACATTCTTTTCTTCCTCCAAACACCAGGGCTTTTTCTTTTTCCAAACCAAAACCACATTAAGAACTTTTTTTTTTTACTGTTGCAAAGATAAGTGGCTAAAGAAATTGCACTGATCACTAGAACAGTGCTCACCTCTTCTAATACTACCCATCCTGAGGCTAGCATGGCTCTGCTCCTTGCATGGATATGTTTGCAAAGCCACAGCAATGGAATATGCCTCTTGATGCCAGTCGTGCAGAAGGGCTGGTACTATGTTAGGCCAAAGCCAAAACCTAAATAAATACATAAACATTTCAATAGTTCAAGTGAAATATTCAACCCTGGTGTTGCCACCTAAGGCATGGATCAGGAACCTATGGCCCATGAATGCCGGGCTTTGGCAGCTGGAGCTTTCCTTGTGCTGCTGTGGGCAAATGCAGCTGCAGCAGCTGGGTCTTGGCACCTGTTCAGATGCCTCTGACCCAAACTGGGTCACTTCAGCCCGTAGTCTAGAAAAAGGTTGCTGACTGATGACCTAGGGCAAGCAGTTTCTTTAACGCTTACTGGCCACTGCTGAACAGGAACTCAAATCCACACCTTTTTACCCAAGATGGGTATGTAAGGTTATTTGAGGGTTTGAGCATAACTAGGATAATTGGAAAACATTCCCTCTAAGCTAAAAAGCCCAGATGGTTTCCTTGTGCTTAGCCTGTAGCAGTTTAGAGCTGGCTGCTGAAAGCAGTGTTTATCCCCTTGACTGTTGTGAAACCACATCTCCCCTGTGTACTAGAGGCAGCAAAGACCTTTTGGCTGCTTTAGTAAGGATGGCTGAGAGGTAATGAAAAATCTACCCTATTGTTAAAGTTTGTACGTGTGGAGAGCAAAAGGCCAAACTGGCTACGTACAGTCTCCTTTTCATGGGTTGGGGATGGTGGCATGTAAAATCCCCATGATGTGCAATTCCACCATGCTATGACTTATTCCTGTTAACAAGCTGAGCTAAGTTTATGTTAAATTGTACTTGAAAGTCAATTTGGATGAAGATACAGTTTGGATCTGAAGTAGCAGCTATTATGGAATAAACCCAAGTGCAGACAGGCCTTTATGAAGAACAACTGGTGCTACAGGAAGTATTTATTTATACAATTTATATGCCAACCTTCCCAAAAAGGATGCACAGTATCTTACAATAAGAAAACAGAACATCTTATAAAACAGAATGACAAAAGAAAAAGAACAGCTTAAAAAGGAACTACAATATCAACACAGAACAAACCCCATAAAGAATATTTCCGTTCATCTCTGTTTGCTAAACACCTGCCCAAATAGGGAGGTCTTAAAGCACTTCTGAAAAATGTCTCAGCTAGGCTCTAGAGGGTCTCAAGTGGGAGGTAGTTCCAGAGCTGAGGGATGACTGCTGGGAAAAAAACCTCCTGTGTGTTTTCACTAAGTAGACTTGGCATTACTGATGGTATATGCTATAGGTTGCTCTCAGCTAATCTTAGAAATTGTGATGGGACATAAGAGAGGGGAGTCCCATTTAGGGCCTGATGGGTCAAAAATAGCACCTTGAATTGTGCCTGGAAAGCTACTGGGAACCATCAAAGAGACCTGGATGTGCTCCTGGTGACTCACCTGTCAGAAGGTGGATTGCCACATTCTGAACCAGCTGCTGCTTCTGGATGGTCTTCAGAGGCAGCTGTATGTGGGGTGCACTGCAGTGATCTAGCCGTGAGATTACAAAGATATGGATGAGGGTGGCCAGATCCAAATCTAAAGGGGTTACAGCCTTCTCACCAGATGGAACTGCTGCTACTCGAAGATCCAGGTGTGGCAGAGGATCCAGCAGCACCCTAAAGTTGTGAATGTGTGACAAAGGGATGCCAAAACCCATGAATGAGGTGTTCTAATCCCCCAAGACAAGTGTTCTGCCCACTGCCATCACAAGTGCTGTATAGTACAGCAGGGAGGCACTGTTTTGCTTGGAGTCAGGCCCCACCATTGCCATGTTGCTGGAGGAGTCAGGCTTTAGATTAATGGGTCTCAACCTTTAGAGTCTGAGCCCCCCTAGGGGCTAGGTAGGAACAACCCTGAGTCTGCATTTATCTCCTCGCATCTCCTGGCACCCTTTAAAAGATCTTGCAACACCCCAGAGTGCCCCAGCACCCCAGCTGAGGCTCTGCTTCAGCTGAAAGTTAAAATATGAACTGTGGGTCATTTGCAGTCATTGTTTTTTATTACAGTAGGGATTGTTAAGACTAAAGTCCTTATCAGTTCCAATCCTGAATAACAATATCTAATATCCTAAATCCCCACTATCTCAATCCTGGCTGAAGCAATTATGTAGTAACACTTTTGCCTTGTTACACAGTTACTGTGCTTCATTTCTGCCCATTTCTATGGTTGCCTTTTACCTCCAAAACATTTCACTTCAATGGTGAGAGCTAGCACAGGCACAGCTCTGCATGCATGGCCAAGCTCCAAACACATTGCCAGCATTTGAACCCGGATCACCTAAACTTTATTCTTTGCTTTTAAAGTAGTACCCAGAGATGACAAGCAAGAGCAGAGCCCCTTGCACAGGCAGCACACAGCTCCTACTGTTTAGCGCTTGCCATCTATAACTGGATTTTCAAAGGAGATGAAGGGAACTACACAGCCAATTCCCACTGAAATCCAGCCCACTGGCATGGGAAGGGGAAATGGGGGCCCAGAGATTCCCTCAAGGCTATATGTTAAAGCAGTGGCAGAGACAGGACCTCTAGCAGCTCCTCATATTGCAACAGCCTCTTCCTTTCCTGAGGCTATTGAAGCACAACACTGAGGCTGATAACCCTCCTGGGAAACAACCTTTTCTACAGATAAGGAAAACTGAGGGACAGAGATGAAGCAAATAATTTACATTCACACAGTGAATTAGTGGCAGTGGGACCCACACACAGTCCTTTGTTCTCACTGAAACCCACCCCCTTCCCAGATTCAGGAGTAGAAACCAGACAGCTTGCCACTTCGTTCTCAAACTGCTCCACCTGCTAAAATAATGACCCAATTACCCAAAGCACCTTGATTGCTCCTAATGTTGCTCAGCTGCTTAACTGGAGGAGGATTCCAGCATTTCCTCCTCTTGTTTATACAAGCAAAGGATGATATAAACCAGCTGAGCACACCGTTTATGGCAATGAAAAGCAAAACAGTGAGATATCAAGTGAACAGCCCAAGCCCGATATACCAATGAGAGCAGGATTTGCTGTCTCAGATTCCCCTTTCCAGCCTGATTTTACACCAGGTTTCAGCACTGGATTTGTGTGGCTTCTAAAGCCCCTCCCTCCTTGGCTGTCCTACAGAAGCAACCCCCTCAGGGAGTAACTGGGATCAGCCTGGCTGATGGGCGGGCACATACATGGACCTGCGCATAACGCTGAATATCCTGAAAGCTTGGCTCTGCTTGCTGAAGCACATGTGCTCTCCCATGTGTCTAAAGGCCTGGACTCAGGCAGAGCCCAGGGTACTTTTTGGTGAAACCCAGCAGCCAGAGCTGTGTTTTGTGTGAGCAGGTACCATGTTCCCATGATGGCCGGAAGCACCTGGTTTCTTGAGCCCAAATGCTACTGCTTGCCTCATTAAGAAGAGGGATGCCAGAGATGGGCAGAGAGAAGCTAGTACAAGACATGGGCCATTCCTTTAGCTTGCATAACATGTCACTCCTGCATCATGAGTCAAGTTATAAATAGGCAGCAGTCTTGAACAACTCAGTGATGTGAAGCTTTTGCAGCACTCTTCCCAGGTGATGATCTCAAAGCAGCATGCAGATAGTGATGAAGTCAGCCTTCTAACACTGCCAGTATTTCAGTTGCTTCTTCAATCTTCCCAATGCTATGGGCCAGGTTTCTTCCTGCTGCAACCTCCACCATGGATTTCCTTTGCCAGTTACTGCAGTAGCCATGATACTGTGGGTGGTGAGGTGGCCAAGCAGTTTCTGTGAAATGCTGCTTAGCTCCATGATCCTTAAGTGTTGCCTTCCAGTGGTCTTGAGGAATTGCCCGTTGCTTTTCCTGGAAGCGTACTTTTAAAATGTAACAAAGCAACAGGGTATCAGCCCACCAAGGCAGGGCAGCCCTCTCCAAGGCAGAATATTTATGTAGCACCCCAGGAATCACAGACCTCATGCTAAAATCCAGCCATCGCTGGGGAATAACATGGTAACTACTGAACAGCCACAGTAAAGCTGAGGGATTGTTCACTCAGTGCTGAAGTGCAGCCACCTCTCAGGAAGCCCACATAAGCTGTTTAGTAGCCATGCAACAAAAATCACTCACCCAGCAAAGTGTGACCTGCTCTGGGGTGGAACATAGGAACCACCTGGCATTCACACGGCAGCACAGGGATTGCTTGCCCAACAGGAAATCACATCCCTCTCTGGGACAGAACTTGGGAAGCAGTTAACAGCTGCACAGCAACACAGCATGACAGTTTCACACAGGAAGGAAAGGTCCCCACATCCAGTTGAAGGTGGAGAAGCAGCCTGTCTTCTAACTCCAGCACAGTGACTCCAGACACCAAGCACATTTTCTAGTCCTGCTCTACCTTTGGATGATTCACTCAAGCAGTCAGTGAACCAAAGAAGAGAATCTAGGAGACCTAACGCATGCACAGCAGATCAAGCGACTGTACCCTCAGCAACGGCCTCCCTCAGTGAGTCTAGCTATACAGCAAGCTGTGTGCATCACAGGGAATATTCATCACGCACAGGAAAGTTCACACTCTTTGCACAGAGGGCAGGACTGGGACTCAAGAGATCTGGGCTCTATTCCTAGCTGGGCTACTGGCTGGCTGGTTAACCTTAGGCAGTTTGTTTTCCCTCTCTGTGCCTCTGCTTCCTTTTCCACAAACAGGAGGTGACTGAAGTCCTCTGCTCTAAAGTGCTTTGAGCGCTATTGAGGAAAAGTGCTAGTTATCATGTACAACTGGTGAGCATAGCTAAAAAATGAGGAGGGAGAGGCTGAAAAACCAGGCAGAGCCAGGACCCCTGGGCTCCATCTTCAGCTCTCCCACTGCCTTGCTGCATCACCTTAGGTGTGCCATTTTGCCAGTCAGCACCTGTAAAACAGGGTGAAGAGCAAGGACACCTGCATTCTTCTCAGCTCTACCTGACCTTGGACCAACTTCCCGATTATAAAACAGGGTTAATACTCACCTACCTCCCTAGGGACAGGTTCCTGTTCCATATTTGTATATCCTTCTTTCTTGCCTTATAAGAGCATACCCTTCCCTCCAGGCTAAGTCATTTAGCAGGGTAGGAGGGGAGGGGAGCAGTATCTGTGGATAAAGTAAAGTACTAGGAGCCAGAACTCCTGGCCTCTATTTCTGGCCCTACCACTCAGACACCATATGATCTTGATGTGCCTCAGTTTCTCAAACAGGGAGTGTATGAGGGGCTTCATGGCTTGAAAGTATGACAAAGTTGGAACCTTGCAGAACAGGTTTGAAAAAGTTATACTCCATCCCTCCACCAGTTCATCTCTTGGCAGGGTTAGGAGCTTCTCAGAAAGAAATGGAGTTCCATGGCATTCACTGTGCCTAGGACTTGAAGGGGAAAGTTGTTTAAGGTAATATCTGGCTGCTGGGTGTTTGAGCCCCTGGCACCTTTTATATCAAGAGGAGGATTTTCTGCTAGTGTCCTCAGTTAAACCTTCCCCTCCCTCTTCTAGCTGGCCTCCCCATCAGAGGCAGCTACATTTCAATGGTGAGTGGTTTCTAAAGTGCCAAGGAAGCCATATGTCAGTAGAAACAACGAGTTAGAGAGACACGAACTCTGTTTCTCTGAAGGCAGAATGAGATGGGACACCTCTGCAGTCTCATGCATATCTGCAAACAGACAGGACTTTCCTACTTCTGTCTGAAAAGTGGGGCCCCCTCTCATCCCTCCGTTATTAGCCTATGGGTACCTGTTGCCTGAGAGAATCAGGTTGACTATATCTGGCTACTCGCCCCTTTTCCCCATGGCATTCGTATTTAATACCACAATAGAGCCTGATTGTGTTACTAATTACTCTTCCTCCTATAGCACAAACTGCTGAGACACCCTCTTCAC
Source organism: Gavialis gangeticus (assembly GCF_001723915.1). Taxonomy (NCBI): domain Eukaryota; kingdom Metazoa; phylum Chordata; order Crocodylia; family Gavialidae; genus Gavialis; species Gavialis gangeticus. Next base: position 7,868,127 of record NW_017728973.1, read on the forward strand.
CTTGGTTTAATTATGCAGCTGCACCTTTGTTCCTTGTTCTCCTTTTCTGCAAGTCTTTATTTAGCATCAGTGCAGCTCAGAAGTTTGACTCAGGCATTGTCCACATATGAAGGTTGTATTGCTTTAACTATCCTGGTAGTTAAAGGGACATGACATTTCATGGATGTGAACATACGTGTGATATGTTATGGCTGTTCCCCCTACGGCAAGGGTGTCAAACATATGGCCCACAGTCCCACAGAGGGGCTGGAGATTCAAGGATGGGACAAGTAATAGCAGCATTAACCTCTACAGCCCCCTGAACTGACAGTGGTTCAGGCACCTACAGGGGTGAATTTGAAATCGATCACTCTGCCACTGAATTCTGGGGTATAGAGCTTCACTGGGGACTTGTTGCAGTAGCAGCTTGTGTATAGCAAACAACAGAGGTGTTATGCCCTAAGGCTCCCTTAGCAAACATAGTGGCTCAAGCACCCATAGGAGTTATTGGCAGTCCTGCTTATCCTGCTGCTCGAGCGGGGTTTCAGGGAACACACAGGAGCAAGTAAGTTTGACCCCCCTGCCACAGAG
>NW_017728974.1:0-5014 GCF_001723915.1 Gavialis gangeticus
AGAGACACGTGCTCCCATGCAGAGGAGGCAGAGGCTCGGTGCAGGGGCTGCAGCACTGAGGAGCCCCTCAAAGAGGAAGGTTCATACCCCAGTTTTGCCCCGAATTTCGTGCGACCACGAGCTGGCCACGCCGGCATTTGGGCACGGTGCACAGGCACATTGCAATGCCTGGCTCCCAGAGCAGAGTCCATGCTCTGGGGCAGAAGAGCGGGGCGTCTCGGGCCAAGACTCACAACTGCCAGCTGCCCCAGCGAACTGCGAAAGACAAGGGAGCCTCAACCCCTGCTCTTGTGAGGCCTGGGTGCAAAGGCACCCGTGGCAGGTGAGGCTCTCGCTGGGATGGAGGCACCGGACCTGCTCCTCGGAGGAGAGGCGCAGGCGTCCCGGACAGCTGAGAACGTCTCCCAGCCCCTCCCCGTGCCGTGCTTCACTTGCTGCGCCTGGTTTCCTCTGTCCAGAGACCGAGGAAGACGGCCGTGCACTCGAGAGCCCGTCTCACTGCATCCTGGCTGCAGAGCTAGTCCACAAAAGCCCTCAGAAACCCTTGTCCCTGGTGTAATTCCTGGACCATCGCAGCTACAACACCCTTATCCTAAGGATTGCTTTGAGAAGAAGAATCTCCTAAATTGCACAGCCCGTCTAACTATCCCAACCGTGCAACTGGTCCCGCAGAAGACCTTACGCAGACATCTTGGCCTCTCCCAATATTCCCAGACTGCCGTGGCTACAGCTTGGACTGACACGTTCCCCCGGCCTTTAAGGGACGGCCCCATGACACCAAAGCAGCCCGTGCAGCAGGACCCGGGTCCCCCCTAAGTCAGGGCTGCGGTCGCTGGCTCCAGAGCCAGGCTCCCCTCAGGAAAGCCTGTGAATCCAAGCAAGTCGGCTCTTACAGCCCTCATCTGAGGATCCTGATGGGGCTTAAACATGGGAGAAGGGGCAGGCCGGTCTGCTCTGACGGCAGCAGTGCTGGGAGCGCCGTGCACGGGACTTCAGGAGCCCTGGGGCTTCCCAACAGGCACTGGGGTGCCTGGATCTCATCGGGGCCCAGGAAGCAGGGCTTTAACGCCCATGCACATCCTCCCACCCGTCGTTCCACCCCTGCAGCGGGGCACGGCCTCGACCTGGGGCCTCTGTTAACCCCCTTTGCAGCAGCAGGACGTTGGCAGCCACAGCACCCCTGCTTTCCCGGGGCAGGGGTGGGGGCAATGCCTGGGGCTGTGTCGCATCGGCGTAGGGGTCATCTGGGATGGTTTGGACAGAGCTGACCCTGCCTCAAGCAGGGCTGGGACTGGGTGTGACCCCCACTTCTCCCCTGTGATTTCTTCTAGGGAGGCGTCTGCAGGGCTGAGCTGCCCAGCTGGACCCGTGGTGACTCCTACTCACCATAGGACTGGAAGATCTTGCTGTTGACTATGTCTGTCAAGGACTGGAGCTTCTGCCTGAGCAGGCGCTGGGGTGGCAGGTTCCCGATGAAATCCCGAAGCAAGCCCCTGCAGCCCAGACACAAGTGGACAGAGCACAAGTTACATGGGACCATGGAGAAAAGGGGCAAGGGCTGGAGCTGCCCAGCGCCCGGGACCTGCAAGGCACAAAGGTTTCTCTCTCCCTGCCGGGGTGCGCTCCACCCCGCTCACTCAACAGCTGCCCTGCTCCCAGCCGCTGCCTCTGCCCACCACTCATGGCCAGTTGGAGAGTCTTAAGCGTGTGACCGGTCACATCCGACTGGACCCCTGCCTTGCGGCAAAGCAGGCAGTGTTGGAAAGGAAGCTCTCCAAGAGCTGCCACTGCACCACGCGGCTGGCAGGCGGGGTGGCTCAGGGCTGGGCGGCTCAGGGCTGGGCACGCAACGTAGACTGCCTCGCCCTCCACAAGGTACGTTTGCAAGTGAAAGTCTCTTACAAATGTTCTTGTAACAGGGCAGCTAGGCCCTTGAAGCCCTGGGGTGGGAGTCCGGCTGCGGGGATTAGCTGGCAGTTAAAGAGCAAGTCATGGAGCTGGGGAAGGAGCAGTGGCCCGGAGGCAGCCTGAACCCAGAGGAGTGCATGTCTAGTGGCTGGAGAGAGGCTGAAAGGTTTGACTTGGGCTCATTTTTCAGTTGCTTGGGCCGGGGGCTCTTGCTTGGACTGGCGGAGGGGCTGCCGAGGGGACCAAGCCCGTCCGCGTGGGCGCAGGCACACCCTCCTGCACAGCCCAGTCCAGCGCTGGCAGCTTAGCGTTTTCTGGACTGGACATCTCCGGGGCGGCCACCTCCCAGGCTGGCCTCTGCCTCTGGGCACAAAGCAGCGAGGCTGCTCCGACGCACTGTAATTACGGTGCATCAGAGCAGACTCGATTAATCAATTCTGCTGCAGCGTGGTAATTACTGTGCTCCAGCAGAATCCAACGTCACATGTAGCAGCGTCCCTGCACCAAAAAATGGTGGTGTGGACACTTCAAATAGTGCGCATTTGACGAGCTTTAATTAAAGTGCCCCCACCATCATTTTTCAGCGTGGAGACACTGATACATGTGATGCTCTGGGTGCCTGAATTAGACCAGCTCTCCGAGGCGCTCTCCCCCCCCAGCGACGCACACACTCCTGGAGCATGTCTATAAATGCCCAAAGTCCGGGAGAGCTCCGGCAAACCCCTCCAGCTGTTGATTTCATTGTGGGAGAACAACAGGCCCCTTGTCACCAGCTGCATTGCTCTGAACCAAGGACTGACACCTCAGCCTGGTCCGGTCCAGGGGAGTCGTGAAGGGGGAAACCGCTCGCCCCGTGGGGATGTTCCTGCAGCCTTGCCCTGCGTGGCTGCAGCAGGCCCGGTTCCTCTGCGCTTGTTCCCTTTTTCTCTGGCCAGAGCCCGTCTAGTTCCTCTGCGAGCTGCTCAGCAGCTGCTGCAGCCAGGCGAGCTGGAGGGGCTGGGGCAGTTGCTTCACACCCTGCACAAAGGCTTTGTTCAGCTCGGTTTCTTCACTCCGCTCCGGTCTCTTAAAAGGGCAAGTTTTAAAGAGGCAGCACCAAGACCGCGCGCCCGTCCTCGACAGGCACAGGCAACTGCATGGACACGAAGCCAGATTCAGAGGTGTGGAAGGGACCTCGAGGGCCTGGGATGCAGGGATGCCGCTCCACAGTCATTGCTGCCGGCGCGCCTCCGTCCTCCTGTCGAAACCTCCCAAGGAAGGAGGTCCCAGGAGCCTGCTCCATCGCCTTACTGTCCTATCGGGAGGGGACGTTTTCCTGAAGTGTTTCCTGCCCCTGCACTGCTGCTCGTTCAACCTTGCCCTGCGTCCCTCTCCCCTGAGGCAGCCTTTCAGCTGCTTGCAAGTGGCTCTCCTGTCCTGCCGTACCCTCTTCTCCTGCTCAGCGTGCCGAGTTCACTCAGCCTCTCCCCGTGCGGCTGCAGCAAGCCCGCTATCATCGCGGCTGCAGGCCTCTGGGCCCTCCTGCATGTTCCTAAAATGTGGGCCCGGACTGCACGCAACCCCTGGGCCGGCTCTGACCAGCTGCAAAGGCAGGCGCCATCCCCTCCCATGTCTTACACTGCAGACGCCTGTCTGCTATGGCGAGGCCCCACGCTACATTCACTTTCGGGGCGGTTTGGCACGGCAGCACATCCAGCCTCTGCATCTGTGGTTAGTGCTAAAGCTGCAGCTGCACGTCTACCGGCTCGGGTTATCATCGCCCCCAGATCATGCACAGCTCCCACCCGCTCCGGAGCCTCCCTGGCGGACCCAGACATGGCGTGTGGCTTTGTGGAGAGGCCAGTGGCCCAGCGCGGACGTCCAGCTCTGCTGTGAGCAGTGACCGTGCAGCAACAGCAGGGTCTGGTCTGACCCACTTCCCGTCCACGCATTCAGAGCCCGGCTTGCTTCGACCGTAGCACCTGCTCCTCCTACCAGCCCTGCCAAGGACCCAGCCAGATGGAGAGAGCTGGGGGAGCTTGCCGGTCTCTTCTGAGCCTCTCCCGAGCCACAGACGGTCCCTCCTGAGCTGCCGTCTCAGCCGCACGGATGCAGTCACTTCCACAGCTCATGCACAGCGCATTGCACACCCAGACGGGGCCTCCCCCTTCCTGCCCCCCAGGCAGGGCAAGCGCCCCTGGCCCCGGCGGCCGGAGCTCCAGCACTAGCGTTTCCTTCCTCTGGGCTCAGAGCCAGGCGTGTGGGCAGGTGGCACCATGCCGTGCTGCCCTGCTCCTGCCATCGCCTTAGATCCCCCCGGGCCAATGCAGCACATTGTCCGCTCAGGCTGCGGGGTGCTGGGGCAGCTGACACCCCACAAGCTGCTTGCTGACACGCAGGCCACCCTCTGTGTGACGTGGGACCCAGCCCGGCGCGGCTCCATGAAAGGAGGAGAAAAGTGTCCCTTACCCCAGCACGGAGCTGTCGAAGATCCCAAACACGTCCTCCAGGATGGAAGGCAAGTACTTCAGAGCCGCCTCCTGGAAGCAAACACCAGCACAGAGTTAGCTAGGGGCAGAGGGAGCTGGGCTTCGTTAAGCATTTCAGAAGGACACAATTCAAGTAGTTTTACTGCTCGGGGTGCATGAAAGTCATGCTCGGGCATCCTTGAAACCCCCTTAAGCACCACGGATTTCACTCTGCGACCTAACGTGGCGAACAGACAGACCGGTGGGGCCTGCAAATCTGTGACTCATGGCGGCTTCCCGCTGACCAGTGCACGAGGCAGCTTGCGCTGCTGGAGGGGAGGGCTCGTCAGCTCTCCCTCCCCACCCCGTGGTGCCGGACGTCTGCTGGGACACCTGCTCTGACCACGGCATCAGCACCCATCGGCCCAGCTCGGCTGGCAGAGGACCCGGGCAGGAGCCGCGGTGCCCGGTTCTCACTTTGAGGCCGTGCAGGAATCCCCAAGACCGACCCCAGAGACCAGGCTGCGGGGGCCGTAGGGTGGAGGGGCAAGACCCTCCAGCCAGGACCCCGCGGGGTTGGTGCAGCAGGAGCATGGGCACAGTCCAGCCCATCCCCAGCCCAGGCTGCAGCAGCGCCAGCGCCTCTGGGGGAGGCTTCA
>NW_017728974.1:5446-15689 GCF_001723915.1 Gavialis gangeticus
GACGCCTGGGACATCCCCACAGCAGAGCACGGGCATCGCTGCGCCTGTGCTAAATGACACTAATGTGCGGTAGACTAATTCTACTGCGCATTAGTGCAACAGCACGTTTTTTGCCAGGATGCACTAATGCACAGTAGGATTAGTCTACTGTGCTTTCAGCGCCTTGTGTAGTTGCGCCCAGTGAATACTTATAAGCCCACAGATTTTAAGGCCAGAACGATCAACGCTGCCCTCTCGCCTTGTAGGGAGCCCAGAATTTCCCCAGTGACACTCGCGTCAAGACTGCAATTCCCGGCTGAGCTGCCGTGCGTCTTTTAGGCTCATCTCTGAGCTTGATTTAAAGGCTTCGCTTGATGGGGAATCCAGCATGTTTCCAGGCCAGTCGCCTCACTGGTTAACACCTGCACCATGTTATTTGCAGTCACTGAACCCAATACAAGCTTCCAGCCCCCGGCTCTGACCCAACCCTTGTCGGCTGTCTTAGACGGTTTTCTACTATCAGGAATTGTCTCTCTGCGTAGAAATTGTTCACCGCTTCGCCTTCACCTGGGCGACCTAAATAGATTGAGCAGTTTCATTCCCCCTCCGTAAACCATATTCCCAGACTTCGATCATTTTTGTAGCTCTTTTCAGTTCTAACATTTCCGCCTCCTTTTAACTCTGGACACCAGACCTGGCCGTGTGAGCCAGGCTGGGTCACACTAATGTCACAGAGGAGCATTGCATCGTTTCTATGCATCACTTCTTTGCTTGCGCAGCCAAGGAGCAGGTTAGCTCCCCTAGCAACAGCAGGGCCCTGAAAGCTCATTTTCGGCTGGTTATCCATGGTGACCTCAGTCCTTTTCTGAGTCACTGGTTTCCAAAATACAGCTCCTGATTCTGCAACTGTGACCTATGTTCTTTGTTCCTACGTGGATGCCTTTAACTATATTAAAACACGTATTGTTCAAGTGAGCCCAGCTCACAGGTCTGGATCATGTTGTTCAACTGGTATTTTCCTTTGTTACTTAGCATCCCGGCGTTTGCGTCGCCTGCAAACGTTACCAGCGGACGACTACTGCAGCACTGAATAGTGCTGGGCCGTGACCAGGTCCCTAAGGGACCCCAGCAGAAAACCCCCCACGATTTTATAATTCCCCATTTATGACTACATTTTGAGATTTATGTTACTCAGATTTTAATCCTTTTAATATGAGTTTCGCCGGCTGTGTAAAGTGCTAATTTTTAAATAAGAATATTATGTTTTGAGAGGTGCCTTATATCAACACCACTCCCCCTTCTACCAAACTTGTAACTTAATAAAAATGATTTAACCGTTATTAGATAAACCCCACGTTCAATAAAACTCTGCTGATTCGCATTCATTATGCTGCCATCATTTAATTCTTTATTGATTTCATCCAGCAGCATTTTTGCAATGATTTTGTCAAGCTCAGTCTCAGACTAAATGGCCCAAGTGCTGTGGGTCACCCCAGGTGCTCTCAGAAACGGCTACGTCCTCAGACGTTTCCAGTCCTTCGGGCTTCCAGGGTGTTGCACAATCTGTTAAAAATCAACACAAATGCCCCCAGAAGCTCCTCTGCCAACTCTTGTAAACTCCTGGCTGCAAGTTATGTCAACCCGAGGACTCAAAAGTTGATTTTTTGTCCTTGTTATCACCCTCCCTAGTCACTGCCAAATTAAAGAGCGCTTCATTGTCATTGCCCTGACTGCCCCAAGCACGCAATGGGAATATTTACCGGGATTCAACATTTCTGTCTTACCTGCATCATTGCTGACACAGCCCCTGGGATTGCGGCTGCACAACCGCTGGGGTTTCCTTGTGCTCCTGCTGCCCGTTAGCACACCCCTCCTGTCCCTAATCCGACTGACCCTGCACTTACCACCAGGCACTCGAGCTTCCCATGTCTCTTGCCTGCATTTGAGAGCTGCCAATTTGGACATATGGTAACAACTTTCCCCCTTGTCCTTTGGTTTACATAGATTTTTGCTGCTTTTGTTTCAGTTCTTAACCAGGATTGTGGGCGGGGGGTGGGGGGGGTTGAGCCATTTGTGAAAAATGTGGGGATTTCTGTAACATGCACAACGCAGCCCCCCCGTTCACGCTGCGTGCACCCTTTGGTGGTGAGAAAGGCACTCCTCAACAAGGAGAGAGAAGAAAGGGGGAGGTGTTGGTGGCAGACGGGTGCTTGCTGGGTCTCTTCTGTGAAAGGAAAGTCCTGAGCCGCATTTGAATTTGCATGGAGCCACTTTAAGGGCTGAGGTGAAGCAGGGCTGCAAACGGGGAGAGCCCAGCCTTTGAGCGCGAGGGCAAAGGGGCAAACACGGGTTCATCTGCAAAGCCTGAGCACTGGAGCCCCACAGCCCAGAGGAGATCTCGATCACACCTGCCCCGTCACACCTAAACCCCAGCAAGCACCAGGGAGCACAAGTGCCCGGCGTCGGGGTAGTCAGCACCCCGGGGCAGCTGCGGGCTCTGGATACCCCATGGATTTCCAGTCTGCTCCGGCTTGTTTGCTTGGTTCTGGAGATACCTATCCACAGTCCCCACGACAGCGGTGTGAGACGGGCAGAGCTCCTCTGCCTCCTCGAGCTTTGCTTTGCCCCTCCAGGGCAGCCGCATCCAATTTAAACTCCACACCGGCTAGCGCGCGCCAGCCTGCGGAAGAAGATTGCTGGGCTCGGATGTCCTCCCGCGGCAAGGGAAACAGTGCTCCAAGGACGGAGGGGCACCCAGGCCCCGCATGGTCACAGACGCCTTGCACGGGGAGCAAGGGAAAACGAACTGCGGGAGTCAGACTTGGACAGAAGGAAGCAATCAGCTTCCTCGAGAAGCTCCCCTGAGCGTCCAGCACACGCAGGGCGAGTAACAGCAATCGCCTGTTGTCTGAAGAAGACCCGAGTACAGGTCTGTCCTGGATATCAAGAGCTGGGAGGGCTCCTTGAAGGGGAAGACACAGGGGCAGGTTCAGGGAGCAGCACCGATCAGGCCAACAGATACAAACGGAGACGTTCTGGGCTGTTGTAATATCCCCTGCGACATCCTGGATCAGATGCAAGGGGAAAGGCTGCACAAAGGGCACATCTAACTGTAAGATTAATGTGCATAAATAAACTCCAGAGCTTATTGCTCCCAAGTGCACCCTTTGCACATGCTCCCCGGAGCAAAAAACTCTGGAGCGAATTGCTCTGGAGTTTATTCATGCGCAGCACGTGGAGCTCTGTTGCAGCAGCCCCAGCCGGCAGGGGCAGGGGACAGGGGTCAGCCTGCCAGCCCAGGGCTGCTCTGGTCGGGCCCCCCCACATGCTGCAGAGTGGCTGGTGGGGGCACGAGGAGCACAGCACTGAAGCACCCGTGCCCCAGGGCAGCACCTACACGTGTGCTGCTGCACATGAAGAAACTCAGAGCAGGGTAGGACGTCCTACCCTGCTGTGGAGTTTATTACTTTCGTGTGTCTTAATAGGGGTGCACATGTAGACGCCAAGATGTTTACTGCGCAGTTAACAAGGCAACTGCAATACACGTCTCACGTACAAGGAACACCTCGCGCCCAGGACAATCCAATTCTGCCTTGCGCTCCTGGACGAGCCTCCGTGCCCCTGAGCCCAGGCTCGCTGCCTGCAACCAGGCATGCGCACGACTTATCCTCCCCACCAGCACTGACTCGGGGGGTTCCTCCAGCCCCCCGTGACACTGCTACCTCCCACGTGCACCTGTTTGTCCACCTGTGGCGGTGTAGCTTTGTGCCAGGGCTTGCACAGGTCTTACAGAGCAGCCGAGCTCAGGGAAGCTCAACAGCAGTCCAGAACAGCCTCCTGCGTCCCAAAAGGCTCCCACAGCTCGTCCTGAAGCCATCCCCGTAGGTCTCTCCCCCATCACCGGCTCCAGCTTCAGCCCCCTGACCTCAAGAGCTTGTACTTTGCTGCTGGCCTGAGACTCCCTGGCTTGGTTTTCCTAGCCTGTCTCCTAGATTTCCAGACAGGTAAAGCTGGAAGCAGCCAGCCTCTCTCCCTTGAAGGAATATATAACCCTGGGTCTCTGACCTTCCCTGTGTGCCCAGGGAGTCCCGCCCCATCGCGTTCCCAAAGGGGACAAAGTCTGTGCGTTCCTACGTTTCCGCCAGGTGCCCAAATGGTCCCCAGGGGTACTTCAGTCTTCGGGGCCCCATGTGTGTGCCTGCGCAGCCAGCTTTGCACCCCCAAGCCCACCATTTGCTTTGATGCTGGGCTCAGTAACCAGCTGGACTGTTGCAAGGAGGATGACTTTTCTCCAGCGCCCAGCTGCACCCCTCAGAGACACCAGCCGATCTAGAGCAGCAGCATTGACTGTCTCTGCATGAAGGCAATATCCTCATTTAGGGCCTGACGTGCAATGGGACGTCTTCGGTCCATGCCCAGGGCAGGGGCCGAGCTTGCTCCTCCCTTGGAGTCTGACTAAGTTAGCACAGAATTAACCAAGAGGTCACGATGTGCAGGTCCCTAACTCTTCCCTTGTTTGGGCCGCCTCTAGCTTCCTCTGTCCTAGGGGCTCAGCCCACGTCCTTTGTCCTCTTCCCCCAAACAGACCCCCTCGCCTGCCGCCTGTTCAGGGATTGTCCTATTAATGCTCTCCGGACACTCTCTGGCTGGCCGGGCTCTGCCTGGGGCTCACGGCTCCGCACAGGGCAACGCTGTCGGAAAGGCCAAGGCTGCCACGTCCGACCTCCAGCAGGCGCGGGCGTTGTGGGACAGGTCGGGACAAACACAACGCACAGCAAAGGCACAGGCACTGTCCATGGCAAGACCTTGCTTGCAGTCCTAAGGGCACGAGACCTTAATCTTCCTGCCTGAAATGTTCTTTTTAAAGCTTCAGCAAAAATAGGCCGATCGGGTCGAAGACCAAGCCTGGGGACAGACATGGGGTTGCCGAAGCCAATGGTGGTCTTACCACGGCTCCCAGGGCCCACAAGTGCAGCGTGGGGATCTGGATTCAGCTGGGAATTGGCTTGGAGCACAAAGGAGAGAGGGAAAGCGCCTGAGTCCACCTCCGAGGTGCACAATGCGAGGGGCTAATGGGGGCAGAGGCTCTGCGCTCGGTCGCGCACCCCCCCACGGAGAAAACAGCAGAAGACCCTGTAATCCCAGGCCTGTCAGCCCGGCATCAATTGTGGGCAAAGTAATGGAGTTGTTGATATGGGACTTGGTTAATGAAGCATTAGAGAAGAGTAATATCGGCTGTGCCAATCAACACGGGCGTAGAGAAAGCAGATCCTGTCAAATTACCTTGATGGCTTTTTTTGATGAGATTACAAGTTCACTACCGGTAACAGCGCTGATATGATATGCGCGGGCTTCCGAGAGCCGCTTGACTGGGAGCGGCGTGACAGTTTGATTAGAAAACTAGGACAACAAAAATCAACACGGCTCTCATTAAATAGATTAAAAGCCATCAGGCAGGCCCCGCAGGACCGTCTCACGATCATTATCCGGCGAGCCCGTTTCTGGTGGGATCCCACAGAGATCGGCCGTGGGTCCTCCCCAGACACGTGCTTCAATTATCCGCCACGATTTCTCTTCTCTTCAAGGCCAAGGGTGCAAGCAGCACAACGGTGGGACGGCAGGACGGCTCAACGAGGCGCGGCGGTCCGCATCGTTCGGTCAGCTGGGTGCGAGCGCCCATGCATGTTTCGGCACGGCCCAACATACAGGCAGGCGTGCAGGAGTGTAAAACACAGGCCACTCTTACATGACCGGGCATGTTACCTGTGCAACCCCAATGGCTCTGTCATGGCTGTGCATTGCGTGCACAATCACAGGCTTTATGTCCCCAGAACCCGCGCCTGCCTCAGCCTGCGGCACGGACCCACTCGGAGGAGGCGGACGACGAAGAAAGCTGCTGGAAGGTCCCCGGCAGAAGCTGGGAGATGCAGCAGCTTTGGGAAGCCCACCTCTGCGTGAATGAAGCCGGGCTCAGGGTCAAGGCCGTGAGATGCCGTTGTGGAGAACTGGCTCCTGCCCCTGCTCTGTCGCTGCAAGTTACTTACGCCACGTTGTTCGCAGGCGGCCGCTGCCTGCTTGCTGCTCAGCTTGGGGGGCAGCGAGCTCTGCCGGCGCCCGGGGCAGAGGTGGGGGGTCAGGCTGACCACGGCAGGGTGGGGGGAGGTCCTGGACCTGCTCCGGTGCCCCGCGGTCACCTGGCACAGCTGTTGCTGCACGGCAGCTGGTGCAGCAGTGTGGGCTGGTTGTGCCACGGCCCAGGCTGGGCACCCGCGGTGCGAGACCCCCGGAGCCTGATGTGCACGTGCGCGAATGGCTTGCGGCTGCCACCGCAGTCAGCAAACACTGTGCTGCAAATATACGAGGTGCAATGAAGAGGCTCAGCAGTCTGAGAAAGCAGCAGCATGCACCCCCAGCCGTGTCCCCAAACTAGCAGAACCAGGAGGTTCCTTATGAATTAATCCTGCCAAGTCCACCAGGCTCATTTCGGGCCCGATTTCTTTCAGACCTTCCTCCCTCACAAGCAGGCTGCAAGCAGGCTGCAAAGATCATTTCATTAGTGTCTGCAAGGCACTCGGATACAATAGGAATAGACTTCACAGAACGGTCTGGGATGAGGCCTGGAGACGCACAGGCCTGCGAGGCTGTACAGAAATACCTATTCCCCCAGCATCGCCCGTCCTGTGCCCTGAGGCAGGGGTCCCACAGATAAAACCCCAATGCACAAGCATGTCTAACTCTGGCCGTGCTCGACTTTGCACTGGTCCTTTAGCACTGTATCTTTATGCAATGACTGTGGACACGTCTACTTGTTTCTTAATACACCTTAATTACTGTGCATTTAGTTTAGTACTTTGGGGCTTTCATTTGCACAGTTTTCTGTTGGTGTCTGACCAGACAGCGGATCAGTGCTGGTCCTTCTCCAGCGCTTAGATGGCGCTTTATAAGCGATCTAATAAAAGTCCACGTTGAAGGGTGATCACTGTCGCAGCGTTCCTTATTTTAGGAAAGACGAAACTGTGCCCGTCCTGGCTTCTTTTAGATGCGTTGATCTCATTACGGATTGTGTCAGCTCAGGACTTGGATGGGAGCCCCAGAATCGCAGAGGAGGGCTGGAGGGACCTTGAGAAGTCGTCTAGTCCAACCCCCTTCCCAGTTTCATGCCGTGGGCAAACTTGCTCCAGCAGCTGCCTGTGCCAGCATCCAAACCATTAACGAACACCTTGAACAGTGCCAGGCCCCGCGGGACTCCGCGAGAAACCTCCTGCCGTCCTGACCCCTGCCCGTAGGAATTACCCTTTGCTTGCGGCTATTGAGCCAGTTTGTCCGGCTCGTGTTTCTCCAGTTTGTTTACGAAGAGGCCACATGGGACCTTGCCAAAAGCTCGGCTGGAGTCCAGACACACGACAGCCACAGCACTCCCTTCATCCAGCCAAGTACTTACTTTGTCAGAGGAGGAGATCAAGCTTGTTTGGCACAATCTGATCTTAGCAAAACCCATTCTGGCGGCTTGTGATCAGCCTTTCCTCCTCCAGATGCTTGCATGACATGATGTCGATGCAGGAAGCCTTCTCAGCATGGCTTCCTGCCCACCCTAATTTCCGTCGGATGGGTGTGAAACCATGTTGGCGGGTGTTAGCCAAAAGTCCTGAGCAAGCACCTCCTGCCCCTCACCCAGACGAGAGGCCGATTATCCAGATGCAGAGAGGAAACTTCCACTCTGCGCATCGTCAGAAAAAGCGTCCCTGCAGCTGACGCGCCGTCAAGACACCCCATGCCGGGCGGGTGGCCGCGGGGACAGGAGCGGTGGGAGGGGTGGGCAGGCGCGAGCGGTGCCACAGGGTGGCCGGCCGGCCGGCCGGCGCAGGCTCTGAGCCATGGCACGCTGGGCGGCTGGTCAGACACAAGAGAAACTTCTGTGCCGCATCCCGAAGCTCTGCAGCCTGAGAGAGGCATTCGTTACTCCTTTTCCATGCAAACGTGGCTACTCTACATGCACCGGTGCAGCACGAGCCAGCAGCTCCGTGGCAGCTGGTGCCCCTGGCCTGGCTCGGAGACCGACGATCGGGCCGGATGCAGTCCTGGGCTGACCCGTGTTTCTTTGCTATACATCTTCTGTCCCAGTGCCCACAGCAGTCGGTTTGGACCAGCTCCCATGGGTGCGGGCAGCCCGCGCTCACCGCGGAGACTCCAGCTTGAGCTCCAGGATCAACAGATTTATTTTAAAAACACTTTGCGTGTGTACGCCTTAGGGCTGCAAAGGGGGTTCAGGTTGCGAACGACGCAGCAGGGCCTAGGGGAGCTGCCGGCAGCTATGCAGACAAGCCGAGCGCTCATCCCAGGAAGGTGCTGGGCACCTGCAGAGCCGCCCTGCGCTGTGCCAGCCCCCCCACCGGCAGCTGAGCTCGGACAACGGCTGCTCCAGGGGACGTACGCCGACGTCTCGTCTCGTCCAACGCAGCCCCGCGGCCTGGCGCCGGATGGGACTGGGAGTGCACTTCCTCGCACATCATCCAGCTCAGCAAAGAGGCCCCAGAGACAGCCGTGGCACACTTGCTGAAGGAGACAGCTCTGCCCACGGCTGAAGCCCACGAAGAGCAGACGCTCCCTCGGGGTGAGGCTGCACAAGTGGCCTCTCATCCCTGTGGTGGATTTTGGGGCCCTGAGCGGAGCGGACAGGGGGCACGTGGACAGAGACCTTTTCTTGGTGGTGGCTCACGAGGCCCTTGAGATATCCTACATTCCTGGGGGGCAGAAACGGGATCTCCCTTGTCCTCACCCGCTATGCCTGAGTGCCCAGCAAAGCTGGTGACATCTGGGATTTGTTCCCCTCCCTCCTGCCTGAGGACTTGTCTTGGGGTCCTTGGCTGAGCCAAGCAAGGTCAAACCCACAGCTCAATGACAAAGAAATGCCAGCGTGCAGCTCTTCACTGACCGGCAAACACCGGAAAACCAAACAGCGGGAAACGGAGGACACGTGGAGCCCCTCGCACCAAGTCAGCAGAGCCACCGGCTTCAGTCGCCTCGGTAAAGGTTTGGAGCCGAACGACTCCTTGCAGGGCAGCGGCAGAGCCGCTCCAGAACAGCCGTGCCCCACGTCTCGGATTAGCCCATCCTTGCAAGACAGTTTCCTGACAGAAAGGAGAGAAATGAGAAGCGCAGGCAGATGAAGGGGGAAGAGACTTGCTGGGTGCGCAGAGCAGCGGCGATGCTTGGAGCAGAGGATGCTTCACAGACCGGTATCCTGAGACGTGACTGACACCGGGGACACGTCAAATTGACGGCTGCAGCGAGCCTGCAAGCGCCGTGCGAGTCTGTGCTCCAGGCCAGTGGGGTGGGCTTCCTGCAGAAACTACAGGCACCGGGAATAATTACTGCAAATCGCTAATGCAGGTAATAAATTCACCCTTCGGGAATGGAAACAGAATATGCTGTTCTGTTCTGTTCTGTTCTGCTGCAGAGGTCTGACAAAGCAAGAGGCAAAGGCTGTAACAAGCTAGCGCTGCTCTAGGAAACGCCGCGACACACGTGACAGACGTGGCTGTGCCCAGCCGGGTCCTCTGCAGACTCCTAAGCTTAACCCGGGTGCAGACCCTTTACTGGTTTATAGCGGGTTCCTCATAGAGCCCGAGGGCAGCTGGGCTGGCAGGGCCCTCGGGAGGTCACCAGTAGCCCCAGCGCTGCACCGGAACGAGCATCCGTCGGGCCCGGCGGTGCTCAGAGCACGGCCACCAGGATGGATCCAGCCTACGGAGCAAGTCGTCCAGCCGTGGGTTTCCCCCGGGTCCACGGGCCGGCAGCAGGGGAGCAGGGGCTGTGTTAATTGCCGTGGCTCTGGGTGCTTCTGCTTCCCCTAACTTACATTTGGGACCCAATGCCGGGGAGGCTGAGCACCGCCCGTCTGGCCCGTTCCAGCCAGAACTGCACTGGCAACCGTCTTGCGCGACCCCCTGGCACATGCCCGGGAACAACGGCAGGCTCGCAGCCTGTCACAGAGAAGTGGGGGCGAGGGCACCGCCAACATCCTGCCACCGCTCGCAAGAAAGAGCTCGTTAAAATGCACGCAAGAGAGCCAAGAAGAGGCAAAACCCCCATGCCCGTCTGCAATGATCTGACCACAGGAGCATCAGAGCTGCCACGTCCTGGCTCAGGCCCCAGGTCTGTCTGCTGCATCACACCGGGGAGAGAGCAGAGCTGGAGGGAGAGTGGCCGGGCGGAGCAGGGTTTTCTCTCTCCCCTGCAGCCTCCAGCATTTAAGGTCCAGGCA
>NW_017728974.1:20689-26997 GCF_001723915.1 Gavialis gangeticus
CAGGTCTGTCTGCTGCATCACACCGGGGAGAGAGCAGAGCTGGAGGGAGAGTGGCCGGGCGGAGCAGGGTTTTCTCTCTCCCCTGCAGCCTCCAGCATTTAAGGTCCAGGCAGGGCTGATGCAGAGGCCGTGCCCCTCGCTCCCTGCCCCAGAGCCCCCGATCCCCTTTCCTCCCAGCACGTGTCCAAGCCCTGGTGAATCCAGCTGAGCTCTCAGCTTCCCGCATATCTGGGGGCCACGAGTCCCCCTTTTCATGCCACGCTAGGGAAACACAACTGCCTGGTGTTGGTTTTAAATGTAGTGCCTGCTCCTTGCACGCTGTGACCCCTGGTGAGAGACAGGAAATCATAAAATCCCTGGTGATTTCTCTTCGCCAGGCAGTCCCCTGTCAACCCTTCTTGTGTCCCTGCCCCAGCGTCTCTTCTCGACCCGAGCAGGCCTGGTCATAATCTCTCCTCATACAGAAGCCCCCGTGTGCCCCTCATCATCCTTGCCGCCCTTCTCTAGTTCTTCTAGATGCTTTGGGAGGTTTCTTCCTGATCCACACAGACATGCATGGAGGAGGAGCAGCGGGAGTCTGGCATGGCATGGGGCGTGGGGTGCAAAGAACGGGGCACATGCACAACACCAGGCCTGCCCCAGGAGAGCAAACAAGGGGGGCACAAAGTCCTCTGGCTTTTATGGCACAGTGGCATCGAGGGCACCAGTACCACTGACATTAGAAGGGTATTTCTGGGAGTCCCTGAAATAGAAGAGGGTCGCGGCCAGAAATGGGGCGAGTCCTTGTACCCCACGTCACTTCTCACCATACACAATCCCGCCCTCTGTCCTGCTTGGGGTCTGCTTCCACCTGAGACCGTTTGGGCCAGGACTGAGCCGCAGCGGCACGTGGCGGCGGGGACGGAGGGCTGCAGGGCACTGAATCCTTGCCGACCCCTCGCTGCTCCGCCGGGCTGGCGCGGGGGAGAGCCGGCGAGGGCAGACCTCTGCGGGATTGCGGCAGCCTCCTGTCACTCGCACCAGGACACACTCGGCGCACTCCAGCGCGTGCCCTGCGCCCTGCACCGCTCTCCCAGAGGCATTTCCAAAGGTCCGCAAGGATAAGAGCAGCCATTTGCCCTCTGCCCACAGACAGCAGATCATCAGACTCTTTAGGATGCTTGGTCCTGGCCTGAACCCAAGCTGCGCCAGAGGCGAGACTGATGCACGCTGAGCTTGAGGACACGTGCCGCAGGCTGAGCAGGAGCTCATCCCGGGCTGAGCAGGAGCTGCATGTCCTCCTGCCATGGCTGAGCCGGCTGCTGAGGGTGGCCTGGCCACGCGCGTGGGGAGCAAGGTGCTGCCACAGCCTTGGAGGGGGGGGCCTGCTCTGTCTGGAGGGGGAAGTGGGGGGACGCTGGGAACTGAACTCCCTGGACTGGGATGGAGCCATCTTCTCTGTGATGGACCTTGGCTCCGCAGACCCTCACACCCGGGAGGCTGTGGTCGTGGAACAGGCCCTGCTGCGCTAGGTGCTGTACAAACACGGACTAGAGTCCACTCCTAACCCAGAGGTCTCTCAGGGTGAGCCAAAGGCAGGCAGGGGAGCACGTGCAGCGAGACGCAGAGGACTTAGCTGCACACACCCATGCGGGGGCTGCACCTGGACTGCAGCACTGGGGTCCTTACTGGAAGCACCATGCGCTCTGCGTGTGGTGCAGCCTGGGCCTAGACGTCCTGCAAGCTTCCCCATGCCCATGGAGCCTCCTGGTCTTACCCTCCAACCTGCAGCTGTTACAAGGACCAGCACAACAGCCAGCGCGTCCGCACGGCAGCCGTCCACGGGCAAAGGGCAGCACAAAGCAGGAAGCGCTGGGCTGGGAATGTATCAGCTGGATAATGGGCACATGCATCATTAGCTAATGGGAGCGAGGAATCAGCATCCAACTGCTGGAAGCCAGGTGGGGTGGCGACGCACCGCAAAGCCAAGCCAAGGAGCTTTCGTGTGGTCCTCCAGAGAAGGGGGTGCAGGAGCCGCTAGGAAACCCCCCCCACACACATACGGCACCGTGCCGGGGGAGGGCAAGCTAATGAAGAAACGCCCACGGCACGCAGGCCACATCACATCCTCAAACCACAGGCTGCAGCGTGGCAGAGCCTAGCGTGCTCCACAGGGACACAGGAATCGCCAGGCCACATCCGCTCAACCCAGCCCTCCGTCAGCTCCCTCCCGGGGCCAGGACCAGATACGTCAGAGAACAAACTCGTGCCAGCGTATGCACCCGTCTGCACACACGAGATGCTTGCTGGCTTGCAGCTCCATCGGGGTCCTGCTCACCTGGAAGTCCAGCGTGGCACCCTCCTGCGTGGATTTCATCAGCTGGTTGATGGAGAGGAGGAACCGCTGCAGCGACGCTTGGAACTCCTCCGTCTTATTCCCTTCGTAGAGTCTGAGGGGAGACAAGGCTGGGTGAGTGTCACACCCCTCCACGACCCCAGCGACTGAGCTGACCTGATGAGCAGGACATGATAAATGCATACTTTCAATTCTTTCCTACATAATTTAATGCATTTAAGCAACACCTCATTTGGATAACCCCACTTTAGCAATTTCCAAACCAAAACAGAGTCTAGAAGAGCCTAAAGGGAGCTCCCTTTCATTGAACGAGTAGCATATAGCAAACACATCATATATACTATAATAGATCTATGGCATAAGCTTGCATTGGCTGCTGTGCCCCTTTTATTCTTGCATCTCATGAGCTTTTGCGCTTCACTGGCAAAAAGACCATGGGAAGTCCCAGGCTAGAGTCCTTGTGGGAACAGAGACGTACTCGCGCTGGTCAGCTGGGCCGGCTCACACGGCGAGCGCTCGCAGCATCACTGGGCTGGAAGGGACCTCCAGGGCCATCTAGTCCAACCCCAGCTCAGACGCAGGAGATGGGCATCCAGTCTCCTCTTGCAAATCCCCAGGGAAGGAGCTTCCACAGTTCCTCCCACAGGATCGCAGCTGGAAGGGACCTGAAGAGGCACTGAGGCCCTCCTCCAGCTCTGAAGTAGCACCGAGGATCCTCAAAGCATCCCTGATGAACACCTACCTGCCCTATTCTCAGACGCCTCCCGTGAGCGGGACCGCACCGCCTTCCTACCTCGCCTCTTCCAGACAGGACCAGCCTTACTAAGAGGTTTGACATTAGGAAAGATTTTCCAAGTCTCCCGTGTTGCTATTCGAGGCAATCGTTTCTAGCCCCGTCCTGCACGTACATGGAGGGCACTTTGCTGGAAGAGCCCTTCACACGTTGGCAGGCTGCTGTCATTTCCCCACCACAGACGCGTCCCGCCGACGACTGCCGCCACCAGACTTCTCCTCCCTTCGCTGCGATAGGAAATCCAGCTCTTTCAAGCTTCTCCCGGCATCACATTCTTGCGGTCCCCTCGCGCTCCCTGCCCTGCTCGGGACCCCGTCCGGGGTGGCTACCAGACCTGTTTCTGCAGTAACCAGCTAGGCAGCAGTAATCCAGTTCTGCACGTGTGTTAATCCTTCCTTCTAAACTGCAGTCCTGAGCACTTGTTTTTGCCAAATTTCATCTTCTTGATTTCAGACCATTTCTCCAATTTAGCAATCTCATTTTGAATTCTAACCCTGCTTTCCAGACTGCTTGTGATCCCTCCACTTTGGGGTCAGCAACGCATGCAGTAAGTGTCCTTTCTATCCCATCATTGGAGGCGATGGTGAAAATCTGACCAGTACTGGGCCGACAGCAGACACCTGGGGACCCCACTCGCTCTGCCCTTTCAGTCTGACAGAAAGCTACTCTGAACAACCATTAATTATAGAGAATCACAGAGTCCCGGAGCCGCGGGGCAGGCAGGGAGCTGCGGGGTCACATCCAGTCCAAGCCCTGCCTGAGGCAGGATCAGCCCCGTCCAAACCAGCCCAGACAAACCCATCATCTAACTCTTTGTAAGCTGCCATCACTCGACACAGCCCAGACATCACATCCAAGCCTGCCACAGAAAGCAGGGGGGCCGCAGCCGCCAGCGTCCTGCTTCTTTAAAAGGTTGTTAATATACGCTCAAGAGCTCCCAGGCCAAGGCCGTGCCCCGCTGCAGAGGAAGGAAACCCCCCCAGTTCGGACCAGTCTGAGCAGGGGGAAATCCCTTCTTGCCCCCAGTGCAGCGTGGGGCTGAGCCTGAGCGTGGGAGCGAGACCCTCCACCAGGACCCTGCCGGGTCGGTGCAGCAGGAGCATTGGCGCAGCCCAGCCCCATCCCCAGCCCAGGCTGCAGCAGCACCAGCGCATTTGGGGGAGGGTTAAAAACCCCCTGATCACCCAGGTCAAGAGTTGCCACATGTGAGCTAAACAGCTGTCTAGTTGTGGTAAAACCCCCTGATGCATGGAGCAGGAAGGCAGGGGGGGCATTAGTCTAGGAACATGTATTGCAGAAAATATCCTTTCTGCAAGTAAGGAAGTTACAGCTACATGGCAAGGATGCTTCAGCCAGCTCGTGACAAAAGCAGATGCATTGGCTACAGCCTGTACCCCTGCAACTCTCACCCGGGGAGACAAACTCCATGGCCAGGATCTTTCCATTCTACATTTTTTAGGAGAGAGACAGTTTTCAGCTGTCCTCAGAGGAAGGGAATGACCCACAAAACAGTTCCTCCTTCTTTAGGGCACAGGGATCATTTCTACTCATTAACATGAGAACATAAGGGTAGGGCTAGGATTCACAGAGACCTCAACTAATTGGAGGATCGGGGCAAAAGAAATCTCCCGAGATTCAACAAGGACAAATGCAAAGTCCTGCACTTAGGAGGGAGTGATCCGCAGGCTGGGGGGACAGGCTGGGCAGCAGCTCTGCAGAAAAGGCCCTGGGGGAACAGGGGACGAGAAGCTGGACAAGAGCCAGCAGTGCGCCCTTGATGCCAAGAAGATGACCGGCATCCTGGGCTGCATCAGTAGGAGCATTGCCAGCAGATGGAGGACAGTGATTCCTCCCCTCTATTCAACACTGGGGAGGCCACATCTGGAGTCCTGTGTCCAGTTGTGGCCCCCCACTACAGAAAGGATGTGGATGAGTTGGACAGAGTCCAGTGGAGGGCAACAGAAGTGGTCGGGGGCTGGGGGACAGGACTGGTGAGGAGAGGTGGAGGGAAATGGGTTGGTTTAGTCTGCAGAAGAGAAGACCAAGGAGGATTGAATAGCAGCCCTCACCTCCGTGCCAGGGGGCAACAAGAGGATGGAGCTGGACTGTTCTCTGTGGCGGCAGATGACAGGAGCAATGGGCTCAAGCTGCAGCAAGAGAAGTTGAGGTTGGATATTAGGAAAAACTCTCTTACAAGGAGGGTGGTGAAGCACTGGAACAGGCTCCCCAGAGAAGTGGTGAAGTCTCCATCCTTGGAGATATTGAAGACCCAGCAAGACAAAGCCTTGTCTGGGTTGATGTAGTTGGGGCTGGTCCTCCTTGGAGCAGGGGGTTGGACTTGGTGTGGTCGCCTGCGGTCCCTTCCAGCCCTCATTGTCTGTGAGTCTGAGTTTGGATGTCAGTTTTCTCCTCTCCTCTGGCTCCCGGTGCTCCCTACATTTCCAGGGCATGCCTGGTCTGCAGACCTTGTGATGGGAAGGAAGCTGCTGTGCAAGCCGGAGTCAGTGTTTCTGTTCTTTACTCTGCTGAAGCACCCAGACCACAGAAGATTTCTTCCAGCGTGGGAAACAAGGCCATGCTTGGGCCCCATGCACATCTTCCCTTTACTAAGGTATCAAGACACATAACAAGTGACCTTAGATAAAAAAGGAGCAGCCCCATGGCGAGTGCGTGCACTGACTGCTATGCAGCTGCACAGCAGATCTCATCAGAAGATACCAGATGTCTTCTGGGAACTGCTCAGTATTTCTCAGGCGTGGGATTCAGGGCCCCATAGAAGAAATTGGCTGGTTGATTTTTTCACTGAATTCAGGTGCACTTTGGGAATAAACACTGGCATAAAGCAGAGGACTACCAGGGTCTGCAGTTGCATGCCCAGGGGCAGCTCCTTGTCTAGAGTCTGACCCTCCCTCCTGAGAGCAGAGAATCACGACCCAACTGGTTTGCCCTCGCGGGTCAAGAAGAGCACGGCCCCTCCAGCACTTGCACCATACAGTTGGCCCCAACGCTCCCCAAAAACGCCCTGGGTTGCCTGCGCACCGCTGTGTTGCCCTCCCAGAAGGCTAAGGCATTTGCACTGGGGACAAGGCAGTCGGTACAACACCATGCAGGCTCCCCCAGCTGCTGCAAAGTTCCCACTTTCCAACCCTCCTTTCATACAAAGATCAAAACAAATGACGT
>NW_017728974.1:31997-34360 GCF_001723915.1 Gavialis gangeticus
CATGCCCAGGGGCAGCTCCTTGTCTAGAGTCTGACCCTCCCTCCTGAGAGCAGAGAATCACGACCCAACTGGTTTGCCCTCGCGGGTCAAGAAGAGCACGGCCCCTCCAGCACTTGCACCATACAGTTGGCCCCAACGCTCCCCAAAAACGCCCTGGGTTGCCTGCGCACCGCTGTGTTGCCCTCCCAGAAGGCTAAGGCATTTGCACTGGGGACAAGGCAGTCGGTACAACACCATGCAGGCTCCCCCAGCTGCTGCAAAGTTCCCACTTTCCAACCCTCCTTTCATACAAAGATCAAAACAAATGATGTAGTGCTCTCCATCTCACACCGTCCCGTGCCACGGGCTTGCTTCACATCCCGACCTGGGGGCTCCTGCCCTAGTCCTACCCCTTGGACAGCCATCTCCCCCTCCCGCCTTCTGGTGGCAGTGCCCGTCTGGTGCGGAGGCCACGCTTTGTTCACGTCAGGAGTTTGTGCCTCGGTCAGGTTTGGTGACCAGGCTGGCTATGGCCAATGCTTTTGCAAAGCCTTTGTTTGAGCAGCATATATGGATCAATTTTTGTTGTGGGGTTTTTTTAGACACCCCAGAGGTGCTGGTGCTGCTGCAGCCCAGGCTGGGGATGGGATGGGATGGGCTGTGCCAATGCTCCCGCTGCACCAACCCCACAGAGTCCAGGCTGGAGGGTCTCGCCCCCACGCCAACGCTGCACTGGGGCAGGAAGGGATTTCCCCCTGCTCAGACTGGCCCAGACGGGGGAGGAGGGCATTTGCCTTCCTCTGTAGTTGGGGACATGGCATCTACCCGGGATGTCTTGGGCGTTTATTGCCAACCTTTAAAGAAGCAAGACGTTGGCTGCCGCGGTCCCCCTACTTTCCCTGTGGCACGTTTGGGCGTTATATCTTGTGTTGTGTCAGGGCTTATTAAGAGGTCAGATTATGGATTTGTCTGGGCTGGTTTGGACAGGGCTGATCCTGCCTCGGGCAGGGGTTGGACTGGATGTGACCTCGGCAGGTCCCTGCCAGCCCTGCTCCCCCATGATTTCTGTGATTTTATAGCTCTAGGATGAAAAAAAGGTCATTCCAGAACAGTTGGAACGATTCCCAAAACACTGGGAATTCAGAGTCAAGGTCAAAATGCAATGAAGTCCCGGCACGTTACAGCAAGACATCCACGAGTAAGTAACACAAGCAACCTTAACTCTTTTGTGTCATCAGTGACTTCACACAATAATTAGATGCAGCTGCCATTAAGAAAATGAAGTTTAACCCCATCTACTGTAGCTTTGCCTGAGAACACTCGTTTTAAAAGCATTGTTTAAAATGTCACGTCACTATGAAAAAAGCAACACGAGGAGACCCACGACCATGCCACCTCTTCGTGACTGGCAGATCTCTCTCTTAACGCTGTAAGTGCATACGCCGTGATACCACAAAGCAGCCAGAGCACACTGCTCGCTTCACATTGTTAGGCTCATTTACTGCTGAGCTGCCTTGAACAGCAAGTGGCCAACATATATGGCGGACGTGGTCACTAATCAACCTTTGACCCCCTGCTTGGGAGCGCTGCATTAGAGAGACTTGAGTTGTGCGAGGGGATGTCTTGCTGTTCCAGGACTCGCTCCTCCCTGCCTCCCGTCTCCGCTGCTTTGGCAGCAGCAAAAGCCATGCAAACTTGGGTGCCCGAGCCAGGATGCAGCTATGGAGCCGCATAAAGGGCAACAGCTGGGTCAAGCGATCACCCACAAGAAAGCCGGACACTTACGGTCCGTCTCCTACCAATGACTCACTGTAACCAGTCAAATCATCACATGGGCGTTGAACATCGGGAAAATGTCATCTGAGCAACCTCTGAAGGGACAAGGGCTGTTCTCAAGAATGACCGGAGCTGCTGACCTGATTCTGTCTGTGGCATCGATAAGAAATTAGATCCAGCAATCTGCAATCCTTTAGTTTAATTACAACCTAATTTCTTCGAATTATAGCTGATGCACAAGAATTCAATTCATTCCAACTATATGAGAAGTCTGTGCAACGCCACTGTTCACTTTGCTGAGACAACAAGAAGCCTAAACTTTCGACATTTCCAAACAGAGAACTTTTAAATGAATTTTAGCTCCAAAGAATTCATGGATTTATTGTAAATGCCAATACAATTCATGCTCTTCTCAAGAAGGGTTGCAATCCTGGGGAGAATACATTCTTTCACCGGACCTCCCTTCCTGCCCCAGGGCAGCGTTGGGCTGAGCCAGAGCACGGGGGCAAGACCCCCCAGCCAGGACCCTGCAGGGTCGGTCCCAGCAGGAGCACTGGCACAGCCCAGCCCGGGCTGCAGCAGTGCCAGCGCCTCTGGGGGAGGCTTCA
>NW_017728974.1:34374-35480 GCF_001723915.1 Gavialis gangeticus
AACTCCCTGACAGGTGGAGCAGAAAGGGGAGAAGGGGGAACCAGCACAGCCCAGACGCCTGGGACATCCCCACAGCAGAGCACGGGCATCGCTGTGCCTGGATCGTCCCCCCGCAGTGCCCGTCCAGCCTCTCCCGGACACCTCCAGGGATGAAGAGTCCCCCGGTCCCTGGCATCTCTCCCGCGGCCTCCTTGTTCAGCGAAGGAAGATGCATTTCCAGACCTCCCGTATGACCTTTCTTCTTTTCTACTGTATCAGACAAGGACCGGGACCATAAGTTGACTTTCGTGAGGACGCTGATTAGTCTCGGCTTTCTGGAACAGAAGTTGCACGTGGCAGCGCTAAGCGCATTAGAGCCCGACCGGCGCGGCCGCCACAGCCTCGCAGACCCGGGCGATGCAGGTTTCTGTCCCGCTGCCTTATCCGCTCTGCAAGCTGGACAGACGCCCGAGTGTCAGTCCGTCCACCCACGTGAGTCCTGCTTGCTCCAAACCTCTGCAGTCCTTCGGGAGTCAGGCGTCACTTTATAATTCCAGCCTCCTCTTCTCCTTGGTACGATGAGGCCCAAGCTGTTTCATGTCCAGGGGAAAGGAGCAAAGGGGCTGAACGAAGTCTGCCCGGACTTGGCTTACAAAAGGCCTGTCGGGCCAGGAGTCCACTCTTCCAAACGCAAATATCCCACGGTGGGAGACACTGAACTCCTGACTGCCCCTGCTAACCCCATGGCAATAACGGCGTGGGAGCCGGGTCCTTCCAGCCTTTCAAGAGTGCCTGGATTCCCCGTTCCTCTCTCACATTCCCCAGGAGAGGGAAAGATGGCAACACTGCACCACGCAAAACAAGAGCAAACCTGAGCACACGGTCACTGTTCAACCGGAGAGTCCTCCCTCTGCTTGTACGAATGCATGCCTTCTGCCCCGGACCAGAGCGTGTGCCTGTGCACATGCATGTGCAGACAAAGACTGGCACGGGCCCAGGCACTGGTCTCGTCGGGACGTCTCTACAGCGTGCGCCGCACACAGGTGCCAACGTACTTGTTGCTTGATCCAGCCGGCCTGCCAGCGTCCGGCCCATGGGCCTGCCCCAGAGAAAGGAACAGCCTCGTC
>NW_017728974.1:40480-40835 GCF_001723915.1 Gavialis gangeticus
CACAGGTGCCAACGTACTTGTTGCTTGATCCAGCCGGCCTGCCAGCGTCCGGCCCGTGGGCCTGCCCCAGAGAAAGGAACAGCCTCGTCTCAGGGGTTGCTTGGGGCAGTCGGGATGTCCTCGGAGAGGACCGGCTTTTTGCTCCCGTCTGGACTTCTCCGGGGAGACGGTAGCTGGAGAACAGCCTTCCCAGAAACGTCACAAACTCCACCAGAGGTTGATGCATCTGCCTGTCTCCGAGAGCCCCCACCCGAGCAGCATCGGGGATGTCCCGGGGGTCTGCAGGAGGTGTAACAGGGCACCTGCTCCCTGCTACAAGGACGCAAAAGGGCCCCTTTAAGAGCAGGGGTTTTAT
>NW_017728974.1:45835-46431 GCF_001723915.1 Gavialis gangeticus
ACCTGCTCCCTGCTACAAGGACGCAAAAGGGCCCCTTTAAGAGCAGGGGTTTTGTGGATCGCGCAAAGGATTAATAAAATCCCTGTGAGCCGGTCAGCTGAGGGCAGGTGCCTGGAAGGGGACAGGGCTCGGCGCATATGAACCCTGATCAGAGCCAGAGCACGGCGGTTCGGCCTTGCGAGCTGCGGAGTAAGGAGCTCCTGGCCGGGGAAGCCCGATGCACTGCAGAGCTGCCTTGGGACCGGCACAGGGGGAAAGGGAGGTTTTCCCTTGCAAAGTGGCAGGGGCATTTCCTTTTGTTGCTCTTTGTTTACCCAGAAGGGAGCATGTTTGTTAAGCGGTTGCATGACATTTGCATGGCTTGGGTTTGGGACTAAGGGGTGGCTTGGAGGTCCCATTAGTGCCCTAGGGGCACATGCTGGGGGCAGGCTCAGGGCAGAGCTTGAAGGCCAGCGGGCCCAGAGCCCAGGGTGGGCAGGACTGAATTTAGGGGCCATAAGGCCTGAAGCCCGAGAAAGGCAAGGTCTGAAGCCGGAGAGCCCAGCGCCTGAGAGGGGCAGCGGGAGGAAGCTGGGACCCCAAACCGCAGTTTCATA
>NW_017728974.1:51431-52050 GCF_001723915.1 Gavialis gangeticus
TAGATTCATAGATTAAGGGTCGGAAGGGACCTAGTAGATCTTCTAGCCCGACCCCCCGCCAGGGCGGGAGAACAACAAAAAACCCCAGAAAGAGAAACGGGACTCAAATGAGTCCAGCCAGGTAGGCATCCAGCCTCTTCTTAAAGCCCCCCAGGGTAGGGGCCAGCACCACTTCCCTTGGAAGTTGGTTCCAGCTCCTAGCCGCCCTAACTGTGAAACGGTGAACTGAAGCTGAAGGGCTCAGCAAAAGGAAAGGGCCGGAGGCCAAGAAAGCTGAAGCCTGACACAGGAACCAGTCTTGCTCAGAGACCTATTTAACAATTTCTTTGCCTCCATTTTTCTGAGCAGGGACTGGGTCACCCCCCACCCTGGGATCCCGGATGGACCCAGGGGAGGCGCAGCCAGGCCCAGGGTCAGGGAAGATCTAGTCAGGAAGCGTCCGGCGGGACTGGACGTGTTCAAATCAGCTGGTCCGGACAATTTCCACCTCCGAGTGCTGAGGGAATTGGCTGAGGTCGTTACGGGACCCCCGGCGCGGCTGTACGGGCACTTGTGGTGCTCTGGTGCGGTGCCAGAGGACTGGAAGAGGGCCAACGTGGTTCCCATCTTCAAAAAGGGG
>NW_017728974.1:52455-65505 GCF_001723915.1 Gavialis gangeticus
CCGCACTTCAGGAGGGATGTGGACACCATGGAGAGGGTCCAGAGGAGGCCACTCGTATGATCCGGGGACAGCAGGGCAGGCCCCACGAGGAGAGGCAACAGGACCTGAACTTGTTCAGCCTCCACAAGAGAAGGCTGAGGGGGACCTGGTGGCCTGTTACAAACTAGTCAGGGGGGATCAGCAGGCATTGGGGGAGTCCCTGTTCCCCCGAGCATGACCAGGAATGACCAGGAATAACGGTCACAAGCTGGCAGAGGGGAGATTCAGACTAGATATCAGGAGGCGCGACTTCACGGTCAGGGCGGCTACAGTCTGGAACCAACTTCCAAGTGAAGTGGTGCTGGCCCCTACCCTGGGGGTCTTTAAGAGGAGGTTAGATGAACACCTTGCTGGGGTCGTTTGACCCCAGTACTCTTTCCTGCCATGGCAGGGGGTCGGACTCGATGATCTACTCAGGTCCCACCAGCTATGAAACTATGAAACCTCCTGCAGCCTCCCTCCAAATTAAGTTTAACATCAAAGGCGGCAGCAGGTGAGACCAGGAGGGGAGAGGGCTCCCCAAGCGTAGAGCCAGGGCAGGAGCTGCGTGACTACCAGGGGAGCCACGGCAGCCCCCGAGCACGAAGGAGCTGCCCTGCCTGCCCCCGGCATTGGCAGCATCCACACCCTCCAGCCACAGCCTGTGGGGAGGCAAAGCAGAGGTGGCTGGACTCAGTCAAGCAGGCACTGGTAGGGGCAGAAGCTGCGGCGTGCCCCGAAATCGTGCCACGTATGCAGGTGGCTGCATTCCCGCGTGAGCTGGACACACAGCCCTGTCTGACTGCCCTTGCTTCCCCCACCCAGCTCCCTGCCCGGATAGCGCCCAGGGGGAACACGTCCAAGCAGGAAAAGTGCTCTCAGCGCCAGGTGCCGCTCGGAGCTAGACCAACACATACGGAGCCGGACCACAGCTTGCAACAGGCGTCTCCTCCAGAGTGATTCTGTGGCCAGGCAAGCGGCCCCGAGCCCCAGGGGAGGCAGAGGGGGTCCGGCAGGACTGCGAGCGGTGCCACGGACTCACCGTCTGGGCTGGCCCCCGCTGGAGTGCCTCCCAAACGGACCCGCCGGCCACTGCACGGTGAAGCACCAACTGCCCAGTCGTGCCTCACACGCTAAACGGAAAGGCTCACACCGCGCCAGCCGCACTCCGGGTCAGGCACGCTGCGGTCACTTAGGAGGCGCGGCCGCCACGCAGCAGCTTTATGGGGAGCTCTGGTGCTCGCCGAGAGCAGTCGGCAGATCTGCCCATGCTAAGGCCATGGCTGTCTGCTCCTGCCTGCCTCGTGGGGGGATCGTCTCCTCCCCCCTGAAATGCAGCTGCCTCGCAGGTGAAAGGCGAGAGGTAACAGAGATGCTGCTGCACCCTGTTTATGGACAGCAGGTAAAACAATCCTGCATCCGACTGAGACGAGGCACCGGCCACAGCATAACTAAGGTGGGAGCCCAGGACATGAGCCCGGTGCAGGGCAGGGAAGGGGGGGAACTGGCACGGAGATGCGGGGGTTGGGACTTCAGCCGCTGAGTGCCAGGAGGAGCCCACTCGCCGTCCTAACCCCGCGCCCCAGGAAATGCCACTGCTGCAAGGAGGAGTCAGTGCGGCTCGCCGCCGGGGTCAGCCCTCGCCTCCGGCCCCGCACAGCGCCCGGGCTGCAGAAGCGAAGCGTGGAGACGTGCGAACGCCCGCGGCACTTACTGAGCATAGAGCTGCCTGGATCGCACGACGAACTTGAAGATGTACTCCAGGGCTTTGAACGTGAGCATGAGCGGGTCACAGGGCTCCCCTCGGCCGGCTGCATCCACGTACTGCGTGAGCACGGAGATCAGCTTCCTGCCAGGTGGAGAAAGAAAGGTGGGAAGAGGGGCTGCAAGGCGCGTGGGGCTCTTAAACCCAGCCCCCCGGGGCACAGCCTGGGCTGCGGGGGGCTCTCGATGTCCTGGTGTAAGGGGTGCTGCAGAGCCACCCCCACAGCTCCCCGGTGCCAGACCCCGAAGGGAGGAGCAGCAAACTGAGGCTCCCCGCACGGCCAGCCTAGCGCAGCCATGCCTCTGGGTGCAGCGCTGCAGGTCCTGGCCCACGGCCGCCGGGCAGAGGGCAGCACCGGGACCTGGTGCTTGTGGAGGCCGTTACATTTGTCCCGGGCGTTCACAGATAAACACCCCCAGCCCCATGCACCGGCACGAGCCAATTCAGCAGAAAACACCCCGCGATTGACACAGGCAAACTCCACACACGGCCGCCCTCGCGGCCACGCGGGCGCTTACTTGTAGGCCAGCGTGGCGCTGAAGTGCTGCCGGATGTAGGCCTCCAGGACGGCGTTGAAGTGGTGGAACTTCCTGTCGGCAATGAGCCCCACGATGAAAACCTGCCGGGGAAACCGAGGCAGGCGTCAGGGGCAACCCGGCCCCAGCACAGCGGTGTCCTGGGGTCTGCACTGGCTCAGGAGGGGCATCCTGCAGATCCAGATCGTCATCCTGCTGCTCCCCGAGACGCTCAGCACAGCACGGGGGCAAAGGCCTTGGGGCCAGTGCTGGCTTGGAGGGGGCAGCCCTCTGTACCAAGCGGCGTGGACAGCCCTCGGGTGCAGGGGAGCAGCAAGGCGTGCACCCCGAGATGAACAGACCTGGAAGGGCCACGGCTGGATGGCTCCAGAGGCCCTACCCGGGGTGTCTCAAGAGCTGCCCCCACTTTGAGAAGCTTCTTTTGGATGCTCCCACTGGCCCCCCGGTTGGATCAGGGATGGCCGTGGTGTAGGGAAGCCAAACTCAGCCCCCGCCCAAGCGACGGCAAAGCCGGGGGAGCCCGAGGAGCGCAGGAGTTTGGCCGTGGGGGGGCGGGGGGGCCCCCACACCCGGGGCTGGGAAGAGGGAACGGGCTCACTTACAAGGGCATCGAAGACCAGCGTGTCGTAGATGTCGGTCTCCGCGTACTCCATCATGATCGAGAACAAGGCGTCCAGGGTGTCCTGCAGGAACTGGGGGGTGCACGGGGACAGCCAGGGCTTGAGCCCAGCCTCTGGCGCCACTGCCTCCCCCAACACCGCCTGCCCCAAAGACTGAGGCACCGGAGCAAACTCCCGCCCGTTGTCATGCCCCAAGGGACGGGCACAGTTTCTATCAGCTGCTGACACCTGCAGCCTTTTCCAAATTAAGCCTCTCCTGGGAGTCTCGCATCCCCGTGCTTCCCTGTCCGGTCAGTGTAACTTCTCACCAGCGCCGGCCCTCTGAGCCCGGGTATTTCCTAGCCCCTTGCAGTGCTCTGGACATGACCCTGACACGTTGCAATGACCCGGCCCCAAGTCACCCCGGTCTTTCCCACGGCTCTTCCCTGAGGGTCCCCCGGGTTGCCACTGGCTCTCGGAGCAACGAGGTGCAAAAGCCGACACGAGGTCTCCCTCCCGGCCCCGCTCCATGCGGGAGCCTTCTGCGCGTGCGCCCGGCACAGCCCGGGGCTTCGTGCTGCTCTGCGCCAGCTCCCTCGGTGCCTGCCTTTCCCCTGGACTAGCCTGGCCTGCTCCCAAGGCATTGCCAGCTGGGTCTCCACTGCCCACTTCTGTCTGGCTAAGAGAGGCAATGCTCAGGTTTGGAGGCTCAGACCCTGGGGACCACAGAGACCGGACTCAGGAAGGAGGAGGCGTCCTGCAGACCCAGGCTGCCAAGGGCCTCATACCTTGATGACTTCCCCTCCATCCACATTCGTCAGCTTCTGCAGGTTTCCAGCCAGGAGCTCTGGCTTTGACTTCCACTTCAGCAGCCCGAGCAGGTCAACTGCGTGCAAAGAAACTTGGGCATCAGCATTGTCACTGTGCCATGCTGGCCTAGGCCAGGACCCAGCCCCTGGACCACACGTCCAAGCCAGCGCTCCTTGGCTCCTCCACCTGTCACCCCCGTCCAGCTGCCCACGTCCGCTGGCCCCAGCACAGCTGGAGAAAGAGATCTTTGCCTGGGACAGAAACACTTCCCAGTGAGGGAGCAATGCCTGCAGCTCTGGGAGCTCCCGGACCGTCCCACAGCTTCAGCCCCATAGAGCAGACAGCTCAGCACGCTGCTCCTTGGAGGTTTGATGGGGGGAAGACAGCAAGCAACAAACAGAGACGGGTGCACGCCGAACCGATGGAGCACCCAGGGAGCTGCAAGCCGTCTCAGCCAGTCCCTGGCTGCCTAGCAAGCACGGTGCAATAGCACAAGAGGGTGGACCCCATCCTTGCTCCCCTCCGGTTTCGTGCACTCCACAAAAACCTAGTTTCCCCCTTGACTGTCTCTCTGCTCAGGCCTATGGCACCATACGTGTGCGAGCCTCCGGGTGCGACCAGCTTGGCACGGCAGCTAGATAAGGGACCTGGAGACCCCCCCTACAACTGCACCATGCCATGTCGTGGGCAATGCAACACACAGGGGCCAGGCTGCTCCCCGTCTGCCCAAGCTCCGGCCATACGGACCGTGAGCCCGGAGGCAAACCTTGAGCTGGCCTGGACGGGAGCAAGCCCACGCTGCTTTCATGCAGGTGGTGAAACCACCTGCTCTGGCCTGCAGCGCTTGCTCTCAGCCCGTCGACCGTGCGGCGTCCTCAGCCACGGTGAGAGTTTCCCAGTGAGGCCACGGCCCCATGGCCTCGACACCCCCACGCTGCTCTGCCCGGCGCAACACAGCTGCTGCGCAGCGTGGGAGGTGGGCTGCCAGCCTTTTTGTACATCAGAAATACACGATGGAGCTGAATAAAGGGTTATTGCTACAGAAGCTCGAGCTGTGCAGCAGGGAGGGAAGGAACCGGATCCGAACAGCTCCCAGCCTCACTTGTGCCATTATCACAGACAAAGAGACCACAGGCCGCGTCCCCCCAACTGCGAGCTGCTGTCACTGCCTGCGCACAGACCCTCGGCAGAGCTGCCATCAGCAGCTTCCCGGGGCACAGCCTTCAGCTTCACAAGCAGCTTCTCCACCTGCCAGAGAGGAGCTGCTTGCACGTGGGACGAGCCGGGACCCCTGCAGATGCGGGGACTGCTTCGGGGCAGGACAATGCAGCATTTTAATAACCCACCAAGTTCTTTCAGGGCTGCGGGGAGCTGCTGCAACGTTTGCTTTGGATCACAGGAAGCCGGCAGGTTCAGTGCCGCTGCGGCAGGCGTGTGGAGAGGCATGGTTGTTAGCTGTGGCTTCGCTGTAATGCACTGAGAAGCATGAGCTGGCAAAGCCCGATGAAATGTCCGTGGGGCTTTCTGCATGGTCTCAGGGACACGTGGGCTGCACAGCCCTCGCTTGGAGCGTTTTGAGACCACAGCTCAATTCAGGCTTTCAGTAAAGGGAACATTTGGCTCCACATTTGCGTATCCGCTGATCCTTCCCCATTAGCTTTAGATGCCCATGTGGAGCAGTTGGCATAGTTGTCAGTGTTATTTCCAGGCCTGTCTGCTGCCTCTCACCCTGTGCTCTCTCAGCGCACGCTCTACCCTGGCAAGAGCTGCCAGAGATGTCAACATGCCTGCGCTTCTCTACAGCCCCCTCGGCTCCCGCCCCAGGCACCAAACCAGCGACCACAATCATCGGGTCACAGACAACGAGGGTGGAAGGGAGCTCAGGAGGTCACATCTAGTCCAGCCCCCTGCTCCGAGCAGGACCAGCCCCAACTGCATCATCCCAGCCAAGGCTTTGTCTACCCGGGTCTTCAACACCTCCAAGGATGGAGACTCCACCACCTCTCTGGGGAGCCTGCTCCAGTGCTTCTCACTCCTTGTGAGAGAGTTTTTCCTAATATCCAACCTCAACTTCCCTTGCTGCAGCTTGAGCCCATTGCTCCTGTCATCTGCCCCCACGGAGAACAGTCCAGCTCCATCCCCTTTGCAGCCCCCCAGCAAGGAGGTGGAGGCTGCTATTCAATCCCCCTCGGTCTTCTCTTCTGCAGACTCAATGAGACCAGCTCCCTCAGCCTCCCCTCACCCGTCATGTCCCCCAGCTCCCAAACCATTTTTGTTGCCCACCACTGGACTCTCTCCAATGTGTCCACATCCTTTCTGTAGTGGGGGCACAGCTGGACACAGGACTCCAGATGTGGCCGCCCCAGTGCCGAAGAGGGGAAGAATCGCTGCCTCGATCTGGCAATGCTCCTACCAATGCCCCAGCCACCCACCTTCGGCACTTGCTGCTTTTCAAGGACAGGGGCAGGACGAATGGCTCACACCTTGGCACCTTACCTCCATTCAGGGCCTACGCGCTGCCACTGGATGTGGCCCTGTGTTTAATTCTGAAAAACGACCCCAGGCAGCGAGAAGACCCCTCAGCAGAGGAAGTCAAAGCAGTTGGCTGCTATCGGCTCAAGTCAGCCTCGTAAGTGAAAGCCTGCCAGGAGCGCCCCCGAGACTGGTGCTACCCGGAGCCGGACTTGGCTGCTCTGCCCGAGTGACTGGCAGGACGGAGATGGTAGCACTTCCCGTCTTACGGACATCTGCGGTAAATCCAGGAACGGACTCTGGGGCAGCCCAGCCCCGCCATGCCGGGGCCACAGAAGTGTGTGACTGATCGACGAGCACAGCCTCTGCCGAGCAGGCGCCAGCTGCTCCGTCGCCGGCGCTGGCATCGGTACAACAAGGCCCGGTGTGCGTCCCTGACTCTGGCACTGTTTGCAGAGCCAGCAATTAGGCCAAGCATCTCTTTGCTTGATCTTGGGTCGTGTCCCAAAGAGACAACAACTGCAAAAGCCCTTGAGGCTAATTATTCAGCCATTTTCAGAGCAGTGCTAGAGTTCGTCTTTCACATCTCCTCGCCCGCAGGTTGCAGGGAGATCATCACACGACACCTTTGCCAGACATCTTTTGTGCCAATGTCTGGGCTGAAAGCCCCCCCCATGACATATCCCCAGGAGACACTAGGCCTGCAGTGCTGCAGGGCTGATACCTTCCAGCTCTTGGACTTCAGGGAGCTAAAGACTTAGCCACTTATTTTCTTTAACTGTAAAGCACCAGCATTTACAAAAAGACACGGTGTGCTGTGCAGCTGCGTGCGCGCCCAGGGGGTGCACGGAGAAGGTCCTGTGGATACAACGTAGGGACCGAGGGCACACGGGACCGGACAGCTCGGAATAACGCAATGGTCCTGGTGTGGGCGTGGGCGCGGGCCGGAGCGAGGGGGGCTGCTACGTACCGTTCTGGGTCAGCTTCGTGGAACAGACGAGGGTAGAGATCTGGAAGCTGTCCCGGGAAGAGACGCTGATGCCAGCCATGCTGCTGCTCACTCGGAAAGAGGCACCAGACAGAGCCTTTGCCTCGGACACACTTCCGGTAAAAGGCAGGTGCAGGTAGCAGCCGGCTTCCTCCAGCTTCCGGCTGTCGCCCTGAAACACGGAGCGTGTCATCAGAAAGAGCAAGACGCTAGCTGGGGTTCAACCCGCACGGCAGAATATGGGTGAAGCCACGAGTCTGCTGCTAGACAAACCGGGACTGATATAGAAATCACAGAATCAGAGAAAACGAGGCCTGGAAGGGAGCTCAGGAGTCAGAGTCCAACCCCCTGCGCCGAGCAGGACCGGTCCCAACTACGTCATCCTGGACAAGGCTTCGTCTACCCGGGTCTTCAACACCTCCAAGGATGGAGACTCTCTGGGGAGCCTGTTCCAGTGCTTCCCCCTCCTCGTGAGAAAGTTCTTCCTAATATCCAACCTCAGCTTCCCTTGCTGCAGCCTGAGCCCATTGCTCCTTGTCCTGTCACCTGCTCCCACTGAGGGCTATGATATACTTGAGCTTGACCGAGTCCCCTGTAATAAAGTAATTAGCACCCTATTAAAACCAGTGAAGCCATTGGCTACCTGATCAACTGTTAGCTCTGTAAGTGGGGAACACGGTCCTGTGATATACAGGAGGTTGGACTAGACAACCTAATGGTCTTGTCAGGCCTTCGTTTCCTGGTACCCGTCCCACCGAGGCATTTCTAGAGATGCGACAGGGATCTGTCCTGGTCCTGGGCTCTTCAATATCTTTGTCAATGATCTTTAAGAAGACCTAAAACCACCGCTGCCGCACTTTGCAGGTGAGATAAAAACATAAGTGCAAAACAAAGTTGGGGTAGGTCCATTATACAGGCCAGGGAACAACCTGTTTTAATACAACCAAATGCAAGGTCATACAAGGACAAAAAGACACTTATAAGAAAAGGGCCAGGCCTATAACATGGAGCACAAATGACTACAAATACTGGGGTTTAAGTGAACATGAGCGTAGGAGCGTTATGTGAGCCATACTGCGTGCTGTCTCCCGTCCACGCTTTGAAAAAGATGCTGTAAAATTGTAAATGGTTCAGCAAAGAGCTATGCGAATGATTTAAGGTCTGAAAAACTGGTCTTCTAAAGAGAGGCTAAAGCAGCTCAATTTATTTGGCTACTCCAAGTGAAAAAAAGACAGAAAGACCGATGTCAAGAGGGTATCACGATGGAGCACAGAGCTCTTCTGCAACAGCCGATGACTGCCATACAGCAATGGATAAAGACAAATTGCTGCATGGAAAGCAGAGGAGCTGCCGGCTCTCAGGATCCTGTGGGGCCTGCCAAACCAGGCTGGAGAAGCAGGGCCAGATGCAGCAACGGACGAGGATGGAGGAATCCGGCATCAGTAATGAGACTCCCTCCGTTATTAGGGAGCTTTTCAAACCAGGTGCCCAGGCCTGCTGGGAGGTCAGCCCTTCAGCCTAGCTGACAGGCAGCACGGGCACACGTGGGGCTGCTGATTGTTTCAGTATCCCTTCCGTGCACCTCTTTGTCCTGCTGTGCAAATGAGCAGTATTTCCATTGACGCCAGCTGTCTGGTTGCTAAACACACCCCTGGCCAGAGCCCCGAGGGGAGGAAGGCAGGTGCCGAATCCAAGCAGCCCTGTGGGGTGGGCACAGTGGAGACAGAGCCCGACGGTCCTGGCGGGGCTGAGGGAGACCTGCGTGAGTCCGTCCTGGCAGAGGTAAGGGCACAAAGCCCAGCACCTGAGAGAGGCCAGGAAGCTCTTTCATGCGGCAGGAACAGGAAAGGCACGATCCCGTGGTGAGGAGCTGCAGCTGGAGCCAGACAATTCAGAATAGAAATAAGATGCAAATTCTTAACAGCATGAGAAAGTGTCAAAGCAGTTTCTCCAGGGTCATGGGGGAGTCTCCATCCTGCCAAGGCTTTCATCGAGACCGCCGGCCTTTCTGCAGGCTCCGCGGTGCAGGTCAGACACAAGTGCGTGCCTGCTGCAGAGGCTACGGGAGGTCTGACTAAGTGAGCATAACGCATCCTAATTCACCCACGGAAAACAGTCTGAAAGCTAAACGCTTGGACGGATGGAGGTGCCTAGTAAGCAGAGAGGACAGAGGTGGCTGCCAGCGAGACAGGAGACTGGCCAGGCACAGGGCACGCAGAGACCCGGGCAGCTCTGCTGCGCAGCTGCACTGACCGAGGGAGAAGAGGCATGGAGACATCGGGCCCCTATATAAGTATAAGGCATGTAAGTCATATGGCAGCAGCCCCCTCCTTCCCTCGCAGAGGGCCACGGGGTGGAAGGGATCCCAGGGTCACCTGGGCCAACCCTCTGCACAAACGTAGGATGCTCCAAAGCCTCCAGCGCAGGAGGGCCCATGACTTCCCTAAGCAGCTCGTCAGCTGCCCGACAGTTCTTACAATTAGGACTTTTGAAATGAGATTTACTCGTAACTCTGGCTTGCTGCAGCTTAAACCCAAGGCCTCAGTCTTGCCCTCTCTGGCACGGGAGAACAGCTGCCCTCCTCCTTGACAGCAGCCTTTTGGATACTTGAAGCCTGCCATCGCATCTCCCCTTCCTCGGCTTTCCTCCAGGTGAAGCCCACTTAGCTCTCCCAACCAGGCTACAGTTGGACCTAGACAGGTTACAAGGATGGGCGGAGGAGAACAGGATGGGGTTTAACACGGACAAGTGTAAGGTGATGCACCTGGGGAGGAACAATCGGCACCACACATACAGGCTGGGGAACTCCCCTCTTGTCAGCACGGAGGTGGAAAAGGATCTGGGAGTCATTATTGACTCCAAGATGAACATGAGTTGGCAATGTGGGGAGGCGGCTAGGAAGGCCAACTGCACCTTGTCGTGCATCCACAGATGCATCTCGAGCAGGTCCAAGGAGGTGATCCTCCCCCTCTATGCGGCACTGGTCAGGCCGCAGCTGGAGTACTGCGTCCAGTTCTGGGCGCCGCACTTTAAGAGGGATGTGGACAGCATCGAGAGGGTCCAGAGGAGGGCCACTCGTATGATCAAGGGACAGCAGGGTAGGTCCTATGAGGAAAGGTTGTGGGACCTGAACCTGTTCAGCCTTCAAAAGAGAAGGCTGAGGGGGGATCTTGTGGCCTGTTATAAACTGGTTAGGGGGGATCAGCAGGCGCTGGGGGAGTCCCTGTTCCCCCGAGCGCCGCAAGGAGTGACCAGGAACAATGGTCACAAGCTGGCGGAGGGAAGGTTTAAGTTGGACATCAGGAGGCGCTACTTCACGGTCAGGGCGGCTAGGGTCTGGAACCAGCTTCCAAGTGAGGTGGTGCAGGCTCCCACCCTGGGGGTTTTTAAGAGGAGGTTGGATGACCACCTTACTGGGGTCGTTTGACCCCAGTGCTCTTCCTGCCATGGCAGGGGGTCGGACTAGATGATCTGCTCAGGTCCCTTCCGACCCTAGAAACTATGAAACTATGAAACCTGCCCTCACACCGTTGCCTTAGGTCCTTTATACCATCCCTATCAATTACCATTAGACCCTCTCCAGTTTCTCCCCACACTGGTTAAAATGCGGTGCCCGGAGCTGGACGTAGGGTGAGCAGTGCTATCACCAACGCGTCCCGCCTACAATACTGCTGCGAGCGCAGCCCGGCCCTGCAGCAGTGTCTCATCGTGGGCTCAAGCCGAGCTGGGGATCCAGATCCATCTCAGCGACGCAGGGTGTCCCCATCCTCTAGGCACTGCTTGATTCTTCTTCTAAAGATCTAGCAGAGTTTCCTCTGTTGGATTTCATTGGTTATAGCCCAGATTCCTAATTTACTACGATCCTTTTCTATTCTTGTCCTGCCCCCCAAACTACGCAGACCTTCCCCAGTGTATGACATGTGCCAGCTTAATCAGGAAACTCTCCATTTTCGGCCTCCAAATAATCAATAAAAATGTGCAAAGAGCGTGCTCCTGGCTTGCAGAGCTGCACCTGTGGGAGCTGTTACCCTTGGTGATGCTACCCATGCTGGACAGGCCGGAAGAAAGGCAAGAACCAAACGAACATCCGTGCACTGGTCCTCCCGGCTGGGAGTGGGAGCTGGGCCAACAACGCACCCTCATAGAGAAGCGGAAGTGTATAAATGTAACGAGGCAGCTGTCCTCGCTACCTGGACAAGGGGCAGGGATGGCAGAGCCTTGCTCAGGCCTGAAGCGATGACCGACAGCACGAGAAGGGTTCACGTCCACAAAGTAGTCCTGTGTGGCTCAGCTTCCACACCCGCTGGGATAAGCATTTGTTCTTATTAATTACTATGTGCATGGGGATCGACGAGAGCCACTTCCATGTAGTGATCCCTGGTAACCTCTCTGATGGCCAAGAGCTCCCGAATCGACAAAAATGCCAAAGCGCACCAAGATGGAGATACGGACACCGTTTTCATCATACGAAAGAAGAAACGATTTGCATTGCACTAGCATCTAGGGTTTCCAGCTGTGGGTCAAGGCCCATTGTGTGAGGCCCTGCACAAACACACAGGAGCTACCCTAGAAACATCCTATGAAACGAGGAGGGAGTCCCAGGAAGGGCAGAGAGTAGTCATGAACTTGAGGGCCTTGTTCATGCAGAGTTTGAGGAACAAGAGCAGCTGGGTCTGACCGGGACATGGAGGAGACACGATACGAATCTGCAAATCTGAAAAAGATGAGAGCCGTAGAGAGGGAGATGGTTTTGCTTGGTGTGACCTGTGGAGATACGTCTGGAAGCAGCAAGAAAACTGTAACGCGGAGTTCAATTCAATTCAGTTCAATACCGAGAGCAAAACAACAGTGAACGGGCTCCGGCTGAAGATTTGTGTCCCAGGGGAAGGAAGGAGAGATCGATGCACAGAAACCCAGATGGCAGAAGCACGGAAAGCCCCATAGCAAGAACCAAGGGCTCCCAAGAGGTTTCCCGTGCCTGGCGGTAAGACCAGCCAGGCAGTAGCTCACGTTCCCCGAAGAGCCTCCCCTGGAAAAATGGGACCATTTGGAAATGCTCAACCTTTCTGAAGCAAAACTTTCCACCTCGTTCCTCTAAACACTCATTTAAATTTAGACAAAGGACAAAAAAAAGGGGGGGCCAAATAACCCCAAGCTGAAACAAAACATTTCAGGTGGAACAAAAATGAAGGTTTTTTGCGGGTTTGGGTCACAAATGTGCCTCTCCTCTGCAAATTTCTGTTTCTTTTCCACTTGTCCTGCTCAGCCCCGGAACCAAGAAGCCCCTTGTCTGCCTGTCCGTTTGCAGTGCGCGAGACCCCGGGATGGTCCGGAGGTTCAAATTCAGCTCTCAAGTCGTTACGTCTGCTCAAGCACTCACTTTGCAGCCAGCTGGCTCTTTCCATAGCTGCGTGGGCATTGTTATGGTGAGATAATTACTTTGCATGTGCGGTAGATCTAAATGTACTGTGCGATTCACCGGTGAATTGAGTGATGTGTGTAACGTGTGGCAGGGCCTCGGGGTCAGCCATGCAGGAGGCTGGAAGCACAGGGCGTGACCCCAGCACCAACAGGGAACGATGTCCTGGCACCCGATCTTACATGTCGTACTGCAGTTGGGGCAGAGAAACACTGCCTGGCGGGGCACC
Organism: Gavialis gangeticus; assembly: GCF_001723915.1. Lineage (NCBI taxonomy): Eukaryota > Metazoa > Chordata > Crocodylia > Gavialidae > Gavialis > Gavialis gangeticus. The sequence continues at coordinate 65,292 of NW_017728974.1, forward strand.
AACCCTGCTTTCGGCACCTGGCCTTGCATGTCCAAAACTTCGGGAGAGGCCGATTGTGCATCCTTGTGATCTCCCCTGTTTCCAGCCCCTAGATCCACCCAGGCCCACCGGTACCTTGTACAGGATGAGGTCGTGCTCCCCATCATGCAGGGTTGTGCCGTCGGGTCTCATCAGCTTCACAAAGGCCATGGAGAAAACCCTCTCACTTTTGTCC
>NW_017728974.1:70505-76043 GCF_001723915.1 Gavialis gangeticus
ACCGGTACCTTGTACAGGATGAGGTCGTGCTCCCCATCATGCAGGGTTGTGCCGTCGGGTCTCATCAGCTTCACAAAGGCCATGGAGAAAACCCTCTCGCTTTTGTCCTTAGCTAGAAGACAAAACCCCAGAGCCAGAGGTCAGTCCTGGGCTCAGCCCACGAGCGCGGACAGGACTCTGCGCTGCCTTGCCGCGGGGGCATCGTCCCAGTGCAGGAAGTGGCAGGTTTTACCCTGCTCTTATTAGCACGTGGCAGCTGGTGGCCGGGCCAAGAGGGGTCTCACGTCCACCCGGAGCCTGGGAGATTCTGGTCAGGGGAGGCAGAGGGGGCACGGCCTGGGTCTGGACTCTGCAGTGTCCATGACCCCCCGGCAGCAGCAAGGAGATGGCTGCAGCCCCCCTGTATCCTGGGAGCAGGGGCAGGGGCAATGCCCAGGGATGTCAGGGGTGACTGTGTCGTGCGACTCCAAGGTCAGACACGGGGTTTGTCTGGGCTGGTTTGGATGGGGCTGATCCTGCTTCAGGCAGGGCTTCAACTGGATGCAACCCCGCAGCTCCGGGACATCTATGATTTCTATGCCCTCTGCCTCTATCATGTGCTACGTCTGTGCAATTCCCATCTCTGTGGCAAGCCCTGGAAACTGCCCTGACCAGAACAACGTGGCAACGCCGCGCCCTGTCCCTACACACTGGTTTTTCAGCTCTGCAGCCTCGCGCAGGAGAGAGGCCTCCGCCCTGGCCTGTGTCCTCAGCAGAGCTGGGTAAAAGCAAGGGAGACTTACAGTCGCTGGAGGAGCGGTGCCTGAAGGTAAATCTCAGGTGGGTCCTGTGGACATCCTCAATGGGGACGGCAATCTTGGAGAGAAGACGGTGCGTTAGCCAACAGAGAGCAGGTGCGACCGGCCCGGAGGAGGGAGCAGGGCGAGCGGCCTGCCTACAGGAGCGTAAAGGCAGGCAGCGAGCCAGGGAGGAAGCTGCCCAGACGGTGAAATGTGTTGGCCTGGACATGTAAGTGTGCAAGCATGTCTGCCTGCACATGTGCCCATGCGTGTGCAGCTCTGCCTGTGTGCATGTGCACCTGGGCACGCATCTGCATGCGTGTGCTTGTGCATTCATGCTCGTATAGGCACATGTATGCATACATGAACATGAGTGTGTATGCATCTGTACATCTGTGTACATGTGCGCCTCCCATGACCCAGGGGCTCCCTCCACAAGTCGCAGGCAAGCCTGAGTCCCTAGACCCTGTGAGCCCAGCTTCTCTCTCACCCCACGAGGCCGAAAGGAGCGAAGGCAGTGCTGGGCGCTCGTCCAGGAGTACAGAGCAGACTGATACGGAAAGGCCGGAGATGGACTCCAGCTCAGCCCATGCTACAGGCTGGTCTGGAGGAGACCAGCAGAGTTCAGCCAGCACTGGTCTCTCCCAGGGGACCCAGAAACTCAGCCCGTTTGCGGGGGCCTAGTGCTGCATGGTCCCATCCCCGACACTGCCAGCTCATGGGAAAGCTCATACAGACCTTCACTGTCTCCATCCACCGCTGATGCCGCTGCTGGTAATACACCACGGATCGATACTCGCTCGCTGGCTTGTCCCCTGCACCCTGGTAAATGACGTTCTGGGGGGAGGACAGCAGGGGTGGTTGGTTAATATTGGGCTTTTCACAGGACGCGTCCCAGTTTTCTGGACTCTGAGATGTGCAGAGAGTTTCCCTGTTCGGCACAGACGCCAAGGGGCTGCCCTAGCACCACCCCATGACCAGGCTGGGGTCCCCACTGCACAGAGGGGCTTGACGCTGCCAAGACCAAGCAGGTTTTCCTTCCTCTGCCTCGACCTCTTGTCCAGCTCGGCGTTACTGCCACGGCTGTACTAGCCTGCACCGACTACCCTGACCGGCCTGACTGCACGAATTAGGAAACTCACTGTAATCACACAATAGGTCTTGGGTGGTTTATGGTATCAGGTGCAAGCACAGCAGTTCCAGAAACCCATGATTTGAGAGACACGCACACACACAAGGAGTCAAAATGCTACTGATGGCAGAAGCAAGTGTGACGATGAGCCACAGATGCGCTAATGTAGGAGAAAAGGTGGGTGAACAAGGGGAAGGAGGCTGGTAGGCCATGGAGATACCCAAGGGGTTGGCTCCCGGGGGTCGAGGGAGACCCACCAAGGGGGTAAGAAGGTTTGTGTAGAGGGAACGACCAGGTACGCCCGCGTGGATGCTTGGGCCTGTCCTGCCCTGTTGCTAGAACTGGGGAGAAGGGGATGTGATGAGAAATCTCAGGGGATAAAGCAGCATTTAAGGCAAAGCCCATTTTGAAGGTCTCTTTCCAGAGTCTGGTAAGAAATGAACAGCTAAGGACACCCCAGCCAGATATGAGAGAAGAGGAGATGGCTGAGACTTCCTACGGGGGGCCACCATGGCAGAGCTGCCCCCAGGCAAGGCTTGGTGCCAGGGAAAAATGTAACACCTCTCAAAAAGAAGGTGTTTTATATTTGTGGGTGGGTTGTATGCCAGAAAATATGGTACAAGACTCTGGAAAAGGCAAGCATCCTTGAGGGAAGTGACCAGGGTTCAAAGGCAAGTTCAGCCCCGCTGCCCGGTCAGGTTTAATCCACCAGCTGTTCCTCCCGTCCCCGTGCCCCGATGCCTGCCAGCCCCACAGCCCCGGGCACCCTCACCTGCATCACGGCCCCGGCCTCGTCGCAGACGCACATGGTCACCTCCACGTTCTTCTGGGTCTTCTTACTGCCCTTGTCGAATTCGCCCTGCACCAACGTGAGGTAAATGTCGTTCCTGACGTCCCCTGGGGAGAACCACACAGCACAGCCAGTGAGGCCGGGCCTCCGCCACCTCCGGCCCTCGCAGCCCCTGTGCTCTCCCTTCAGCTGCAAACGAACCGTTCAGGGAAGGACCAGCACGCGCATGTGCATGGAGCCGGCTTGGAGCCGAGAAGCCCCCTGGGTCCTACCCTCTCAGCCCAGCCCAGCCCAGCAGCATCAGCCCCTTCCGCATTCACCTGGTTTTGAAATACCGCAGCATTGCCACCCCACTCCTCCGCTCTCGGGCCATGACTGAGAGGGGTCCCAATGGTCCCTACACCCACCCCTCACTCATGCCTGAAGCACAAACTCATGCAGGAAGTCACCTAGTCCAGCCCCCTGCCTGAGGCAGGATCCGGCCTCTCCCAACCATCCAGACAATCCTTATCTAACCTACTGATGTGACTGCCCAGTCTGAGCCTCAGCATGGGGGTGAGACCCTCCCGCCAGGACCCTGCGGGGTTGGTGCAGCAGGAGCATCGGCCCAGCCCATCCCCAGCCCCAGCGCCTCTGGGGGGACTTAAACACCCCCCGCCCAACGCATAGAGCTGCAAACGGGGGAAAATATTCCTTCCTGCTGCAATAGCAGATACCAGACACCTCCATGCTGCAGTGCAGCCTGGGGACTCATCTCACACCCCCAGACCAGGCTCTACCAGGAAGGGTGGCCTGCGTCCCCACTCCCCCCCGGCACCTCTTCAACGGTGGGACCAGAACATCTCAAATGGGAAGTGGAGCGGCCTCAGAGCCAGGGACCGCCAGTGCCTTAAACCCCCAGGCCCTGGGGCTGAAGGGCCGGCAGCAGCAGGGACCAGGCGGTCCTGCCTGGGGCCAGAGCTGTGGCCTGAGCTGACCCAGCCGCTGCCCCATGGCAGGGCCCTGCTCAGGCAGCTGCGGAGGAGACCGGCCTCCAGCTGAGCAGGGGAAGGGAAGGGCAGTCGGCCTGCCCGCTGGTAAAACACATGCACACTCACATGCACAGACACTTTCACACATATGCACACACATGCATGCATACATATGCGTGCATACATTCATGCACGCACGCACATGTGCACTTTCACATGTGTACTTCACACACCTGCATACACACGTGCACTTTCACACATGCACACAGATGTGCAGACACGCGCATGCACACACACATGCTCAAACACACATGTACATGTGCACAAGCATGCACACAGGCACACACTTGCACACATACATGCATGCATGCACTTTCACACACACATGCACTTTCACACACAGACATGCGCGCACACGTACTTGCACACACACGTGTGTGCATACCCGCTATCCCTCCTAGAAGCCCGGCACTGGAAGGACGCGAGCAGTAGACGCTCAGAGTCAGGCCAGGGACGGACAGCAGGCAATGCCTCCAGCTTGGCGCAGTGAATCCCAGCAAGGTGCCATGAAGTGTCAAAGCAGGATGGGGCCACGCGCAGAGGGGCCTTGGGGTCACCGTTGCCGCCTCAGCCCAAGCTGCCTTCTCTGCTCACCTGGCATGATGATCTCTGGGAAGCCCAGCTTGCGGGCCACAACCGTGTGGCGGTCCACCAGGTGAGGATGGTCCTTCCGCACCTGCGTCAGGTCCCCCCACAGCATCTTCAGGGACACCCAGAACCCTGCAGTGGGGAGAGAGGGGGGTGGGGACAGCGATGGACCCAGGGGAGCTCAGCCAGAGGCCTGGGTCCCCAACCTGGCATCCCCTCGTGCAGTCTGGGGGTGCGCAGGCCTGTTGCACACGCATGACACCGGCCTGGACGGGCCATCCTGCCACGGCAGAAAGCAGCTCCACAGGCTGAATCCTTGTAGCGCCCAAAGGAGGGAGAGGCCTTCACCTCCCAGCCAGGGCAGACGGCTGGATTCCTGCAAGCCATTTGTCCGATGCCTTCCCAAGCTCATATGACCTGGTACCGTGTTCCCCCACCCCTTGCTGGGAATCCCCTCCCTCCCTCTGCGTGAGGACCCAGCCGCTAGCGCGGGGCTGGTGCCCCTCAGGCTGGAGCCCTGTAACCCGTCTCTGAGGCTGCAGATGAAGATGATGGTGCAGCGGGCGACTTGCCATCTCTGTGGCCCAGGCCACTACAAGCACAACAGGCCAGTGCTCCAGGGCTTCACACGCTCATTTAAGGCATTGGTCCTAATACTGGTGGCAATTAACGGCTAAAGCCCCTGCAGAAACCAAATACTGATCTCTGAACCACCGTGAAGCTGTGCTGCTCTGGGCTGATGCACTTTACAAAGCCAGGATGGAGCCTGGGCGAGACGGGGCAGGACGACCTCCCAGAGGCGGTCAGGTAGATCCTGGGTGCGCGCCCCTGGGGAAGCACCGCTAAGCCTTCCCTTTCCACTGCAAGCACCTCTCGAAAGTCAAATGCCCACATCCCTGTTCCTCAAGTCTAGCCCTGGGGAAGAAAGCCCCGCACCGGAGTGTGGACACCTTCCCTGAGTCCCGGCGCTCCATTAAGCCCTTCGCTATTGCATTTGCACAGGAGGCAGAAGACGGCGCGGTGCGGGGGACAGGCAGACACGCAGGCCACAGCAGGTGGGAAGCGCCCCGGGCCGCCAGTACCTTGGCCTTTGTGGTTGATCTCCTTCCCCTCCACCGCTTTCTTGATCAGGCTGTGAAGGAAATCGTTCTCCGCTGCCACCCTGAAAAAAGCAGAAGCGCAGGGGGGGTTGGAGAGGACCGGGGCAGGGGCAGGGGC
>NW_017728974.1:81043-81533 GCF_001723915.1 Gavialis gangeticus
AGGGGCGGGGCAGGCGGGGAGCCAGCTGACAGGGTCAGACCCTGACAGGGCACCTCCGTCACTCTGATGGGCCGAACCCCAGAGCAGCAAGTACCGGTACGGCCGCGAGTGCTGCCTCTTGGCAGCTGGATAAAAGCCTCCCTTGGACCTTGCTAAGCGTTCGGCCCCGGGGACACGCTGTGGCAGCGAGTGCCGCGGTCTGCTCACACGGGAAGCAAAGGAGAGCACGTTTTCCGCCTTAAAAGCTGCCGCCCTTTAACGGACAGTCTCTCTTGTGCTCGGGTCCTGGCTGCGGGGCCTGTCTGGCACCCAGGAAAGGGGGCAGGCATCGGACCACGAAACCCCCGTCTGGCAGCTGAATTGGTTCCCAGTGAACAGAGACTCTCCCGCTTACCCCTGGCTTTCCTGCCCCGCTCAGCCCACGAGGCCGGCCTTTGCTCACAGGCAGACAAGGCTCTTCAGGTAGATGAGATCTTTTACTAGACCAACT
>NW_017728974.1:86533-87200 GCF_001723915.1 Gavialis gangeticus
TCTCTGAGGCTGCAGATGAAGATGATGGTGCAGCGGGCGACTTGCCATCTCTGTGGCCCAGGCCACTACAAGCACAACAGGCCAGTGCTCCAGGGCTTCACACGCTCATTTAAGGCATTGGTCCTAATACTGGTGGCAATTAACGGCTAAAGCCCCTGCAGAAACCAAATACTGATCTCTGAACCACCGTGAAGCTGTGCTGCTCTGGGCTGATGCACTTTGCAAAGCCAGGATGGAGCCTGGGCGAGACGGGGCAGGACGACCTCCCAGAGGCGGTCAGGTAGATCCTGGGTGCGCGCCCCTGGGGAAGCACCGCTAAGCCTTCCCTTTCCACTGCAAGCACCTCTCGAAAGTCAAATGCCCACATCCCTGTTCCTCAAGTCTAGCCCTGGGGAAGAAAGCCCCGCACCGGAGTGTGGACACCTTCCCTGAGTCCCGGCGCTCCATTAAGCCCTTCGCTATTGCATTTGCACAGGAGGCAGAAGACGGCGCGGTGCGGGGGACAGGCAGACACGCAGGCCACAGCAGGTGGGAAGCGCCCCGGGCCGCCAGTACCTTGGCCTTTGTGGTTGATCTCCTTCCCCTCCACCGCTTTCTTGATCAGGCTGTGAAGGAAATCGTTCTCCGCTGCCACCCTGAAAAAAGCAGAAGCGCAGGGGGGGTTGGA
>NW_017728974.1:92200-98579 GCF_001723915.1 Gavialis gangeticus
AGCAAGTACCGGTACGGCCGCGAGTGCTGCCTCTTGGCAGCTGGATAAAAGCCTCCCTTGGACCTTGCTAAGCGTTCGGCCCCGGGGACACGCTGTGGCAGCGAGTGCCGCGGTCTGCTCACACGGGAAGCAAAGGAGAGCACGTTTTCCGCCTTAAAAGCTGCCGCCCTTTAACGGACAGTCTCTCTTGTGCTCGGGTCCTGGCTGCGGGGCCTGTCTGGCACCCAGGAAAGGGGGCAGGCATCGGACCACGAAACCCCCGTCTGGCAGCTGAATTGGTTCCCAGTGAACAGAGACTCTCCCGCTTACCCCTGGCTTTCCTGCCCCGCTCAGCCCACGAGGCCGGCCTTTGCTCACAGGCAGACAAGGCTCTTCAGGTAGATGAGATCTTTTACTAGACCAACTAAATAGTTGGCAAAATTGTTCTTTGCAAGCTTTTGGGCACAAACACCCTTCTCCAGGCACAGGGAGAGTCTGCCCATGTCCCTACATCAAACAGCGCTTTACTCACAGGTGCACAGGAATGAAGTGCTGCTTGTCCTCGTCGCTCTCGCATTTCCCCTTGACGATATCTGTGATGTCCATCACTGCAAGAGACAAGAGGCAGGACACGATGGCAAGGGCTGCACACACAGACAGGCTGGGATGCCTTTACATGCCTAGCACCTGCATGTAGAGCTACCGGAGGGGTGGAGGAACGGTGCAGCCACGATGGCCCAGGATATCTTTGGGTGAAATCCAGGAAGAGAAATCACCCAGAGAAACCCGTGCCTGTGGAGCTGCCGCCATTCCCGGGTCAGAACGGGAGAAGGACCGTGCTGGAGGAGGGCTGGGCGTTACAGCGGTCCATGAGCTGAACAGGAGCCAGCGTGCGCTCTTGCTGCAAAAAGGGCCAGCTGCACGAAGGGACTGCAAGGTGCACAGGAAACTGGCTGGGCTGTCGGGCTCGGAGGGTAGTAGTCGATGGCTCGATGTCCCGGAGCGCCCCGGGGAAAGGAGGGACGTCCCGACAAGCACTGGAGCAAGCTCCCAGACGCGGTGGAGTCTCCGCCGCTGGAGGCTCCCAGAAGCAGGTTGCACAGCCCTGGGCTGGGCTGGGCTGGGCTGGGCTGGATGAGTTGGGCCTGATCCTGCCTGGAGCAGGGGCTGGGCTGGGCTAGACGTGACCTTGTGAAATCCCTTTTGAGCCCTATGACTGCAAGTAAAAGGGCCTACAAAGAACCGAGCTCCCAAATGAAGGTGTGGGTGGAGGGTGAGGGGTGAGCATGGGAAGGGGTGGCAGAAAGAGGAAACATGGAAAACTCTGACTGACTTCCAGGAAAACCTTCCTGGCTGGAGAACCGCTCCCCAGACAGAGCGAAAGGCTGGCCCCAGGCTCGGTCCGTTCCCAGGGACGGGCCGGAAGAAGCAAGCAGCTGCCCCAGCCCCAAGGCACCAGGAGCCTTGCCCCAGGTCCCGACTGGCCGCAGACGGCAAGGCCGGGAGGGGCCGAGATCTTCACCCCTCCAGCCTCCCGCATCGCGCAGACCAGAGTGTCAATCTGTCCTCACTCCCTGTCTAAAACGAGCTGCAAGCACGTGAGAAACGCGCCCCAGAGTCGTCCGGGCTTGGCCAAGTGCTCGTGCAACGGAGACGCCGCCTACGAGTGCTGCAGCTCAAACCAAAGATCCCGAAAGAGCCGAAGAAGCCTTTCCCTTGACTGCGGCGTTGCAAAGGAAGGCCAGGTCCCGGTTCCTCAGCGGCTGTCTAGTGGATATCCTCCCCCTGCCCCCACGTGCCATCCCCACACAGACCCCCGTCTGCCCCAGGCTTCAAACCCCCTGACAAAAGGGGAGAAGGGGGCAACCAGCACAGCCAAGACACCTGGGACACCCCAGAGCAGAGCACGGGCATCGCTGCCCCTGGATCATCCCCCCCAGTGCCCGTCCAGCCTCTCCTTGCACCCTCCAGAGAGTCCCCGTCCCGCCAGCCTGCCCGTGCCGGGTGTCCCTCCCAGGGCCATGCTGCTTGGACAGGGAATCTCCAACCTAAACCTGCTTTGCCGCAACTTCCAGCCGTGGCTCCGCGTCCTCCTCTCTGCAGCAGGAGAGACCGGGCACTTTCCCTCGTCTCTCTGGCAGCCCTTCAGGGATTTGCAGACTGCTGCCATGTCCCCTCTTAAGCACTTTCTCCGCCAGCTGAACCTGCCCAGCTCCAGCCTCTCCTCCGGGACCTGCCTTCCAAGCCCTTCATCATCTCCGTTGCTGCCTCTGGACCCTCTCCAACTTCTCCAAGGCCTCTTAAAAACATGGAGCCCAGAACTGCAGGCAGCGTCCAGCTGTGGCCTGAGCAGCGCTGACCGAGGCGCGGTCACCTCCCCATTCTCCCGCTGCACGGGCTGCCCCGTCCTCCTCTCAGCATGGGTCTCCTGTCTCCAAACCCTGCACCCGATGCCTCCCACCCTGGTCTCTCTGGCCACCGCAGATGCAGTGAGCAGCCGCTCTCTGCTCTGCCCAGAACCAGGGAGCTGCAGATTGTCCCTCAAGCGGGTTTGAAACCTTTAAACAACTTTCCGTAGGCAGCGAGCCCTGCATTTTGTCAGCGACAGGCGCGGCAGCATCCCCTGTGCTGCCCGGGGGGTGCTCGGTCTCACCGGTGATCTCTGCAGGCTATCAAGAGGCCCAGGGCTCATCTCTACTTCCACCGCAGGCTTCTCCCCCTGCCCCAGCGGCCGGCCGGCCGAGGGGTTTCCAAGCTCCAAGCCACAGGATCTACAGCCCTGGGCAGAGCAGGAGCCAAGAGAGTCAGCCTGGCCGCTCCCCGCCAGGCTCTGCTCCAAGTGCAATTACCAGTTGTCACTCAATAATTCACCTTGTAATTACTGGCGCTAGAGGTCCCAGCCCTGGCTAATTAGCCGATTAGAATCAATAATTTCCTACCAGGTCCAATTTGCTGAGGATCGATACCTTGGCTGAGTATGTGTCACGGGAGAGCAGGGCTGTGCAGGGAGGGCAGCTCGATCCAGGGGCAAGGGCTGCGCGGCACGGGGCTGGCACGGCCTGATGCGTTGCCCTCTGCCCCTGAAGAGGCTGGAAAAGCCCTTTCCTACAAACTCCAGCTCCTAAACCCCAGGGAGGGGATGCAAGCTGGGAAGGGGCTGGGGTCTCTGCAGCGCCCACGACCCCCTGGCAGCAGCAGGACGCTGGCAGCTGCGGCCCCCCGGCATCCCGGGGACAGGGGCGGGGATGATGCCTGGGGCAGTCAGGGGCGACTGTGTCGTGTTGGGTGGACACGGGGCTTGTCTGGGCTGGTTTGGACGGGGCTGACCCTGCCTCAGACCGGACTGGACTGGACGTGGCCCGGCAGCCCCTCCCTGCAGGCCCAGCCCACCTGAGACGCCGAAGGGGCGCCGCAGCCCCATGCTCAGCTTGCGCGTGTGCATGTCCCGCAGGTCCATGCGTCCCACCCGGATGATCTGACACACCAGGAAGAGCTTCTCACGCTTCAGGTCCTTGCTGCCCAGGTCCTGGGGAGGGAGAGATGGGTCAGGGGAGGCTCCCGGGCCTGGGGGCACCGCGGGTGGCTCCCACGTGGGGCAGACCCCATGCCTCACCCTGGGGCCATGCCAGCACTGGGGGGTGGCCCAGGTCAGGGGCTCCCCTGGTCTCCCAGTAGCCCCATGCGGGTGTCCAGGCACAGCTCAGTGCAGCCGGGGCACCTCGGCCGCCTGAGCACAGCAATGGGCCCCTTCGGACATCTACAGCTCCAAGGTGAGCCCCCCCGCCCTGGGGTGCTGCACGTGGCCAAGCCTTGGTGATGCCCCCCCAGCTTTGGTACCGCAGGAGATGCTCCGAGCCAGCAGCAAGTGCCGCCAGCAGATGCCCTGGCTTGGCCCCAGCCCAGGGTCAGACTCGGCTCAGCAAGGACGAGGCCTCGTCTCGCCTGGCCCGGGCTGGGAGGAGCAGAGGGACCCCCGCGCAAGCAGAAGAGCCGCTCCTGGAGTGCACGCGGGGGCTCGTCTAGTAACGAGCGGTGCCCAGGGGCTGGTGTCTCGGGCCTGGGGGAGCTGCAGGAGGCAGCGACGGCTCAGGCAGTGGGGACGGGCCAGGAGCTCACCGTGAACACGGCCTTGAGGTTGTTGAGCAGCTCGATGTCCTGGGGGACCCCGGTGCTGGCCCAGCGGATCAGGTAGTTCTCGCTGCCGGGGCACAGGGGAGCGTCAGGACGCACGGGGCCCACGGTGTCACGTGCGCTGGGGAGCACCCCTCCCGCAGCCGCATCCCCCGCCCCGGCGACAAGGGCACGGGACCCCAGGCAGGGCCCAAGCCAAGGCCGCAGGGACGGCCAGTGCCTGGCTGCAGCCCGAGCCGCGAACCATCCCACAACACCCTGAGCCCAGAAGCGGGGCCGTCGGAGCCCATCGTGCCATGTGTGAGAGCAGGGGGCTGTAGGGCACCGGTCTCCGAGGGCGCAGGGTGGGGTGGAGCTGCCCCGACCAGACCACCGCCAGCACCCGTGCCCATGCAGCGCACGAAGGCAGATGCCCAGCGGTGCCCCCCCCACCCGCCGGCCTGGCACAGCGCACGAGGGCACAGACACGCGCGGTGCAAGAGGTGTCTCAGCACCGCCACGAGCTGCAGCCAGAGCCGGGCTGCGTGGGGACGAGGTGCTGGGACCAGGCTGCAAGGCCCAGGGCAGGGGCTGGTGACCCCAGGACCATGGGTGCGCCCAGCAGGTACCTGATCATGCGCTGCTCCCCGGGGTCATAGAGCGCCATGAAGAGCTGCGCCTCCTCTCCGATGTTGCAGACGAAGTTGCGGACGCAGAGGTAGAGGCTGTGGCAGGGCGCGGAGGCCAGGCGGGCGCTGAGGCCCAGCTCGCCGTGCTGGGAGCTCTGGGGAGGGCGGCAGGTCAGTTTGCCCCAGGACCCTGGGCCGGGGAGCCCGCACCAGGGCTGGGGCAGGCTCTCACCATCTCCTGGATGCGCTCGCTGATGAGGCCCGTGGCCCGCTTGTGGGCCTGGAAGAGGCTGATGATGCTGGTCCTGTCGGGGTCCAGGATGTTCTCGTCCTTGTCCCGCACGACCAGGTCCAGCTCCAGGATCCTGCGGAGGCCGCAGCGGGGGCGGACGTGGCTATGGCAGCCCCCAGCCCCCAGCCCTCTCCCCTGCCTCGAGGGGCTCCCTGCAGCCGGCCCGCGGCCCCCGCCCTGCCCGCAGCTCCTGCTCTCACTTGTTGCCGTAGTCGATCTTGCTGGTCACCTCCTTCTTGAGCTCCAGGAGCTCATCCTTGGGCAGTGTCCCTGACAGCAGCTGCGAGCGACGCTCCATCAGCTCGCACATCATCCTCCGCACCTGCTTGTACCGCTCCTTCTGCCCCGCCTGCGGCACAGCGGGCGTGGGCACATGGATCCGCCAGCCCCGGGCCCCGCGGCAGGGCACCTCCAGCCCCGCACGGCCCTTGCCAGCCCTCGCCCCGTCCCTCCAGGGCCCCAATTCTCGCCCAGCCCGTCCTGGACAGCCAGCACCCGCAGCTCCTGCAGACCCCTCCTGTCGGGGCTGTGTTCCCAGGAGCCCCCCCGGCGCTCACCACATAGAGCTGCTTCCAGATGGCGGCCCACTCCCGCAGCGTAGTGGTGATCTCCTGCACCAGCGGCATCTCCGACGGCACCACAGTCTCCTCTGCCCTGGGGTGGGGGACCGCGGGTGAGCTGGGGCAGGGGGGCACTGACAGACCCTCCCGGGGTGGATCCGAGGCAGTGCTGCATTTGTACCCCTTCGAATTCCCGCTCCTTAAAACCAGCTGCACTTCTGCTCCAGTCACGCTGATGCAGCCGACTGACTTCCTGCTCATCTCTCCACTCTGTGGGTGTGAACAACCCCCTCTCCTTTTCCTCCCTTGTTCTAGCTAGCCCTTCTTCTGCAATGGTGCCATCCATCAGCCACGCCTGGCCGTGGCTCTCTCCTGTTTCAGCCCTGCAGACTGTCTGCAGCTCCGGCTAAAACGCTGAACTCGGGTGCAGCCACGTGAGCTCAGGTGCAAACAAGACTGACGGAGGCACGGGAGGTGCTGAAGGGGTTAAAGACGTCACCTCCGTCTTTTTCGGGAAATCTAAACGAGATGCATCTGTTTGTCTCTGACGGCTGCAGGCCCCGCGGCCCAGTCACTTGGGATGGCTGAGGCTGTTTTGTGCCTCTCACGTTGGGGTTTCTGAATCTCATACGTAACCCAGCAAAGCAACGTGTTTCTGGAGCGTGGCGGGGTCTGGTTTGCTCTTGCACCACGTAAGGGAGTGGGGGGCCCGTCCCGTACCAGCACGGCTCCCGGTTTCGCTCTGACTGGAGCCATGTTGGCTGTGCATGCGACTGCGCCCCACCCTGCACCCCCTTCTCAAACCCCTG
>NW_017728974.1:103579-104943 GCF_001723915.1 Gavialis gangeticus
TGGTTTGCTCTTGCACCACGTAAGGGAGTGGGGGGCCCGTCCCGTACCAGCACGGCTCCCGGTTTCGCTCTGACTGGAGCCATGTTGGCTGTGCATGCGACTGCGCCCCACCCTGCACCCCCTTCTCAAAACCCTGCGTCTCCCGGGGGGACCACCCACCAATGACCCCATGGCCAGGGGCTGGCGTGGAGCCTCCCGATGGTCCCCAGCACTTCAAGGCACCCGCACGCGGGCAGCCCGGTACCTACCCCCTCCGTTCCACATGGGCGCCCTTGAGGTGGATGAGCGAGACTGGGAAGATGCCCTGCGGAGAGGAGGGGCCGTCAGCACAGCTGCCCTGCAAGGGGCACGGGGGGAGCTTTTCTCCATGCCCCACGTGTCGGTGCCTGCCCCGGCCCATGGGGGGGCCGCACTGCTCAGGACAGCAAGGACCCCAGGCAGGACAGGAGCACAAGGCCGGGGGGGGTGCGAAGCAGCACCCTTACCTGGGCAGCCCGGTTCCTGAGCGAATACCCTCGGTACCAGCCTGGAAGGGAGACAGGCAGTGAGAGACGGGCTTGGGCTGCGGCAGCCCCTCCCCGGCGGGGCGCCGCGGGGTCCAGGCCCCTCCGTGCCCAGCAGGAGAATGCACGCAGCTGCCTGGGGTGCCCAGGGCCGCCCCCGACCCCCGCACTCACCCTCCAACACCTGCAGGATGTGCACGGCCTCCCCAATCTGCAGCGGCAGGTGATGCGCGTTGGAGCCCGGGAAGTTCCACACGGCTGCAGGGGAAAGCGCGGCCCGGGCGGGCGTGAGGGCTGCACCCGGCTCCCCGTGCCCGCCCGCCCGCAGACCCCGCGCTGGGGAAGACCTGCTGCCTGCGGCCGGGGGGCTGCCCAGTTTACGCAGGCTCTTCCCCATGTGCCGCCCACGCCCCTGGGGTCACTGCTGCCGTTCCCTGCGGGCGCAGCCACGAGCCGCCTGCCCCGCTGGGGGGCTGTAACCCTGAGCTAAGCTGGACCCCTTCAGCCAGCGCAGGCGGGAGCCGGCCTTGGCACGGAGGTCCCCGCTCGGCTCGCGAGAGGCTCCGGGTGACGTGGGGCAGAGCCATCCCGGGGGACCCAGGGCTGGCCCCACGGCTGCCACGTGGAAGGCAAGGTGAGGTCTGACACTGAGCACAGGAGCCGGGCCAAGCCGCAAGGGAATGGGCAGCGCAGGAGGGCAGCCATGGCAGGGGCACAATCCGGATATGCAGAAACTGCCTCCAGACTGGCCCCAATCCAGGGGCCGGTAACGTGCAGCCTGCCGGGGCGCGCAGGACCCCGACCCGCGTCGCCCGGTGCTCTGCTCCACTCGGCCACGGCCCGGCCCCACCCGCAGCCCCT
>NW_017728974.1:105349-105924 GCF_001723915.1 Gavialis gangeticus
GGGCTCGGCCCCAGCGCCGCACGGCGGGGCGCTGGGGTCCCGGCAGCCCGCTGCATTGTGGGACAGGGGTGGCTGGGGCAGTGCTGCCCAGGTGCTGCCCAGGTGCACAATGGGAGCAGGGCAGCACTGCCCAGGTGCACTGTGGGATGGGGTGGTGGGTACCTGGTAGGTTTGGGGTGCCTGGACCAGCACTGTCCAGGTGCATTGTGGGACCGGGGTGGGGGTACACCACAGTGGGAGCAAGGCAGCATTGCCCAGGTGCATTCTGGGAGTGGGGTGCTGGGTGCAGCCCTGCCCAGGCGCAGGGTGGGGTTGGGGTGGTGGGCACAGCGCTGCCCAGAGCAGGCCCTGCTCCCCGGGCCCGGGCTGTGGGCAGTGTGGTGTGCACACGCCAGGGCACGGCGCCCGCGTGACCGCGCCCCTGCAACCGTGGGGCTCGGCTTCCTCATTTGCAACGGCAGGAAAACACTCCCCCCCTGGCTCCCCGGGGGCCCCCAGGAGACGCGCCTGCTTCTGCAGCGCATGTGGGGAGAGCAGTGCCCGGCGCACGGGGCTGGACCACGCCACCCCGACCG
>NW_017728974.1:110924-112564 GCF_001723915.1 Gavialis gangeticus
CCCTGCCCCGGGGCCAAGGGCAGCCAGGCAGGGCCGGCTGGCCCCCGGGGCTGCGTGGGGACACGGAGCTGCAGGGCACAGGCTGGAGCCAAGGACCCTGCAGCTCACTCAGCGCCCCAGCCCCAGCCCCGAGCACGCAGGGTCGCTGCCAGCCCCGCCAGAGCAAAGCAGGCAGCGGGGATCATGACCAAGGCCGGGGTGCCGCCACCCGGACCCACGGCTGCCCTGCTCCTACACCCAGAGGAGCCCTGCCAGAGAGCATCCCCCTCACCCCATCCTGGCCCCGGCGCTTCAGGGCCGGCACCCGGCACCCAGCACCCAGCGTCCCCCCAAACCCACCCAGCACCACTGGACGGGGCTCAGGCCCCGACGGCCCCCAGCACCCTGCCCCACCCCAGCCTGCCCGGCGCAGGAGCTCCACGCCAGCCGCGTGCCCAGCAGCCCGGCTGCTCCGTGCCCTGCACCCCTCCCCGGCTGCCGGGGCAGACCCCGGCCCACTCACCGACGCCATACTTCTCGTCCTTGGTGGGCAGCCAGGGGCCCATCTCCGGCGGGCACGGAGCGGCAAGCGCCCGGCTGCACGGCTGCGAGTTCCTCCCTGCGCTCAGTCGCCTACGTCACCGGCTTGTGCAAACCTCACTGGGCCACTTCCTCAAAGCGCAGCCGGGCCCCAGCACTGAGCACCCTCCGCCCCACCTGGCGGGGGCTCCATTGCCAGACCCTCCCCACGGCCTGGGTGCAGCGAAGGTGGGCGCGGGGCTCCCACCCACCGGCCCCCTCCCGTGCCACGAGGGACAGAGGCCCAGTGCCTTCCCGCGTGCTGCTGCTTCCCAGGTCGAGGGCAGTTGCACGGCCCCCCAGCCCCAGTGAGCTGCCCCAGGAGGCGCCCAGCCGGGGCAGCTGCAGCCCTAGCACCAAGCAGAGATGGGGCTCGGGCCCCGGGGCCGCACAGGCGACGCTGCGCCGAGTGCTGCTCGCCTGCCCTGCAAGGGCAGCTCAGGGGCCGCGAGGAGCCGGATGGACCCCGTGAGACTCGTCGCGGCGCCCGCAGGCACCTGCCCGGCTGCAGGGAGCCAAGGCCCCAGGTGAGGCCCAGGTGAGGCAGTGTCGCGGGGACGTGGCCGGGGGAGCCGCTTGGCCGCAGGGGACCACGAGAACCAGCCGGACCCGCGCAAGCCAGGGCCCAGAGCCAGCCGCTGCCTCGAGGCCTGAGAGCCCCGGATGAGGCCAGCAAGGCCTGGCCCCCGCGCCTGCCTCCCCGACCCCTCTGGCCGCCGTGGAGCAACCAAAGCCCCAGGCAAAGGCGTCCATCGCTCGGGGTCGTGGAGCAGCTTGGAGAGCAGAGCCCAGGGGACATGAGGTATGCAAATGAGCTAATGCATATTCATGGCATGGGTACGCCAATTGAGCTAGCGAGCAGCTCCGGCGCTGGTGCCACAGCACCACCTCCCGGCACCGCGATGAACCGGGCCTGGGTGCCGCTGGGTGCGCACAGCCGGCAATGCCAGGGTGGGCTCCCGGGGCCGGGGCACAGCCTGGCAGCGCGGGGTGGGAGCAGGGCAGGACCCAGTGCCCGTCAGCCCCTCCCGGGGCAACGGGCCTGGTCGCCGCACGCGGATCTGGGGGCAGTGCCAGGACCA
>NW_017728974.1:117564-118317 GCF_001723915.1 Gavialis gangeticus
GGGGGGGGGGTGGATGGGCCTGATCCCGCCTGGAGCTGGGCCGGCCGTGGCCCCCAGGGCCCGGCCCACCCAACCGTGCTGCAATCAGGGAGCTCCTGATGCCTGCGCCCAAGCCGCTAACACACGTGCTAACCCCAGCCCTGGCCCAGGACAGACCCTGGGGACCCCCGAGGCCTGGTGCCACTCAGGCATCAACCCACTCGGTTTTCCTTCACGCCGTGGCCCAAGGTCGCTGGCGAGCAGGAGCCGTGGGAGCGGGACTAGCGCCTTCGCTAGGTGCAGGCGGATCACGCCTGCGGCGTCCCACATCCGACCCTCTGGCTCGAGGCACCTGACAGAGCCCAGCGGCTTCTGGAAGCCCAGCAGCCGGGGGCCGCGCCGGGCCCGGAGACACGCGGGCAGCGCGTCCCGACAGCGCTCGGTGCCGACGCCCGACCTCAGAACAGCAACAGCAGCTTTTCCTCCCACGTCCTGCGCCGCGGCCTGGGCGCTGCCGGGTCCAGGCGAGCAGCAGGGACGTCGCCAGGGCTCTGGGAACCGCCCAGGCCCCAGCGATGACGACCTGACCTGCCTGTCGTAGGACAGACGGAGAAGGGGCTGGCGCCACGTGTCGCTCAGGGGGCAAACGCTGAGCGAGGCGGGGAGCTCGACAGGGCCGGGGCCAAGGAGCTTTGGGCGCGGGGGCCTGGCGCTTCTCCGTGTCAAAGCTGCAGGAGCGGCTGGCGTTTGTGCCAAATAAGTACAAAATCCGGG
>NW_017728974.1:119437-121766 GCF_001723915.1 Gavialis gangeticus
TGGCGCTGGCAAGAGCACCCAGGTGAGCCCCCGCGCCCGTCCCGACCAGCCCGGCGCCGCGCTGCACCCGGGGCAGCTCCCCGGCACGCCTCCCATCCGCACCCTGCACAAGCGCTCTGGCAGCACGGGGCGTTGGTGCCGCGCCTGCCTGGGCACCGCGCCAGCACCACGGCAGACTCGCTCTGTGCCCAGCGGGCAGGCAGGTGGGGCGGGCGGAAGCTGCTCCGTGCCCGAGTGCAGGGGGGAGCTGCGCCACGGTGGCCGGGAACTGGATCCGGGTCGGGCGGGGTGCCACGGCTGGAGCAGCACGGAGCCGGCGTCCAGGACTTTGCCCGGGCGAGGCCCTGGTGGCCGCCTGCGCTGTGCCGAGCAGAGCTGCCTGTGGCTTCAGGCAATTGCCCTGGGTGCTGGGGCTCACGTGCCATGGCTCCCTTGTTTACACTGGGACGTCCCGCAGCCCTCCGTGGCGTGACCCAGGGGGAGGGCAGGGCCCCCCCGACCCCGTGGGGGTGCAGCAGCCAGAGCCATGACCCTGTCGGGGTGGCTGCATGCCCGCAGGTCCCGCAGTGGTGCGCGGAGTACGTGCTGTCGCAGCAGCTGGCGCACGGCCTGGTGGTCTGCGCCCAGCCCCACGGCCCGGCAGCCCTCAGCCTGGCGCTGCGCGTGGCCGACGAGATGGACCTCAACCTGGGCCACGAGGTCGGCTACTGCGTCGCTCACGACGACTGCTGCACCCCGGAGACGCTGCTCAGGTGGGAGCAATCCCCTGGGGCAGGGGCAGAGCCGCAGGGAGCATCCTGCTGCAGCCCACCCAAGCGCACCCCACTCCTGCCCGGGCCCGGGCTGGGCGGTCACCAGCGCCACCCCCACTGCCCCGGGGAACAGAGGCAGGCAGCCCCCAGGGTCCCCGCCGGCGCCCCTCGCTCCTGACGCACGGCACCTGAGCCGTGCCTGGCGCTGCAGGTTCTGTTCGGACGAGATGCTGCTGCGGGAGATGATGTCGGCACCACTGCTGCAGCGCTACGGGGTGGTGGTGCTGGACGAGGCGCAGGAGCGCACGGTGCCCACGGACGTGCTGCTGGGGCTGCTCCAGGATGTACAGCGCCAGCGCCCTGCACTCCGGCTCGTCGTGATCACGGCACCCGCCCTCGAGCCGCGGCTCTGCGACTTCCTCCGTGACCCCCCGCTGGTCTGGGTGCCGGCACCGCATCCCCCCTGCCCCGTGCTGTACCACGACCTGCCTGCCCACGCCCGGGTGGCAGCCGCCTGCCAGGCCGTGCTGGACCTGCACCAGCGCCAGGAGCCCGGCGATGTGCTGCTCTACGTGGCCAGCGAGCAGGTGGGTGGGGGCAGGACCCTCATGCTGGGGTGCTGCTAGGACCTGGCAGGGTCCCTGGGGGCTGGGGGGTCCCTGGCAGAGAGCGGGTGCCGTGGCCAATGCCCCCCGGCTCCCCCAGGAGATCGAGGAGTGCTGCGAGGCCCTGGAGGCCGCGGCCGCAGCGCTGCCCGCAGCGCCGGGCCCGCTGCAGGTGCTGCCACTGCACCCTGGCCTGGGGCGGGCAGCCCAGAAGGTCTACACAGCGCCGGAGCCCGAGGAGGCGGGAGCAGGCCGGCCACGGCGGGCGATCGTCACCCACTGGCTTGCGGATTCCTCCTTCTCGCTGGACGCTGTGAGCCACGTCGTGGACACGGGGCTGGAGCTGCGCAGCGTGAGTGACCCTCGTCCCCTACAGACCCCTTGGCACCTTCCAGGCCGCCCTGTCCCTGCCTGGAGGGGAGAGGCCTGGCCCCTCCTGACCCCCGGGGCCACGGCAGAGCTGCCTGCGGGGGCTGGGGGAGCCGTGGGGCAGCCTCAGGCTCCAGCAGGGCGGGCTGAGTTGGGGGGGCCGTGCGGCACCGGTGGGTCAGCGCGGCCGTCTCCCCCAGGTCTACCACCCCTGGATCCGGGCCGAGGCCCAGGTGCTGCGACCCGTCAGCCAGAGCCAGGCAGAGTCGCGGCGGCAGCGGGCCACAGGTGGGAGCCCCCGGGCGGTGGAGGGGGTCCGTGACGTCACTGCCCGTCTGGCCTGGCCTGGCCTGGCCTGGCCGGGGGGGACAGGGCACTCGGCTGCTCTCACCCCACCACGCCGGGCCTGGCCTGCCACCCCCTCCTGCCCTGGCCCTGCCAGGACCCCTTGCCTGCACCCGGGTCCCCCGTCAGCCCGCGCCCTCTGCCCCGCAGGCTCGTGCCTGCGCCTGTACCCGGAGGCCGAGGCGCAGCGCCTGCCGCCCTGCCCCGCGCCCCGGGTGGCCGAGGCCAACCTGAGCCGCCTCGTGCTGCTGCTCAAGC
>NW_017728974.1:126766-127072 GCF_001723915.1 Gavialis gangeticus
GCTCAAGCGCCTCGACATCGCCGACATGGGCCAGTGCGACTTCCTCGACCGGCCAGGTACTGCCTGCCCCGGGGAGCGCAGCGGGGTCCAGGGTGGGGGCGCGAGCGGGGTAACAAGGTCCTGGGCGGCTGGGGCCTGGGCAGCTGCAGCCCCAGCCCCAGCCCCAGCCGCCCCTGCCCTCCGCCAGCCCCCGAGGCGCTGATGCAGGCGCTGGAGGACCTGGACTACCTGGCCGCGCTGGACGACGACGGGAACCTGTCAGAGGTCGGCATCATCATGTCCGAGTTCCCGCTGGACCCGCCGCTG
>NW_017728974.1:128330-130662 GCF_001723915.1 Gavialis gangeticus
TGCGGGAGCAGCTGGCAGCCGAGGCGGCCACGCCAGAGGCCCCCGACCCAGCGCAGGAGGGGGCTGCAGCCACCCTGCAGGAGGACGATGACAGGGACCAGGACGTGTGCACGCTGCAGTGACCGAGAGCCGCTGGACCCTGGCCCGTGGCTGGCAGCTGGGGGCTGCTGTCGTGTCCCGGCTGTCCTCCCCCGCGTCTGTGGCCGGAGCCCGGCCCCGCGGCGTGGCGGGGACTGAGGCTGAGGGCAGTGGTGGGCGGTGTCTGCTTGGTGCTGGGGCTGCCCCATCGTCAGGCCGCCTGGGGACGGGGACGGAGACGGAGGCTGCCCCAGACGCCGTGGGGTCGCGTGGTGCTGCTGGGCGTGTGGGCTCTGCGGGCCGTGCCCCAAGCTGTGGGTCTGTCGGAGGGCCAGGGGGCTGGGGCTGCAGGGGCAGGGAGGGGCCCAGCCAGAGGCCTCTTGTATATAAAGTTTTTCTGTGACTTCAGTTTTCTGACTGCTCTTACCTGCCCTCCCACACGCTCGGCCCTGCTGGCCCCAGGCATCGGGGGAGCCCAGGGTTGGGGGGGGACTAACCTGGGGGCACGATAAGTCTGGGGCTGGGGTCCTTTGTGCCATGACTCCCAGTGCCTTTTGTAGGATCCCAAAACCAAGGGGTTGGCAGGGAGCTGGGGGGTCGCATGCAGTACCAGTCTTGCCCGGGGCAGGATCAGCCCTGTCTAAACCAGCCCAGACAAACCCCGTGTCTGACCTCAGAGCCGCACGACAGCCGCCCCTGGCACAGCCCCAGGCTTTGCCCCTGCCCCCAAGAAAGCAGGAGGACCAAGGCCACCAGTGTCCTGCTCCTGCCGTGGGGGTCACGGACACTGCAGGGAGCCCAGGCGCCCCGCTGCTGAGGAAGGGGAACCCCCCAGGCTGAGCAGGGGCAAACCCCTTCCTGCCCCAGTGCAGCGGGGCTGAGCTTGGGCGCAGGGGCGAGACCCTCCAGCCGGGACCCTGCAGGGTTGATGCCGGCAGCATTGGCGCAGCCCATTCCCAGCCTGGGCTCCAGCCCTAGTGCCTCTGGGGGGGCTTCAACTGCCCCCCCCGGTGCAGGGAGTGGGGCGGGGGCCGGCGCCCTGCCGCTGGGACCCGTGACTCAGGCGGGGGCTGCCTGCCCTTTCGGCAGGACTGCCCCGTGGAGTTGCTTTCCAGGGAAGCGCAGGGGAAGCAGGCGCGGGACCGTCCCCGCGCAGGGGAAGCTGCGGGGGAGGCCGCGGGCCAGAGGCTGGGGGGGGCAGGCCTTGCTGCTGCCGGGGGCCAAGGGCTGCCCACAGGCTCCTTTGATGCCCTGGAGGGGCCGCGGGCACTGGCTGCAGCTCGCTGCCCCCCTGGTGCCTGCCCTGCCCTGCCCTGCCCTGCCCCTTGCTCAGCCTGGGGGGCCACGCGGAGACTTTCTGGCCCTACCCTGGGGCTGGGGCTGAGGCTGCTGCCAGGCCTCGGGCCCCCCAGCATGACCCCGACCCTGACCCCACTGAGCTCTTCGGGGGGTCCGGTGCCACCGTGGGCTGTGGGGCCAGGCCAGGACCCGCAGGAGGCAGGCAGAGGAGGGTTAGCGGCCGCCCGTCCCGGGGTTATGGCAGCGCGGGGCCGGGCGCGGGTGGCGCTGGGATCCATGCAGGAGACCTGCCCAGTGCAGCCCCCAGCCCTGGCTGCGAACACACTGGCCCTAACCTGGGGCAGCATATCCCAGGGTACAGTCATGCCGCGGTGCCAAGGGGCAGGGCCAGGGCAGTCCTAGCGTGGCACGAGACCGTGCTGCCAGGCACAGGTCTCCTCCTCCTCCCTGACCCCAGATCTGGCCCCGGAGCCACGTCTCCAGCCTGCAGGGCGCCCGTGGCCGCACGCCTGTGCTGCCAGGGGAGCATTTGCCACTTCCCCGTGGCCAAATCTCTGGGCCCGCGGGTGCCCTGGGGGCCAGCAGTGAGGCCCTGTGGGGTGGAGCGGGTGCGCAGGGCCTGAGCCCAGCATGCAGCCAGCGCGAGGCCTGAGCTGGACACCCAGGGACTGGCTGCAGCCACGCGGGTCCTGATGACCAGCCCCCTCCGCACCCCTTGTCTGGCCAGAGGCCAACTGATGCCGCCTACCCTCCTGCTCCCCTGGCTGCGTTGGCAGCCCGCGCCCAGGATGGTGACGGGCTCCGGGTCAGCCGCACCGTAGCTTCCCACTGCGGCGGTGACATTTGGCTGCCGGTTTTCAATTCCCTTTGCGGTAGTTCCTGCCTCCTGTGCGGTTTTGCTGACGGCTTCTGCGTCGGCAAGTGGGTTCGCAGGAATGCCACGGCTCGCCTACCA
>NW_017728974.1:130914-132278 GCF_001723915.1 Gavialis gangeticus
GCTCAAGCGCCTCGACATCGCCGACATGGGCCAGTGCGACTTCCTCGACCGGCCAGGTACTGCCTGCCCCGGGGAGCGCAGCGGGGTCCAGGGTGGGGGCGCGAGCGGGGTAACAAGGTCCTGGGCGGCTGGGGCCTGGGCAGCTGCAGCCCCAGCCCCAGCCCCAGCCGCCCCTGCCCTCCGCCAGCCCCCGAGGCGCTGATGCAGGCGCTGGAGGACCTGGACTACCTGGCCGCGCTGGACGACGACGGGAACCTGTCAGAGGTCGGCATCATCATGTCCGAGTTCCCGCTGGACCCGCCGCTGGCCAAAGCCCTGGTGGCCGCCTGCGAGTTCGACTGCGTGAACGAGATGCTGACGCTGGCCGCCATGCTCACAGGTGGGGCCGGGCCAGGTTGGGACGGGGCTGCCTTGCTGGCACCGCGCTGACCCTCCCCTGCCCCCCCAGCCGGGCCCTGCTTCCTGCCGGTGCCCACACGCCTGGAGGAGGCCGTGGCTGCACGGCGCCGGGCACTGCTGCACCACGACGGCGACCACTTCACCCTCATCAACATCTTCCACGCCTACCAGCAGCGTGAGTCTCGGCCCCGCCGCGCCCCCGATCCCCCCGCCAACTGCTCCCTTTCCCCCAGGCCCTGCGGCTCCCTCCTGCTCCCGTCGAGGCTCCGTGGACACGGGCCGGCATTCCCCGGGCCAGGGGCCAGAGGGAGCTGGTGGAGCCCCCCGGCCCCAGTGCAGGTGTGGGGCAGGTGGGGGCGGGGGGGCAGCCAGCACCCCGGGGGAGGTGTGCCCCACGCTGACACTGGTCTCCACAGACGGGGCGCATGAGGGCTGGTGCCGCAAGCAGGGGCTGAGCGCAGCGGTGCTGCAGCGAGCGGTGGCGCTGCGGGCCGAGCTGCTGGAGGCCATGCGGCGCATCGAGCTGCCCGTGTCCCCCCCGGCCTTCGGTGCCCCCGGCAACATCTGCAACCTCCAACGCGCCCTCGTCTCCGGCTGCTTCCTCAAGGTGTGCTGGGGGGGCAGCATGAATGGGGGAGGTCTGGGCATCAAGGGGGGCAGCACAAGTGGGGCTGGGCATGGGGGACGCAGGCACAGCCAGGCCCCCTTGACCCCATGCCCCCCCGGAAGGTGGCACGGGACCTGGACGGGGCCGGGAACTACACGATGCTGACGCACCGGCACGTGGCCCAGCTGGCGCCCACGTGCTGCTACCGCCTGCGCCGCCCGCCCCTGCGCCCGCCGCCCTGGCTGCTCTTCCACGACTTCTGCATCTCCCAGGACAACTGCCTGCGCGTCGTCTCCGAGATCCAGCCCCGCCTGTGAGCTGCACCCCGCGGGTGGGCAGCCCGTGCTGGCCTCGGTGC
>NW_017728974.1:132615-135423 GCF_001723915.1 Gavialis gangeticus
GCAGCCACCCTGCAGGAGGACGATGACAGGGACCAGGACGTGTGCACGCTGCAGTGACCGAGAGCCGCTGGACCCTGGCCCGTGGCTGGCAGCTGGGGGCTGCTGTCGTGTCCCGGCTGTCCTCCCCCGCGTCTGTGGCCGGAGCCCGGCCCCGCGGCGTGGCGGGGACTGAGGCTGAGGGCAGTGGTGGGCGGTGTCTGCTTGGTGCTGGGGCTGCCCCATCGTCAGGCCGCCTGGGGACGGGGACGGAGACGGAGGCTGCCCCAGACGCCGTGGGGTCGCGTGGTGCTGCTGGGCGTGTGGGCTCTGCGGGCCGTGCCCCAAGCTGTGGGTCTGTCGGAGGGCCAGGGGGCTGGGGCTGCAGGGGCAGGGAGGGGCCCAGCCAGAGGCCTCTTGTATATAAAGTTTTTCTGTGACTTCAGTTTTCTGACTGCTCTTACCTGCCCTCCCACACGCTCGGCCCTGCTGGCCCCAGGCATCGGGGGAGCCCAGGGTTGGGGGGGGACTAACCTGGGGGCACGATAAGTCTGGGGCTGGGGTCCTTTGTGCCATGACTCCCAGTGCCTTTTGTAGGATCCCAAAACCAAGGGGTTGGCAGGGAGCTGGGGGGTCGCATGCAGTACCAGTCTTGCCCGGGGCAGGATCAGCCCTGTCTAAACCAGCCCAGACAAACCCCGTGTCTGACCTCAGAGCCGCACGACAGCCGCCCCTGGCACAGCCCCAGGCTTTGCCCCTGCCCCCAAGAAAGCAGGAGGACCAAGGCCACCAGTGTCCTGCTCCTGCCGTGGGGGTCACGGACACTGCAGGGAGCCCAGGCGCCCCGCTGCTGAGGAAGGGGAACCCCCCAGGCTGAGCAGGGGCAAACCCCTTCCTGCCCCAGTGCAGCGGGGCTGAGCTTGGGCGCAGGGGCGAGACCCTCCAGCCGGGACCCTGCAGGGTTGATGCCGGCAGCATTGGCGCAGCCCATTCCCAGCCTGGGCTCCAGCCCTAGTGCCTCTGGGGGGGCTTCAACTGCCCCCCCCGGTGCAGGGAGTGGGGCGGGGGCCGGCGCTCTGCCGCTGGGACCCGTGACTCAGGCGGGGGCTGCCTGCCCTTTCGGCAGGACTGCCCCGTGGAGTTGCTTTCCAGGGAAGCGCAGGGGAAGCAGGCGCGGGACCGTCCCCGCGCAGGGGAAGCTGCGGGGGAGGCCGCGGGCCAGAGGCTGGGGGGGGCAGGCCTTGCTGCTGCCGGGGGCCAAGGGCTGCCCACAGGCTCCTTTGATGCCCTGGAGGGGCCGCGGGCACTGGCTGCAGCTCGCTGCCCCCCTGGTGCCTGCCCTGCCCTGCCCTGCCCTGCCCCTTGCTCAGCCTGGGGGGCCACGCGGAGACTTTCTGGCCCTACCCTGGGGCTGGGGCTGAGGCTGCTGCCAGGCCTCGGGCCCCCCAGCATGACCCCGACCCTGACCCCACTGAGCTCTTCGGGGGGTCCGGTGCCACCGTGGGCTGTGGGGCCAGGCCAGGACCCGCAGGAGGCAGGCAGAGGAGGGTTAGCGGCCGCCCGTCCCGGGGTTATGGCAGCGCGGGGCCGGGCGCGGGTGGCGCTGGGATCCATGCAGGAGACCTGCCCAGTGCAGCCCCCAGCCCTGGCTGCGAACACACTGGCCCTAACCTGGGGCAGCATATCCCAGGGTACAGTCATGCCGCGGTGCCAAGGGGCAGGGCCAGGGCAGTCCTAGCGTGGCACGAGACCGTGCTGCCAGGCACAGGTCTCCTCCTCCTCCCTGACCCCAGATCTGGCCCCGGAGCCACGTCTCCAGCCTGCAGGGCGCCCGTGGCCGCACGCCTGTGCTGCCAGGGGAGCATTTGCCACTTCCCCGTGGCCAAATCTCTGGGCCCGCGGGTGCCCTGGGGGCCAGCAGTGAGGCCCTGTGGGGTGGAGCGGGTGCGCAGGGCCTGAGCCCAGCATGCAGCCAGCGCGAGGCCTGAGCTGGACACCCAGGGACTGGCTGCAGCCACGCGGGTCCTGATGACCAGCCCCCTCCGCACCCCTTGTCTGGCCAGAGGCCAACTGATGCCGCCTACCCTCCTGCTCCCCTGGCTGCGTTGGCAGCCCGCGCCCAGGATGGTGACGGGCTCCGGGTCAGCCGCACCGTAGCTTCCCACTGCGGCGGTGACATTTGGCTGCCGGTTTTCAATTCCCTTTGCGGTAGTTCCTGCCTCCTGTGCGGTTTTGCTGACGGCTTCTGCGTCGGCAAGTGGGTTCGCAGGAATGCCACGGCTCGCCTACCAGCCACGGCTACGGCAGGGCCCAGGGCAGGGGTTGCGCCTGCTCACACACATGTATGTGCATGTATGTCCGTACGTGTGTGCGCACATGTGCATGTGTATGTTTGCATGTGTGAGCATGTTCATGCCTGCATGCGCACATACATGCGTGCACACATGTACGTGTTTGCACGCACATGCTTATCATGCTGGTTCCCACTTGCCCCTCCCCTCAGTGTCACAAGTGCCTCCCGCAGCCGGGCCCCCCAGGGGGTCCCAGCCCAGCCAGCAGGGTGGGGGCGGGTGGGGGGTCACAGCTGGTCCAGCCCCTGCTTTGGGCAGGATCAGGCTTGTCTGAACCAGCCCCAGGCACCCTCCCCAGCCTGTTCCCAACAGCAGGACCCCCCGCACCAGCCTGTGGGCCCCCCAGCTCTCCGGCCCTGCCCCTAAGTTGTGCCTGACCCCAAGGACCTGCTCCGCTCCCTACGTGGGCGACTGCCAGCGGCACCTTCACTGCCGGGTTTCCATCAGGAGCTTTTTGACAGCCCGGATCAGCCCAGCCATG
>NW_017728974.1:140423-145275 GCF_001723915.1 Gavialis gangeticus
ACCTTCACTGCCGGGTTTCCATCAGGAGCTTTTTGACAGCCCGGATCAGCCCGGCCATGGGCACCGTGGGCATGCAGCCACCCCAAGAGCCTTTGCAGGGCGCAGCGGGGGCAGGACAACATCATCCCCTGACCAAAGCTGAGCTGGCGCCTCCCCAGCCGGGCCCTGGGCCCCGTTCTCTGCCGGCATTACAGCCGCCTGCCCCAGGCCTGCCAGAGAGCAGCTGCCATCACCCCCTGCCCCTGCCCCTGCCCCTGCGTGTCCAGGAGCTCCCTGCTGCCCTCCTGCCTCTGACGCCAGGCCTACCCTACCCCAGCCCTTCACCCCAGGCCCTGTCCAAGCTGCCCCTGCCTCAGCAGGCCACGGCTCCTGGGACACAAGCTGCAGGTCTGTGCAGCGCCAGGGAGCTGGAGCGGGCCAGTGCCTGTGGCCTGCCAGAGTCCACGTGAGGCCCGAGGGAGCCTGCCCCGGCGTGGAGAGGCATGGCTCCGCGGGGCAGACGCGGGCAGCCAAGGGTGGCAGAGAAGCCGAGCCCTCCAGGGACCAGGGGAGTTCGCTGCAGACGGGGTGAGGGCTCCTGCCTACCCCTGGGCCCACCCGTGCACGACGCAGCCAGCCTGGGCCAGGGTGGGAGCAAAGTGGGGGGTTTATCCCGGATTGACCGCTCCTGCCACTGAGTCTCTCACCTTGCCGGGGCCATCGGCAGGCCCCTGGGACGGGTCTGCCCCCCACGCGTGGGCCAGGGGAGACAGAAGTTTGTTCTTTTCATCCCTTTGGGCCTGTGAGCGAAGGGTTGGACATGGGCAGGAGCTGCAGGCCACGCTGGGAAAGAGGAGATTGCCTCCCAGCAGGTGCCCGAAGCTCAGCGGCCAAAGCCCTGCGGCCAGTCCCAGCGGGTCGCGCTCGGGCCCTTCCAGAGCCGAATCGGCAGGAGGCGCGAACCCGGCTCGAAGTCCAGAGGACCCTGCTGGCAGCACCAGCTCAGACGCAACGTCCTCAGGGTGGGGGCAGCCCGACACCGCGGCCGACGAGGCAGAGCCCAGGGGACCTGGGGCCGAAGGCGATGCCAGAGCCTGGAGGGGAAGAAGACAGAGCGTGAGCTGCAGACATGGAAACCGCCACAGCAGCAGGGGCAGCTGGAGCGAGGCGAGGCTCTTCCCTACGAGCACTGCGGCGTTTGGAGGGGGACGACAAGGCTGTGTAAGGAAACAAGTGCTGGACCTGCCTCCGTTGCAGGGGAAGGCCCTTGAAGGTCATCCTCGCATGGCTGCGGGGCAGGAGGACAAGCCCGAGAGCGCCATCCCGGAGACATGGGCAGGTGAGAAGGGACTAGCTCCAGGGACAGGCATGCACAGGAGGGGCCACAAGTCAGGAGTGAAGACAGGGAAGGGGCTTTGGGTCCGGGACAGGCCATGAAGGGAAGCAAACTTCAGGGCAGACCCTTCGGGGCCCCCCCGAGAGACTTCCCACAGCCTCCGTGCAGACGAAAGGGCCCGGCCGGGAGGGGCACAGGGTCGTGGGGCTCTCGCTCAGGTCCCGATGCCTGCGTCGGTAGGGAATGACATAGAGGAAGCCCCCACGTAGAGAGATGCAGGGCCGGAAGAGGCAGAGACAAAGGCTGGCGGGGGTGACCAAGAGCCAAAGGAAAGCGATGGAGTACCGGGTCGGGCCTGGGGGTCTGGAGGGGAGACGGTGACGCCTGCTCTCCCCCCAGACCCGGGAGCAGACAGAGGGGCTGAGTTAGTAGCGGGAGGGACACTTCCATGCCCCCCGGGCCTGAACCCAGGGGTGGGTCGCTGGCCAAGCACGGGTCCAGGTGACTCCTTTGAGTGCAGAGAAGGAGCAGAGGGTCCGGGGAGCTCCCTGGGGCAGGGGGCTCCTGATCTGCCCCTCGCTGGACCCATCAGGCTCGAAAGCACCCGAAAGGGGCAGATCCTGCACACCCAGCACACACCCGGCTGGGACTATTTGATGTCCTCACGGTATTGCGGTATGGACCGCCAGTCTCTACGGGTTGCCTGCGGATCACACGCCCGGCTGGGAGCGCTGCCGGCAGCTGCGCGGTGCCGCAGGAGCCCGCAGGCTTCCTTCCAGGAGTGACGGGTGCGAGGCCTCGGGGCTGGAGGAGGGTGAACGGGAGGGGAATACTCCTTCAGCAGGACACAGCTTCCCATCCCGAGAGAGGCTGTGGGAGTCAATGGCCAGCTCCTGCGCTGTGGGGGACCAGGTGCTGGCCTGGATCCCAGACAGAGCGGACGAGCTGCGAGCAGCCTGGCGAGGCCGTGTCCTGCCAAACATTGGCTGCCAGATGTGAGAGACGCGGCAGTTACCTGGCCGTGGCCCAGCTGTGGTGCTTCCCGTGTAAACATGATGAAACCTTGCTATGCCCAGGCTGCTGCGGCCGGGCCCCTCTGCCAGGACACGGGGCGAGGACAGCGGCTGCAGGATGGAGGGAAAGGGCCACGGGCACGGTCGCAGCGTGGTGGGCACCAGGGCAGGGAGGCGCTTGCTGCCAGTGCCCCCTGTTCTCCAGTCGGCCAGGCCGAGTTACAAGTGCCCATCACCAAATAAATCCAGGGGACCCCCCCACCCAGCCAGGCATATTCCAGGGGATCCCGGAGAGCCCTGGAGAAGGAGGTGCAGGAGATACTGGTCATTAAACCACCTTGAAGCTGCGGTCTTCCCCAGCAGTGCCGGTTCCACAGCCAGATTGGCAGGGGTCCGAATCTGAGTGCAGTCCCTGTGCCCCGGGGGATGAGCATCTCCATAAGGTCAGGGAGCAAAGGTCTCACCATGAAGAGGGAGACATGCCGGGCAGGACCGGCACAGGTAACACACTGGACACGGGTGGGCTTGGGGACTGAGTGCCAGGACCCAGCAAAGATTGATGCCATCCAAAACTGCCCAATCCCAAACACCAGAAGCAAAGTGCCGTGTTTTATGGGACCAGTGGGATTTTACAGGGGGTTTGAACCAGGTTTGAGCTCCACTGCAGCCCCCTTGGCAGACCTGCCTGGGAAGGGCATGCCAGACGGGGGCACCGGGCCAGCACGCCCGGCCAGTTAAACAAGGCTTTGGTGAGTGAACCCCGACGGGGGCCCGGACTTTTCTGCGCCCTTCCCTGGGTTTGCAACGGCTTCGGACACCGGCTTAGGGCCTGACTTGAAGCAGCAGGAGGCCCAGCGAGCGCTGCAGCCAGGGTTGAACAGTCAAGGGGAAGCCGCAATGCCATGTTGAAAGAGTGACCGCTGTTTGGCCATCAGGACACTGCAGCCCTAGCCACGTACACGGCCGCTAGCCACAGAGATGGCCACAGCGCACCGGGACGGCGATGGCGTCGCTTGGGGCGAGAATCTGACATGTCCTGAAACTGTAACGGGAAAGAGCGGCCTGGTCGTGAACCAACGCTCATAGAGCAGCACACGGGACCGGGCGGCCCCCGTCACGGGCTTGCGTCGCTTGTTTGGATGCTACGTGCGGAAAGCGTTGTGGTGCAGGGGCTTGTTCTGGCGGGATTGTAGGGGGCTAATTGCCTCTGCCGGGAGGGTCCCTTTCCCCAGCCCAGAACCAGGGGAGAAGCAGATACAAGCCGGCAGCTGGCATGTGGCTGCGGGGCGAAGCCCCAGAGAGAGGAGACGGACGGGGGAGCCTGCCCCGAGGGGGCTGCAGCAGAGAGGCCTGGAGCCGTGGGGCAGAGGCGATGGGCCGAGGGTGGCAGAGAAGCCGAGACCTCGGGGGACCAGGGGAGTTGGCTGCAGACAGGAAGTGAGGGATCCTGCCCGCGCACGATGCAGCCGGCCCTGGCCGGGGTGTCAGCAGGTCGTGTCCAGCCCTCCCGTTCTGCCCCGTCTTCCCCGGTCCCTGGCAGCGCCCCTGAATGATTGGAGTCGGGGGGGGTTATCCTAGATGTAGCCGTCCTGTCTCTTGTGCCCGCCGGCCGCGGCCACCGCAGGGAGCGCAGGCATCGCGGTGCCCAAATCATCCCCACCCAGCGGCTGCCTGACGTCTCCTTGAACTGAACCCCTCCAGTGACGGAGAGTCCCCCCACCCCCGGCGTCTCTCCCACTGCCTCCCAGTAAAGTTTTTCCTGAAACCCAGTCTGACCTGAGCCAAGGGCCCTGTCTCGGCCGGGGTCCACGCAGCGCCCAGCACATCGGGATCCAGTCTCGCCTGGCCGGCACAGCCTGGACAGCAAGGCCCCTTGGGCTGGGGTGGGTAGGTCCCTGTGGCTGCGGCTGTGGCAGGATTTGGCCCGGTGCTACCTTTCCCTTTCTGAGAAGTGCCGGTGACCACGGTTTCCTCACTTCTCCTTTCAGTTCCACCCCCCGGGCTGCCCCAGCGCCGCCGGCCCCTATATAGTGTGGCCCAGGGTGACCGAGCCGCCACATCTGCCCAGCACTCACCCGCGCCCAGCCCGGCAGCAGCATGGAGAGGAGCCCGCTCGAGGTAGGGACGGAGCCACTGTGGGGCTGGGCCCAGGCGGGGGGGGGGCTGGAGACCTGCCCTGGGGGAGCCCTGGGTCTGCGGGACAGGCTGTCCGGGCAGTGCCGTGACCGCCCACAGGCCCCAGGGGCAGGGGCAGGGGCAGGGGCAGGCCAGGCCCAGCCTCTGCCACAGGAGCACTACGGCCATCTGCCCCCCTCCAGTCCACCTGTCGCCCCCCACCTCAGATGCCCAGCACCGGCTGCCTGCCCTGCGGCTGGGCCTTTGTGCCCCCGGCCCCTCCTAACACGCGCCTGTCCCAGCACCCAGCCATCCCTGTCCCATGGCTCCTGCACCGGGGAAGTCCGCTCGCCGCCCCCCGGCCCATGCCGCTGGGAGCCGCTCTGCACCCCCGCGCCCCGCGCCCCGC
>NW_017728974.1:145559-145779 GCF_001723915.1 Gavialis gangeticus
GTGAGTGCCCCCAGTCAAGGTTGGGGACCGCGACGAGGACGTGGTGCTGAGCTGCAAGGCACCAGCACCACCCGAGACCTGGCAGCTGAACGGGGACCCGGAGCCCATGGTGGAGCTGGTGCCAGCTGGGCTGGAGCTCACCGTGGTGGGGCTGGACCTGCCGGCCACCGGCAACTACACGTGCTGGGCCCACGGCCACCTGCTCGACGCCACCTTCCTG
>NW_017728974.1:145963-147782 GCF_001723915.1 Gavialis gangeticus
CCCCAGGGCCGCGCTCACCCCTCGCCGCCCCCAGACGAGCAGGCGAAGGCGGTGTCCTGCCACGCCAAGTCCTACTGCGGCACGTTCACGTGCGAGTGGAGAGCGCTGGAGAACGCCTTCTTCCGCGGCCGCATCTTCCGCAGGTGGGTGCCCCCTGCCCCTGCCCCACGCCCGGGGCTGCCCCCGTCCCTGCCCCCGCCCTGGTGCCCACGCCGGCTGTGCTGTGCCCACAGCGGCGAGCGCCCCGGGGCCTGGCAGCACACGGGCCTGGAGCAGCGGGGCCCGGTCGCCATGGACTTCGCGGAGCCCGGCTTCTGCCCCTTCGCCGAGGAGACGCAGCCGCTGGTGCTGGAGCTGCAGGCGCTGACGAGGCACCACTTATTCGAGGACTTCAGGCTGCGCCTCTTCCTGCGTGATATCGGTGCGTCCCCGAGCTCCCCCCGCCCCCCGTACCCGCAGTGCCCGGCTGACAGCCCCGCTCTGCCCGCAGTGCGCCCCGAGCCCCCGCACAACGTGTCGGCGCGGCGCGAGGGGCAGCAGCTGCACCTGGCCTGGGCCCCGCCGGCCTCCTGGAGCCGCCCGCACTCCTACTTCACCCTGCGCTACCGCCTGCAGTACAAGCGCCACGACGGCTCCACGGTGAGCGCCCCCGGCCCAGGGCCACCCCGGGGCGACTATCTAGGCCTGCGGTGGTCCCCCTCCCCGCACTGCCCCCGCAAGAGCAGGCCCGGGCTGTGCCCACACTGACCCCATGCCACCCCACAGGGCACCCTGCAGCTGGAGGGGGTGCAGGAGACGCAGCTGGCGGGGGCCGTGCGCCAGGTGCGCCTCAGCTGCCAGGACCCCTTCGCCAACTCCAGCTGGAGCGCCTGGACGCCCTGGAAGGACGTGTGACCCCTGCCCCGCGCCGCCCGAGCCCCGCAGACCCGCACCAGGCCGCGGGCACCGGGTCCTAGCCTGGGAGCGGCCCCGGCCCTGCTCCAGCCCCCACAATAAAGAGTTAGCCCCACAGCTGCAGCCGGTGTCTTGCTGCGGGCGGAGGCGGGCAAGAGGGCCTGGCGGGGCCTGGTCCCTGCCCTGGAGCAGCCCTGACGCTGCAGCGACGGGGCCAGAGCCGGGGCATCTGTCACCGAGCCCCCAGCCGCCCCAGCCACTGGCTCTCGCCCCTGGGCACGGGGTCCCCGTCTGGGCAGGCAACCCCGGCCCCAGCCCAGGGACCCACCTCGCCCGGCCCAGCTGGGGTGGGAGCAGGGCGCACACGGCCTGGGTGAGAACCGGCCTGGCGGGAGCTGGACCAGAGCCGCCCCAGCCCCCAGTCATCAGCAAGAGGCTCAGGGTCAGGGTAACACAAGGGGTTTTATTGAGCCGGACACGGAGGGGGGCAGCCAGCCCTGGGTCCTGCTGGGCACACGGGGGGCAGGAGGGCCTGGCCTGCCCCCTGCTCCTCACGCCTGCTCCCCGGGGACAGCAGCGAGGGGCTGAGCCCCCCGCAGGCGCTGGGCCTGCCGCACAGGGCAGGGCCTGAGCAGGATCGGGGGAGGGGCAGCTCCTGCTCCCCCGGGGCGCACGGGGGGCAGCGCTGCCCCCAGCCCGTGCAGTGGGGCAGCCCAGGCCAAACCACAGGCGCGGAGGGGGCTGCGACTCCCCCGGGCTGGGGAGCGCCTCGGGGGGACCGTGCTTGCGGCTTCACCCACCGGGCACCGGCGGGGGCAGGCGGTCGGCTTGCGGTTATCGCCGGGGGCGCCGGGGCTTCGCTTGTGGGGGCCCTGCCCTCGCAGGCTGCAGTGGGGCAGGGAGGCCGTGCCGAGGGCGGCGGGGG
>NW_017728974.1:147796-169464 GCF_001723915.1 Gavialis gangeticus
GAGCGGTGGCCCTGCCCGCACTCCCGGTGGTTCCCAGCCCGGGCGCCCGAGCGTCCGTGCCATGCAAGGCGCTGGCTGCACGGGGGCACGACCCCGGCCTCTGCCAAGGGCGCGACGGCTGCACCCCAGGCTGCTCCCTGTTAGGGTCCCCGGGGCTTGTGCCCCTCGGACCTGCCCCGTGGGGGCAAGGGGGGTGTCACTGCTCCGGGTTCAGGGGCAGGAGAGACGCTGGCCCATGGCCGTGCCAGTGCAGCCCGGTGGGTCTGAGTCTGCCCGATCCCCTGCCGGGACAGGGCCCAGCCAGGGGACCTCATGGCCGTGACTGCAGCGGGAGGCAGGGGATGAGTCACCAGGCCGGGGTCGGGAGCTCCCAGCTTGGCCCCCAGAGAAGGGGCAGAGCTCAGCCACAGGCAGCCTGGGCGAGGACATTTCCCTCCCTCCCCAGGGCTGGCAGGGAAGGGCAGCGACGTGTGGGCACCGCTGGGCCCAGCCGCCCGGGGATGCCCCTGAGGGAGGAGGGCGGCTGCGGCATTCCCGGAGCCCCCCCAGCCCGGCGCTGAAAGGCCCTCTGATTCCCAGCTGGCAGCGCCGGCCGCCCCCGCGCCTGGCCCCGGGCCCGTGAGGAGGTGGCCGGCCCAGCGCGCAGCCGGCCATTCACGGGGCTGCCGGCGCATTCCTGAGGTTTCCTGGGCAGTCGCAGGAGCCGGCGGCTCTCCCCGCCACCCCGCCGCCTGTTTGCTCAGGGCCGGCCCGGCTCTGGGTCCCATCCGTGCCTGTGGGGCCGGCACGTCCCATGTGCGCTGGGGCGGGTTAAGCATCCTCTGTGGGGCAGGGGCCCGGGCTTGCCCCAGCCCTCGCACAGGGCAAGCCCCGGCCCTGGTTGCAGCAGGCTGCGTGGAGGACACAGCAGCACCCACCCTCCCACGGGGGATGCCTGCCCGCCCGGTGGGTGCTGGAGCAGGCTGCGTGCAACCACGCAGGCGTGGGACCCTCCGCTGCCGTGTGGCTCCTGCCCTCCCTGACGGCTCGTCTGGTGCCTGCCACGGCACCAACTAGTCCTGGGCCAGGGCTGTCCTGGAAACGCCTGCGCCCGCCTGCTTCCAGCCTGGCCCCAGGGACATTGCTGTTGCCTGCCAGCTGGTCTGCCTGGTCTCGGCTGGGGCGGTGCCACTGGTGCAGCGCGTCCTTGTCCTCAGACCCGCTGCTGGGGCCCGCAGTCCACTCGGCCAGTACCGTCTTCCTCAGGCGAGGCTGGGCAAAGGGCACGGGGTGCAGTCCAGTCCTGCCACCATCTCTGCCGCGCTGCCCATCCTGCCACACCACCCACGTTGGGGGCAGGAGGGCAGCTGAGAGGCAGCGGGGGCTTGTGGGAGACGCAGACTCCTTGCACCAGCCTGACCGGCCACCTCCTCAGCTGTGCTTGCTGCATCCAAGGTGAGGGAGGCTGGGCCCAGGGGAGCATCTGGTATCTGCGGGCTGGCCGAGACCGCGAGGTGAGAAGGAGCCGGCCTGAGGCCACGGGGCTTTGTTGCCACTAGGATCCCTTTTACAAAGACCCCCAGGGATTGACACGGCCCCTTGTCCGATTTGGTATCAAGTGAACTTTAATAGTAATCCCTAATCTTTATTACAAGTTTTCGCCCCATAATACGACCCAGCAAGAAGTTCTTTAGGTGTTACAACAGCGACCTTTGGTGGTACCAGCCTCAGATTATTTTTTACAGGCACACACACGCTCCTGTGCTGGGCGTGCGGGATGTTGGTGTCTGGATTCCTCGTTATTCAAACAAGAATCCCAAAGTTGCTCCTGTCTCCCCAGGGTGGCAACGCAAAACACAGCTGTTCCTTTGTTTGTCTACTACTTTTCTAACTTTCTCACCTCAGATTGTCCAATCCTCAAGTTTCTTACCTCGTCTTTTTAGATAAGGTACTCCAATCCTATTCCATTTTTGGTTTTCTTTCCTTCTAGGGAAACTACTGCACCTGGTTAGCCCACCACACCAACTGCAGCACTCGCTTTTCCCAGTGCCTTATAAGGCGCTCTGTACAATTTAATTGCTTAGTTCCAGGAAGGCCTAAACTAGGCTCAAGAGCCTTAGCATAATTCGTCTTGCCTGCTCCACGGCCCTTGGGCGGAGCTGAGCTGGCTGTCACCCTCCAGGGCTGCCCCTGCCCCTGCTCAGAGCTCGGGCCATGAGGGCAGCTCTGCGGCTGCCTGCCCAGCGCACGTCGTGCCTCCTCCTGCGGTCGCACTGGCAGGGCCATGTAGTCCCAGGCTGGCCCCTCGCCCTGGTTCTGCAGCGCTGGGGCCAGTGATAATCGCCCAGCCTGACATGCGTGCAGACAGACACGCATGCACATATGGCGTGAGCCTGCGAGCGCCTTGCCCAGCGCTCCCTGCAGCCATGCTGCGTGAGACCATGCGTTAGCAAGGGGCTGCGTGATCTCGGCTGTGAGAGTCCCCCTGCCCCAGTCAGCTGCCAGGCTGGTGCCTCCTGGCTGGACGTGCAGCGTGGAGCCAGGTCTGACATGGGCTGTCCCCAGGCCCTGGCCAGTTTTGGCCCGTGGCTGCTGGAGCCGTTTCCAGGCTGTTACATAAGCTCGGCAGATGGCTTTTCTCAGCCCATGAGGCAGGTTTTCCAGGGCTGCTGCCACTCCCAGTCGTAGCTTTCCAGGGCTGCGACCGCCAGCCTCCCCCCGGGAGCATCATGGGGCCAGCCGTGCTGCCGGGACCCTGCCACGTACAGAGACAGTGCCGCTGTCCGTGCCATGGCCCACCCTCTGCCCGTGCAGCCGGACTCTGCTGCCCTCCCACCCCACGGCGCAGGGCTGGTCTGTGGTGACCCCTGTGCCCTGGGATGCACCCTCGTCCTTGGGCTCCCTCCCTGAGCTGGACCTTGCATGGGGCTGTATGAAAGCTGGCACCCATGGGGCCGTCCGTGCCCAGCCCCAGCCCTGCACCGCTATCGCTCCCCTGGCCCTGCAGCGACGTCACTGCAGGGCTAGCTCAGAGCAGGTCTCCGCTGACCGGCCAGCAGCACCACGGTGCCGGCTTTCCGGTGCAGCCACTCGGGGGCTGGCCGCTGGCAGGAGTCAGAGGTGCACAGCCTGGGCTGTGCCAGTCCTGCATGGTGCCACGGCCCCGCACAGTGCTCGGCCAGGCCTGCGCCTTGCGCCTTGCTCTGTGTCCCATCTGTCCCTGCCGCGGGGCACGGCCAGGGCACCCTGGGGTGGGAGAGGGCTCTGAGCCCCCTCTGCTGTGCCCAGCCCCAGGTGAGGGTCCCCGGAGTCCCCCGGGTCCCAGCCCCACCTCAGCTGCCCCTCTCTTTCCAGGCCAGCAGCAGGCATGAGGAGCAGCATTGGTGTTGCCAGGGCCCGGCGGGAGCCGCTGACCCTGCTGTGCAGCCTGTGGCTTTGGGGGGTGGCGGCGCAGCCCAGCACGCCCCCCCCCACGGCGCCCAGCCCCAGCCCCGGCACCCGGCTGCGCTTCCGCCTGGCCGGCTACCCCCGCAAGCACAACGAGGGGCGCATCGAGGTCTTCTACAACCAGGAGTGGGGCACGGTCTGCGACGACGACTTCACGCTGGCCAACGCGCACGTGCTCTGCCGCCACCTCGGCTTCGCGGGCGCCACCGGCTGGGCCCACAGCGCCAAATACGGCAAAGGCGTCGGTGAGCCCCACGCGCGTCTTCCCCAGCACACTGATGGCACGGGGGCAGTGTACATGCGCGTGAGTGTGTGCGTGCCAGAATGTGCGTGTGTGCGTGTGCTTGTGTCTGTGTGTACATACATGTGTGTGTGCTTGGGGGGTGTCAGGCTGGGTGTTCATTGCTACAGGTTTGGGGAGGGGGAGAGGAAGGGGCTGCGTGAAGCCCCCCTCGAAGCACTGCTCTGCTGTGGGATTGGCGGGGCTTGGGGTGACATCTCGGGGCCGCTCCGCTATGCCCCCCCGCTCCTCCTTGCCCTGCTCTGGGGGCTCCCCAAGCTTGGTAGGGCAGGGGCTGTCCCGGTGAGCTGCCCCCCACCTGGCCCCTGTACCTGGGCCCTGACGGTGGTGCCTCCTCCCTCTGGCAGGGCGGATCTGGCTGGACAATGTGGTGTGCGGGGGCAGTGAGAAGAGCATCGTGGCCTGCAAGTCACGGGGCTGGGGGAACAGCGACTGCACCCACGAGGAGGATGCCGGCGTGGTCTGCAAGGACGAGCGCATCCCCGGCTTCGTGGACTCCAACGTCATCGAGGCGAGTGCCATGCTGCACCGCGTTGCGCCGCCGGGCAGCCCTGCCTCCATGTAGCCTCATCCTGCCTGGCGCTGGCTCCCCGCCTGGCCATGGTCCACCTTCCAGAGCTGGACACTGCCAGCTGCCATGCCGCCCCCCAGCCCTGCCCGGGGGCTGTGGGACTGGTCCCGATGCCCCAGAGAGCCAGTGGCCTGGGCACGGCCTGCCCCAGCGCGGACCCCAGGGCTGCAGTGTGTGCTCAGTTGGACGGTGGTGGGAGCGGACGGATGTGAGGACTCCCCGTGGCACAGGGATGGACAGCGCCATGCACCTCTGACCACTGCAGCGCTCAGCCACCTGCCGGCCTGGACCCACCTGGGGCCGAGGTCTGACCCCGGGAGAGTCCAGGACTGGGCCCTGCTCCCTGGAGGGGCTTCTCTCGCTGAGCCTGGAGCCTCCCCGAGCCCAGGCTGGGGTCCCCACTCCCACCCGACCTCGCTGCCTCTACTGTGACGCTGCCCCGGCCTCTCCGTGCTCTCCTGCTCTCTGGTTTCTTGCTCACTCGCTCTCTCACTCTTCCAGGCTCTCTGGCTCCTCTGACCCTGCGCTAACACCTGACTCTGTCTCCTATCTGGGGACCTCGTGCCTGCTCGGCCCCTGCCCCGGAGGCAGCAGGTGGTGCCCGTGGGGGCCCTGGTGCAGGCCTGGCCCTTGCAGATGCCCAGGGTACATGGGGCGGGGGACAGGCCCTGCCACGGGCTGAGCATGCAGGGCTGAGACGGGGGCTGGTGGGTGCTGGGCCACAGGCTTGTGCCGCTCTGGCTGGCGCTACTCCACTGTGCACGTGACGCTCAGCGCTGGATCCCAGCTCTCCTCGTCCCCGCTCCCGGGACCTGCGTTCGAATCGCTGCTCCAGGCCAGAGAGAGGCAGGACTTGAGCCTGGGCCGGTCGGTGCCACGGCAGGGTCCAGGTGCCCGTGGGGCTGACCGGGCTCTCCCCCCGCAGACGGAGCAGAACCAGGTGGAGGAGCTGCGGCTGCGGCCCGTGGTGGCCAGCGCCCGGCGGCGGCTGCCGGTGACGGAGGGCATCGTGGAGGTGCGCTACAAGGACAGCTGGGCCCAGATCTGCGACGAGGGCTGGGACAGCCGCAGCAGCCGCGTCGTCTGCGGCATGATGGGCTTCCCGGCCGAGAGGAAGGTCAACAGGAACTTCTACAAGTGAGTGGGTCCCAGGTGCCTGCGCGGGGGCCGGGGTCTGGAGAGGGACAGCGGGGCCAGGCAGGGGCGGGGGCATTGCTGGGGGGCTGCGGTGGGGGTCCCTTTGGGCGACGCTGCCTGCTGGCCCCTCGTTGGGGTGCCCGGTGCTGCCGTCAGGACCCAGTGGGTGCCCCCCCCTGCTCCCCCACGACCTGGTCCCTGTTTGTTCCCACAGACGGCTGAAGCGCGCAGCCAGGACGAGGGCCTGGAGCCCGGGGCTGGGCAGGAGGTAACGGGGCAGCGGCCGCATGGCCTCTGCACCCCGGGGCTGGCCCCGCTGGCTGAAGGGCTGCTCTGCCCCTTGGGCCGTGACCCGGCCCCCGCTGCCCATGCCACGTGTGGCTGTCTGGTCAGGGCTGTGCCCGGGGCTGGGCCAGATCCTGCTTCTGCTGCTCCTGCCATAAAAAGACGGCTCCTTCTCTCGGGCCACGGCTGTGCCTGCGCCTGCACCTGCGCCTGCCTGCCCAGCGCCCGCCGGCAGGGCCGGAGGGAGTCGCCCGGCCCAGGAGTCTGGGCCTGGGGAACCAGGTCCTTGGCCATTGTGGGGGCCCGGGAGCGGAGCCGTCTCTCCTGGACGGGCCGGGGCCAGCGGGCATGGGCCGTTTTCTGGAAGAAACGGCTATAGGTCTTCGGCTGCCTGCTGCAAACCCCATGCCTGAGTCTCGCGCGTACGGGAGCTTGTAGAGCCTGCTTGAGCGCTGGGCAGCTCCGCCGTCATCCCCGCTGCTGCCTGCCCCTTCCCCTCCCTGTGGACCGAGGGTGTCTGGGCACAGGCCGGTGAGGGCGCAGGAGGGACTGGGGCCCGTCGGACCCTCCTTGCTCTGCTCAGGGCTCAGGCTGCAGTGATCCCAGGCAGGCGATGCATCCCCCTTGAGGAGCAGGAAGCCCCGTGGCCCCATGGGCTGCACCGGGTAGTGCCTCATCTCCTCTCCGGGGCCGGGGCTGGGCTGGGTGCCGTGCTCCCTCCTGGTAGCTGCCCATCTCCCTGGTGTCAGGGGGGGCCAGGAGCAGCCCCCTGCAGCGCCAAGCACCAATAAGATACCCCGCCCACTTCTCTCTGTTGATGTCATCACGGCGCCGGTCGCCCCTCGCAGCAGCAGTGGCGGCCAGCTTGGATCTGCCCCCAGTCGGGGGCAGCAACATCTGGACCGTCTCTGGACTCCTGCACGGTGTCCACAGGACTTTCTGCACCGCCGGCTGCCATCCAGCGGCAGCCCACAGCTCCTGATGGTCCTACCATGTTTTGGAGGACATCAAATAGTCCCCTGGCCTCTGGGGAGGGCACCTCTGCCCCCATGCCTGGCGCTGCTGCGGGCTGGTGCTTGCGCAGCTCCGTCCTGGAGCCGGTGCAGCCTGCTGCCCCCAGTCCGCATTGCCGGCATGGCGCATGTCAGCTGCAGGGCTCTGGCACCAGGAGGTCGCATCTAGTCCAACTCCCTGCTCCAAGCAGGACCAGCCACAGCTACATCATCCCAGCCAGGGTTTTGTCTACCTGGGTCTTAAACCCCTCCAAGGATGGAGAGTCCACCACCTCTCTGGGTGACCTGCCCCAGTGCTTCACCACCCTCCTTGGGAGAGAGTTTTTCCTAATATCCAAATTCAACTTCCCTCTCTGCAATGTGAGCCCTTTGCTCCTTGTTCTGTCATCCTTGGATGTGTTTTAAGACCTGAGATGAT
Source organism: Gavialis gangeticus (assembly GCF_001723915.1). Taxonomy (NCBI): domain Eukaryota; kingdom Metazoa; phylum Chordata; order Crocodylia; family Gavialidae; genus Gavialis; species Gavialis gangeticus. The sequence goes on from NW_017728974.1 coordinate 154,948, forward strand.
GTAGTTGGGGCTGGTCCTGCTTTGAGCAGGGAGTTGGACCAGATGTGAGTTCATTGTCTAGGATTTATGATTTTAGGGCAGACCGGGGAGAAGAGGAGGGGAGTTGTGCTGCACGTGAAAGAGCCGTATGATGGCTCAGAGCTCCAGCATGAAACTGGAGACAGGCCTCTTGAAAGCCTCTGGGTTCAGGTCACAGGGGAGAGCAACAAAGGTGATGCTGTGCTGGGGGTCTGCTGGGAAAAAAAACCTGCAGCATCCTTATAGGCTCGGCAGTGCTACACTGGCTAGCGCTATGGAAGAAAGAGACTTGGGGGTCATCATTAACCACAAGATGAACACGAGCCTGCAATGTGATGCTGCGGCTAGTAAAGCGACGAAAACGCTGGCTTGCATCCATAGATGCTTCTCAAGCAAATCCCGAGACGTCATTCTCCCCTTGTACTCGGCCTTGGCGAGGCCGCAGCTGGAGTACTGCGTCCAGTTTTGGGGTCCACAATTCAAAAAGGATGTGGAGAAGCTTGAGAGAGTCCAGAGAAGAGCAACGCGCATGATCAGAGGTCAGGAAAACAGACCTCATGACGACAGGCTGAGAGCCATGGGGCTCTTTAGCCTGGAAAAGCGCAGGCTCAGGGGTGATCTGATGGCCACCTATAAGTTTATCAGGGGCGACCACCAGGATCTGGGGGAACGTCTGTTCACCAGAGCGCCCCCAGGGATGATGAGGTCGAATGGTCATAAACTACTGTGAGACCGTTTCAGGCTGGACATAAGGAAGAATTTCTTTACTGTCTGAGCCCCCAAGGTCTGGAACAGCCTGCCATCGGAGGTGATTCAAGCACCTACATTGAACACCTTCAAGAGCAAATTGGATACTTATCTTGCTGGGATCCTATGACCCCAGCTGACTTCCTGCCCTTTGGGCGGGGGGCTGGACTCAATGATCTTCCGAGGTCCCTTCCAGCCCGAATGTCTATGAAATCTGTGAAATAGATGGCCAGCCCAGGAGGATGAGGTGAATGAGGCTTTATTCAAGCAGTTGCAGAAGTTTCCCGATCAGAAGCCCTGGTTCTCATGGGGGACCAGTCACCCTGATATCTGCAGCAAGGGCAACACAGCAGTGCGCACGCAATCCAGGATGTGTTGGGAGAGCGGTGGGGACAGCTTCCCGGTCCAAGTACTGGAGCGGCCAACTAGGAGCCGTGCTCTTCTTGACCTGCTGCTCATAAACAGGGCAGAGTTGGTGGGGAATGCAGTCGCAGACGGCAACTTGGGCAGCACTGACCACAAGATGATTGTGTTCAGGATCCTGAGGACAGGAAGGATGGCGAGCAGCAGAGTAAGGACAACCAACTTCAGAAAAGCAGCCTTTGACTTGCTCAGGGAACTCATGGGCAGGATCCCCTGGGAGGCCAGTCTGAAGGGGAGAGGAGTCCAGGAGCTGGCTGTATTTTAAAGAAACCTTACTGAGGGCACAGGTACAACCCATCCCGATGTGCAGGAAGACTAGCAAATGTGGTAAATGACCAGCTTGGATTAGCAGAGAACTCTTTGGTGAGCTTAAACACAAAAAGAAAGCTTACAAGAAGTGGAAATTTGGACAAACAACTAGGGAGGAGTGTAAAAACATGGCTTGGGCATGCAGGGATGAAACCAAGAAGGCCAAAGCGCAATTGGAGTTGCAGCTAGCAAGAGATGTGAAGGGTTTCTACAGCAGCACACTTACACAATGGGGAACTCCCTACTCGAGAGCACGGAGGCAGAAAGAGATCTTGGAGTCATTATAGACTCCAAGATGAACATGGGCCGACAATGCGAGGTCACGGTTGGCAGGGCGAACCGGACCTTGTCATGCATCCACAGGTGCATCTCGAGTAGAGCCAGGGAGATGATCCTCCCCCTCTATGCGACGCTGGTCAGGCCACAGCTGGAGTATTGTGTCCAGTTCTGTGCGCCCCATTTCAAGAGGGATGTGGACAACATGGAGAGGGTCCAGAGGAGGGCCACCCGCATGATCCGGGGACAACAGGGCAGACCCTACAGTGAGAGACTGCGGGACCTGAACCTATTCAGCCTCCACAAGAGAAGGCTGAGGGGGGACCTGGTGACCGTCTATAAACTCACTAGGGGGGACCAGAAGGGTTTGGGGGAGACGCTGTTTCCCCTAGCGCCCGCTGGCATAACAAGGAGTAATGGGCACAAGTTGATGGAGAGGAGGTATAGATTGGACATCCGCAAAAACTACTTCACAGTTAGGGCGGCTAGGAGCTGGAACCAACTTCCAAGGGAAGTGGTGCTGGCCCCTACCCTGGGGGTCTTTAAGAAGAGGCTGGATGCCTACCTGGCTGGACTCGTTTGAGTCCCATTTCTCTTTTTGGGGTTTTTTGTTGTTCTCCCGCCCTGGCGGGGGGTCGGGCTAGAAGATCTACTAGGTCCCTTCCGACCCTTAATCTATGAATCTATGAATCTATGAAAGTATTTCAGTAGTAAGAGGAAGGTCAGGGAAAGTGCGGGTCACGGGGGAGGCAACCGTGTGACAGAGGATGCAGAAAAGGCTGAAGTGCTCAATGCCTTTTTTGCCTTGGTCTTCACGGGCAAGGGCAGCTCCCAGACGTCTGCACCAGGCAGCACAGTTTGGGGAGGAGGGGAGCAGCCCTCGGTGGTGAAAGAACAGGTTAGGGACTAGTTAGAAAAGCTGGATGTGTACAAGTCAGCGGGGCTGGATGGGATGCAGCCAAGGGTGCTGAGGGAGTTGGCTGATGGGATTGCAGGGCTTCTGGCCATGATCTTTGAAAAGTCATGGCTATTGGGGGAGGTCCTGGATGATTGGAAAAGGGCAGAAATAGTGCCCGTGTTGAAGAAAGGGAAGAAGGAAAATCCAGGGAAGGACAGACCAGTCAGCCTCACTTTAGTCCCCAGAAAAATCATGGAGCAGATCCTCCAGGAATCCATTTCTAAGCACTTGGAGAAGAAGAAGATGACTAGAAACAGTCAGCATGGATTCACCAGGGGCAAGTCATACCTGACCAACCTGATTGCCTTCTGTGATGAGGTGACTGGCTCTCTGGATGTGGGGAAAGCAGTGGACATAATAAACCTTGACTTTAGCAAGGCTTTTGATGCCTTCTCCCACAGCCTTCTTGCAAGCCAGCTGAGGAATTCTGGGTTGGATGAACAGACTGTAAGTTGGATAGAAAGTTGGCTGAATTGTCAGGCCCAACGGGTAGTAATCAGTGTCTCAACATCTACTTGGCAGCCAGTGTCAAGTGGAGTGCCCCAGGGGTTGGTCCTGGGCCGGTTTTGTTCAATATCTTCATCAATGACCTGGAAGACGGGATGCAGTGCACCCTCAGCAGTTTGCAGATGACCCCACGCTGGGGGCAGTAGTACACACGTTGGAGGGTTGGACTAGGATTCAGAGAGACCTCGCCACGTTAGAGGACTGGGCCAACAGGAATCTCATGAGCTTCAACGAGGACAAGTGCAGAGTCCTGCACCGAGGAGGGAGCGATCCCCTACACCGGTGCAGGCTGGGGGCAACGGGCTGGGCAGCAGCTCTGCAGAAAAGGACCTGGGGGGACAGGGGACAAGAAGCTGGACAGGAGCCAGCAGTGTGCCCTTGGTGCCAAGAAGGCCACCAGCATCCTGGGCTGCATTGGGAGGAGCGTCGCCAGCGGATGGAGGGCAGCGATTCTTCCCTCTATTTGGCACAAGGGAGGCCACATCTGGAGTCCTGTGTCCAGCTGTGGCCCCCAGTGCAGAAAGGGTGTGGACACATTGGAGAATTTCCAGCTAAAATGGTTGTGGGCTGGGGCAGGGACTGGTGAGGAGAGGCTGAGGGAAGTGGGCTGATTGAGTCTGCAGAAGAGAAGACCGAGGGGGATTGAATAGCATCCTTCAGCTCCCTGCAGGGGGGCTGCAGAGAGGATGGAGCTGGACTGGTCTCAGTGGGGGCAGATGACAGGACAAGGAGCAATGGGCTCAAGCTGCAGCAAGGGAAGTTGAGGTTGGATATGAGGAAAAACTCTCATGAGGAGAGTAGTAAAACACTGGAAGAGGCTTCCCAGAGAGGTGGTGCAGTCTCCATCCTTGGAGGTGTTTAAGACCCGGGTAGACAAAGCCTTGGCTGGGATGACATGGTTGGGGCTGGTCCTGCTTGGAGCAGAGCATTGCACTAGATGTGACCTCCTGCGGTCCCTTCCCACCCTTGTTGTCTGTGATCCTGACTCCACCACCTCTCTGAGGAGCCTGTCCCAGGGCTTCACCATCATCCTAGTAAGAAAGTTTTTCCTAATATCCAACCTCAACTTTCCTTGCTGCAGCTTGAGCCCATTGCTCCTTGTCCTGCCATCTGCCCCCACTGAGACCAATTCAGCTCCATCCTGTTTGCAGCCCCCCTGCAGGGAGGTGGAGGCTGCTATTCAATCCCCCTCGGTCGTCTCTTCTGCAGACTAAACCAGCCCAGTCCCCTCCGTCTCTTCACAAGTCATGAGCCCAAGGCCCAAACCATTTTCGTTGCCCTCCGCTGGACTCTCTTTAGCTTGTCCACATGCTGTCCTTCCTCAGCAGTTTGTACCCATCCGTGACCGTGCTCCAGTCACGCGCGCTCCCACCAGGTCTCTGTCATTGCGATCGTGTCATGGCTCCGTGGCTGTACACGGACTCCCACCTCCTCCTGCTTGTTTCCCAGGCTCTGTGCGTTCATGCGCAGACACCCGAGGTGGCAAGCTGAACACCCGAGGTAACTTATCTGCGCTGGTCCCATCGTCTCCAGTCTGACCCTTCATTTCCCACATGACCTACCACGGAGCTGCTGTTCGAGGTGCCCGTGCCCATGTTCCCCCACTGCCCCACTGCCAGTACCCAGGAGCCAGGTTTGCCCTGGGATAACCCCATTTTGATATCTAGATTTCAAATGCTGGAGGCTGCCAGAGAGAGAGGAGCGGAGGAGGCCACCGGGACCTCTCTGCCTCGGGCAGGCAGCACCACAGTGAAGGAAGACTGACATCCAGGGGAGCATCGTGCCAGAGAAACCAGCCGCGTAGTCTGGAGACAGAAAATAAAACAACAGATGAAACTGCCCCCCCCCTCTGGCTACAGCACTGCTGGAGACGTGGGTTCACCCCACGGCGTGGGAAAGTCCAAAGAAAACGTCTGCCCAGCAGACAGCCCCTCACTACCGTAGAGTCTCCCCCGTGCCCTCAACAGCAGAGAACCCCCCCGGTTCATGGCCACCGTGGCCTGACGTCTCCTTATTGATCCCCTGGCGTCACAGGCGCCCGTCCCCACGCCCGCCCTTCCTGCCAGCTGTCCAGGAGCAGCCACGGCCACTGTGCTTGTGAACACGTGGCCAGCAACGCGTTGCCAGGCCGCCAGCGCCCTGCTCATTAGCTTGATGTCCCGCAGGGCTGTTGGCACAGACGTGGTCATTAGCAGGGCTCTGGCCAGCACCTCCATTGTACTGCGCCACGACACTGCAGCAATAACGACAACCGGGGCAGGACATGATGGGTCTCCGGTGGCCCTGCCCGCCCGGCCGGCCCCTGACTGTAAACCATAGCGTCACGGAGAAGCGGGGCTGGAAGGGACCTCCGTGGAGCTCATCTAGTCCAACCCCTGCCCGAGGCAGGATCAGCCCTGTCCAAACCAGCCCAGACAAACCCATCAGCTAATCTCTTTGTAAAGTTACCGCCAGCACTGACGCTGCGCCCAGATCATCCCCAACCTCCAGTGATGGAGAGCCCACCCTTTCCCTGGTGTCTCCCACGGCTTCCCTGCGTTGACAGTGAAGAAGTGTTTCCTCATCTCCAACCTAAACTGACTTTGCTGCAACGTCCAGCTATTGCTCCACATCTGCCTCTTTGCGGGAGGAGAGACCGGGCGCTTTCCCTCGTCTCTCTGGCAGCCCTTCAGGGACTTGCAGGCTGCTGCCATGTCCCCTCTTCAGCACCTTCTCCACCGGCTGAACCTGCCCAGCTCCAGCCCCTGCTCCAGGACCTGCTTTCCAAGCTCTTGAGCATCTGGACCCTCTCCCCCTTCTCCACGGCCTGTTTGCAACGTGGCACTCGGAAGGGCGCGCAGTACTGCAGATGTGGAGTACGGGGGCATGATCACCGCCCGTGTCTTGCACCCAGCGCCTCTACTGATGCTGCCCAAATCTGCATGGTCCTTGCATGCGGCTGCATCAGCCTGCAGGCTCATGTTAAGTCTGCGGTCTGCCAAGACTCGCAGACCCTCCTCCATCATCTGGGTGGCTGGGATCCACCACGTGTCCACAGGTCTGCAGGAAGGGCCTGTGGTGGCCTGGTGCGGTCCCTTCAACGCGCCGCGTGGTGCCTCGTCCCATTGCCGCGTACACCGTGGCTCTCGCAGTTCCCATTTCCGCCCCGCACCCTGCTCCTGCCCGGGATCGTTGCTGTTATGGGAAACGATCTGTGATGTCGCCCGTGTCCCTGCCAGAGCCACCTGCATCCCCTGTGGGGGTCGCAGGCTTCTGCTCTCGGGCTCCTGCCCCCTGGACCCTGCCCAGGGCTGTGGGGCAGGACCTCTGTTACTGCCCTTTGCAAAGTCCAACTGGGGCTGACCATGGGCGACTTGCTGCCTGTGGCCTGCGAGATGTGGCGCTGTCAGGCCGTTGGCTGCCCCAGGGACTCTCTGCTCCTCCCCGGCCCCCTGGAAGGCAGCGGGGGGCCTGCCCCATGCGTGGCCCCAGGCCCTGTCCCTGCACTGGGTGCCCCCTGCATCCCTGGGAGCATGCGCCTGTGACATGAGGCAGGAAATGACGTCGCCGCGGCTGACGGGCAGTTTCCTGATGTATCACGCAGCGGCAAATGACATCACAGCAGTTATTGACTGCTGACGTCACGTGGCAGGAAGAGGCAGGTGATGTCATTGCGGAGGGTGACCAAGTTGCTGTCACCTGACACGAGGTGGGAAGCGCTCCCATTGGCTTGGGTCTCCAGCCTCGCGCCGCGGGGGGCTCGGTGGCGGGGTGCGCGGCACTGAGCCGCTGACGTAGTTTTCTGTCTTGCAGGCGGGTCACCAGGCCTTGCCGCAAGCACAAGTGCAGGGAGGACTGGGGGGCCACCAAGAGGTAATTGGGGCAGCAGGTGCAGGGAGCCCTGTGGCCACGTGCCAGCCTTGACATGTCACCATCCACGTGGGCTGAGACAGATGACTCCTCTGGGCCACGGTACCGGCGTTAGGGCAGTGGAGAACGAGGGCTGCTGGGCTGGGCAGAGGCGCAGCCCCCGGGGGCCAGGGTCCGGGTGACGCTGCCCCCATGGAGCTGGGGTCCGGCTTCCCCTGCCCCTGCAACGCCAGGGTCTGGCTGACACTGTCCCTGCTGTGCCAGTGCCAAGGTCCGGCTGGCACCGACTCCATGGTGCTGAGGTCTGACTGACACTACCCCTCCAGCGCTGGGGGCCAGCTGATGCTGCCCCTGCAATGCCAGGGTTCGGTTCATGCTGCCCCCCATGGTGTTGGGGTCCAGCTGATGCTGCCCTGGCAGTGTGATGCTGTCCCTGCAGTGCTGGGGTCCGGGTGACATTGCCCCTACACCGCAATGTCATTGCCCCTACAGTCCAGACGATGCCGTCCCTGCCGCGCTGGAGTCCGGCTGACGCTCCCTGCGGTGCCGGGGTGCGCCTGACTCTGCCCGCCGCTCTCCCGCAGGCTGTACGCGGAGCGCCAGCAGCTGAACTTCCGGCTGCACTCGGTGGCCTGCGCTGGCACCGAGGTGCACATCTCCATGTGTCCCTTCGAGTTCTACCGCGGAAACGCCACCACCGCCTGCAAGGGGGGGATGCCGGCCGTCGTGAGCTGCGTGCCCGGGCCCCTCTTCGCCGCCAGCAGCCCCCGGGGCAAGAAGCGGCCGCAGCGGCAGCCAGGGCAGGTGAGTGCTCTCCCAGGGCGGCTGAGGCACAGCGGAGCCGGGGGCACAGTCACAGCCGCCCAGCCCTGGCTTCAGGCAGGATCCGGCCTGTCCAAACACGGGGTCTGACCTGGTCCTGGCACCACCCCAGCCCCAGGCCTGGCTCCGACGTGTCCCTGTGCTCCCCAGCAGCGGCTGCGGCTGAAGGGCGGCGCCAAGGTGGGCGAGGGCCGCGTGGAGGTGCTGCGGCACGGTGAGTGGGGCACCGTCTGCGATGACCGCTGGAGCCTGCTGTCGGCCAGCGTCGTGTGCCGCGAGCTCGGCTTCGGCAGTGCCAAGGAGGCCCTGACCGGTGCCCGCATGGGCCAAGGTGAGCGGGGTCCGGGGCGGCCAGGGCTGGGCAGGGCCACAGCCCGGATGCGGGTCCAGAGCAGTCCTTTGCCCCCACGCTGAGCCGGGCCCTGGTGGCAGGCATGGGCCCGATCCACCTGAATGAGGTGCGGTGCACGGGCACGGAGGCGTCGCTGTGGAGCTGCCCCTACAAGAACATCACAGAGGAGGGCTGCAAGCACTCGGAGGACGCCGGCGTCCGCTGCAACATCCCCTACATGGGCTACGAGACCACGGTCAGCACTGGGCCCGCTGGGGTGCCGCTGGCTGGGCCGCACTGCCCCTGCCGCAGCCCCCTGCCCCCAGGACGTGCCCCTCCCTGCCCCCTTCCTGGGCTGCCGTGTCCAGCAATGGCACCGCAGGGACGTGGCCCGGGACCACGCAGGGCTTGGTGGGTGCTGCCGCTGGCTCTCGAGGGCCCCAGGGAAGGGAGAGAGGGTCTGGGGGCAGGGGAGGGCACCGCGGCTGCCCCCCTTGTTCCGTCTCCCCTGGTCCCGGGGGGACGCTGCCGCAGCTGGCGACTCCATGGGCTGGCCCGTCTCCCGGTGGCAGCTCCGGGCCGTGTGCTGGACGTGAGGTGCTGCATGGGTGGCTTCTCCAGGCCGTGGCTGCATGGAGACTCCCAGCACCTCCCAGCGTGCCTGGGCTGGGGCTGACCTGGACAGGGGGCTCAGCTCCGCGGATACAGCCCCGGGGTCATTTCAGGGTGAACCCGAATGCTTTGACCCCCTTGGAGCAAAACATTTGGTCCCCGGCTTGGGGCATTCACCCCTGGCCCTGTGCAGCTCTGAAATGACCCAGCCTTTGGCAACCCCTACTCCTGCACCCCTCAAAAGACTCCTTTGGCTTTCCTGAAACGGCTGGGCCGGATCCAGCTGGATTCTCCCAAGGTTTCACTGCCCCCAAATGTGCTTTGGGCTTTTGCATCTGCCCAGCTCAGCAGCCCTGCCGCTACCACCAGCCCCAGCTGCCCCCACCCAGTGGGGCAGCCCCACTGACCATGGGGCAGGAACCAGAGCCCAAAACCAACTCCTTCCCAAGCAACAGGCACAGATTTTGGGCTGCCGAGTGTAGAGACAGGCAGCCCACGCTAGAGCCAGATGGCCGCAAGGGGCTGCGGGGAGGGGAGGATTGGGCCCAAATGCCTCTATAGCCAGGGAGCGCAGCATGGAGCTGAGGGGGCATATCCAGTCTAAGCCCCATGGCACTGTTCTGAGCCTGAGCGCAGGGCCAAAACCCTCCAGCCAGTACCCAGCAGGGTCGGTGCCAGCAGGAGCATTGGCCCAGCCCAGCCCCATCCCCAGCCTGGGCTGCAGCAGCACCAGCGCCTCTGGGGGAGGCTTAAACCCCCTAATACGTGGAGCAGAGCTGTAAGGACTGAGTATCACCGCAGCCTGAAATGCTCCAGCCCCGGGTCCTGCGCCCACAGGGGAGGAGCCCTGAGCTGGGCACATGCAGCCCCAGATGGTGCAGTGCGCCTGCCTTGCTGCCTCACAAGCGAGGGTCTGCGCTGATGTCAGCCCATCTCCAGTGCCCCAATGCAGCTGGGGGAGCATCAGCCTCTGCCAGGATGGTGGTGGCCATGGGGGTGCAGGGCGGTGCCAGCGCTGCAGCAGGCCTGGAGATGGAGCGCAGCATCGGCATCAGCAGTGTGCTGGGCAGGGGGAGCAGGATGTGGCCCAGGCGTCATGAGACACTCTGGGCACAGGCTCAGTCACTCTGGCTGCCTCATGGGCGTCTCTGCCCAGCCCTGCCCGCCTGCTAGCCACGCTGATGCCCCCGCGCCATTTGCCCACAGATTCGCCTGAGCGGGGGCCGGAGCCGCTTCGAGGGGCGGGTCGAGGTGGTGGTGGGGGCAGACGGCGAGGGGCACCCGCACTGGGGCCTCATCTGCGGCGAAGGCTGGGGCACGCTGGAGGCCGCCGTGGCCTGTCGCCAGCTGGGCCTGGGATTCGCTAACCATGGCTTGCAAGTAGGTGCTGGTGCGGCAGCGCCATGCCACAGCTAACCACGCGCCTGGGAGCCAAGGGCTGCAGGGCGGGGGTTGGGGGCTGCCGGCTCACCTGCCCCAGGGCGTCTTCGCAGATCCGTATTGTGGGCGGCCGGACGGCCACTGAGGGCCGCGTGGAGGTGCGGCACGGCGGGCGCTGGGGCACGGTGTGCAGCGAGGGCTGGACCACCAAGGAGGCCATGGTGGCCTGCCGCCAACTCGGCCTCGGCTACTCCCTGCACGCCGTCACGGTAAGCGTCAGCGGCCCTGGCGGCAGTGGGGGCTGCACAGCCAGGCCAGACACCCCTGCAGCCCCCTCCTGCACCGGGGGCTGCCGCCGTGGTAGGTGCCGCTGGGGGCTGGGCTGGACCAGAGGGTCCAGGCCTGAGCTCTGTCAGAGGGCAGGTGATGCGGTGCTAGAGGCGCAGGCCTCACTCAGGATGTTTGCGAGGAGCGTGGCATCATTGCCAGCTCAGCGGCAGGCGCCACGGAGTCTGGGCCACGGTGGCGTGGTCTCCCTTGTGGTCACCGTGACAGTGGGGCAGGGCAGGAGCTTGGGGCTCACCCATGCCCTGGCCGGCCTGGGCGTGGGCACGAGGAGCCAGCGGGGTCCTGGCTGTGGCTGGTACCAGCAGGAGAGAACCCCGGGGCTGGTTCTGGGGCCACGGGAGGAGGACGTGTGTCTCACCACACACATGTAGCTCGCACCAGGAGGGTGCACATAGGGCCTGGTGCTGCCATGGCCATGTCCTGTCCAGGGCCGAGAGCCATGGCTGTGGCCATGGCCCAGTCTGGCTCCGCTCTGAGCCACATGTGCCCCCAGGAAACATGGTACTGGGACGCCAGCAACGTGACTGAGATGGTGCTGAGCGGTGTCAAGTGCGCTGGCCATGAGATGTCACTGAGCCACTGCCGGCATCACAGCGGCCACGTCAACTGCAAGAACACGGGCACCCGCTTCGCCGCTGGCGTCATCTGCTCCGAGAGTGAGTGTGGGACAGTGGCATTGGGTGGGGGGGTCCTGAAGCAGCGGGGGCTGGGGGGAGAGCGCAGTGGGCTGGGGGCTGCACCCCACACGCTGACCCTCCCCTGCCTTGCAGCGGCCTCGGACCTGCTGCTGCATGCGGCACTGGTGCAGGAGACGGCCTACATCGAGGACCGGCCACTGCACATGCTGTACTGCGCGGCCGAGGAGAACTGCCTGGCCAGCTCTGCCCGCCACGCCAACTGGCCCTACGGGCACCGGCGCCTGCTGCGCTTCTCCTCCCAGATCCACAACTACGGCCGCGCCGACTTCCGCCCCAAGGCTGGGCGCCACTCCTGGGTCTGGCACGAGTGCCACGGGTAATGCTGGGGGCTGGGACACACGGGCTGCCCCACGGGCAGTGCTGGGCCAAGCAGTGGTGTAGCAAGTGCTGGGACCCAGGGGGCTGTGCTGGGGCCAGGGCAGAAGGGGCATTGAGCCAAGCAGGGTGGTGGGGCTGGGCCCAGGGAGCAAGGGGCATGACTGTGGGGGTCTTGGGCCACGGCCCTGGTGCACTAAGCCTGGTGCAGCTTTGGCCCCAGCCCACAGGTCCATGGGAGGTGCCAAAGGGGTACCGGGGTACGGGGGGGGGGGGGTGATAATCTCACCACAGGCCCTGGAGAGTGGCACATGTACTCTGGGGTCCAGCCAGGCTCTGGGAACCATGTCTGGGGGCAGGGCTGTGGCCAGCACGGCTCTGGGATGCGTCCACACGCATGGGGCTGCAGCGCACCATCCTGGAGCCCCACCCCCCCACCCCAACCTGGCCCTGCGGTCCCCCAGGCACTACCACAGCATGGACATCTTCACACACTATGACATCCTCACGCCCAACGGCACCAAGGTGGCCGAGGGCCACAAGGCCAGCTTCTGCCTGGAGGACACCGAGTGCGAGGAAGGTGGGTGCCACCGGGTGTGAGCAGCCATGGCCCCTGCCCCACACTCCCTGCACACTGGGCCTGGTCTTGGGGGGCAGCCAGGGCAGGGGGAGGGCCGCGACTCACCCCCACTTCCTGCAGACGTGGCCAAGAGGTACGAGTGCGCAAACTTTGGGGAGCAGGGCATCACAGTGGGCTGCTGGGACCTGTACCGCCACGACATCGACTGCCAGTGGATCGACATCACCGACGTCAAGCCCGGCAACTACATCCTGCAGGTACAGTGCAGTGCCTGCCCTACAGCCCTTGCTGCTCCCCTCCCCCGGAGGGGGCAAACCCAGAGGAGTCATGGGGACCCTAGAAATCCCGGAGCCGTGGGGCTGGCAGGGGGCTGTGGGGTCACTTCTACTCCAAGCCCTGCTAGAGGCGGGATCAGCTCCATCCAAACCCACCCAGACATGGGTTTGGGGAGGCCTGTGACAGCTGCAGGTGATGGGCTAGGCCATGCATGCAGCACCATGAGGCGACCTGGCCCCCTCCCTGCAGGTGGTGATTAACCCCAACTTCGAGGTGGCCGAGAGTGACTTTACCAACAATGCCATGAAGTGCAACTGCAAATACGACGGACACCGCATCTGGGTGCACAACTGCCACATCGGTAACACGGGAGGGGTGCGGATACCTGGGCTGGGAGCCTCTGACATGGGGGCTGCGGGCAGGGCAGGCTGGGGGCAGAGGTTTGCATCCCCCCTGGAGCTGGATCCCACTCATGCTGCCCAGGCGATGCCTTCAGTGAGGAGGCCAACCGGCGCTTCGAGCAGTACCCGGGACAGCTGAACAACCAGGTCATGTAGCGCCCACGGCTTGGCCCTGCCAGCAGAGACGACCCTGCCAGCACCAGCCGGCAGCCTGGGGCTGGACTGTGAGTGAACCACTGCCCCTCACTGCCCCCCCGCCTGGCCACAGGGCTAGGGCTGGCACTGGGGCTCCATCAGCAGTGGGCAAAGGGGACGTGCCGGGACACCTGGCCACACAGAGCCGTGGGCCCAGCACTGGCAGCAGGCAAGGCCGGTGAGCCTCGGCAACACGGGCTGGGGCACAGCTAAAGCCATCACCCGCCTCGTCCCCCCAGTGGACTCCTGGCAGGTGCCCCACGCGCCCTGGAGCAGGGCTGGCACCTCCATGCACTCTGCAGGGACCACAGCTCAGGGACACGGTCTTCCCGGGCCCTGTGGCCCCTGGACCAGGCCCTGCTGCCCCACACGCCCCCAGCTCCTCAATGTAATTATATTTTCCCTATAAAATTGACTGTTTCCCATGCGTGGGCAGCTCATTCCTGTTCTGGCTGCTGTATGCCCCACTAGCCATGTGCGCCCCACCCCTGGCACTGCTAGGCCTGGCTCAGATGATGCGCCCGAGCCCTGCACTGTGTCCTGGTGCAGGGGGCAGCTGGAGCCTGAGGCCTTCTACCAGGCAGGCACCGAGGCTCCCAGGGCCAGCAGGAGCAGCCCGTCCAGCTTGGGCCCACACCGCACGGGCGAGGAGGCTGCATCAGGGAGGGACAAACCAAGCCCACTTCCTGCAGCTGGGAGGGTCAGACACAGCCCTGCCAGGGCAGCTGTGCAAAGGAACGCGCCGGCGCCTCTGCTATTTCCCCTCGCAGCCGCAGACCCCCCCGGCCCCCCGAGCACATTCCAGGGCGGGGGCCAGGTCGGTGCTGAAAGGACAGGCCTGTTCCCTGGGCTGCTTTCCCAGGGCGGGGGGAGCCCTGAGTCACAGCAGCCTGCAAACACCACACTGGCCCCAGCCCCAGTGCACACAGCAGCCCTTGGTGCCGGCAGCACCGGGCACACCCAAGCCGCTCAGTGCACCCAAGTCCCTGCCCCGGCTGCGGGCAACAGAGCCAGGCCAGAGCTGGACCTGGGAGCAAGCAGCTTCTCTGGCCCAGCAGCCCCGCAGGGGCCCCACGCACCAGCTGCAGCCGAGGGAAGGGGGGCCGGGGCAGGGCAGCGTGCATGGGAGAGTGACCCGCGGCGGCAGGGGGGACAGAGCAGGGCGGGGACCAGGCGCTGCAGCTGATCGTTCCCATGCTAGAGGCAAGAGCAGCTCAAAACTCATTGCCCAAGGGAGGCCTGTCCTCTCCCCAGCCCACCCATGGGGCAAAGCCTGCCCTGAAGTGCAGCGAGTGGAAGTGATTCGAGGCAGCTGGTTCCTGCCAAGGCTGGGGCTGGAGCCAGAGGTCTCTGTTCAGGGCCCTGAATGCCTCCATCGGGGCCTGGCGCCAAGTACTTGTGGGGAGGGGGGTATAAATGACTGGGTGGCTTAAAATAGAGAAATAGATGAACAAGTTTGAATGAGAGGGCAT
>NW_017728974.1:174464-176456 GCF_001723915.1 Gavialis gangeticus
GCTGGAGCCAGAGGTCTCTGTTCAGGGCCCTGAATGCCTCCATCGGGGCCTGGCGCCAAGAAGGGGGTGGGGTGGGGTGGGGTGTGGGGGGCTCTGCTCCTGCTGTGACGCCCGTAGGGGCAGGGGGAGCCTGCACAGTGCAGGTCTCAATCCCAGGACAGAGCGCAGCGAACACCCATGCTGGCCCACACACACAGGATGGGGGCAGAGCACCGAGGGGAGGGGGGCAGCAATCCCCAAGCACCAGCCCAGGCAGGCAAGGGAGAGACCCCCTGGGCAGCTACACGGGCTGGCAACACTGCCCCAACCCTGTCCCAGCATGAAGCCCGCAAAGGACAAATGCTGCAGTGGGGCCGCAGCTGTCTGTTGCCTGGGGATGAACAGGCACCCACACGGCTCCTAGGAAATAGTTTATTGCAGCGAAGGCGACTGAGAGCAGCCCCCAACCCCTACCGCTGCCAGCCCTGCACCAGGCTGGCCCTGGCCCTCCCCACACAAGCCAGGCCCTGCCTCAGGGCTGCCAGTCTCTGCAAGGCACCCTCCATCTCTGAGTACAGCAGGCATTCTGGGGGTGCTGCCTGCCCCCATCCAGTCCCAGCCCAGGGATGGGTGCCTCTTGTGTTGAGGGGACTGGGGTGCCCAGTCCCCACCACGGGCAGCCTGTGCCATGCCATGCTGTGCTGGCCTCTATTCGGCAGTCTCAGGTGTGACGCGGACCATGAGGGTGTCGTAGCCGCGCCGCACCAGTATGGCCAGGCTCTGGTGCGTGCGCACTGCCTCATACACGTCCTCAGCACACCGCACCACCTGCCCGTTGATCTCCAGCAACACATCGCCGGCCTTTATTCCCGCCCTGTGGAGACAGAGCATGGGAGGATACGTGGAAAGATGACCAGAGCCCCTGACCCTGGCTCCCTGCCCACAGACGAGCTGCTTTCAGGTGGTCCCTCGCCTGAACAAGCTACCAACACGTGCACACGTGCCACTGGTCCCAAGACATGCAGGCTGCCGTGGGAGCAGCTCTGCTGGGATTGGGGGCAGCTTGGAGGCAACCACAAGGCACCAGGTGCCAAGTCTGCCCAACAACCCAGGCTACAGAGTGGACATCCCCCACACCCCCGGCACTTACTGGTGGGCTGGGGAGCCGATGATGACCCTGTTGATGAGGATGCCAGAGGTGACATCGGGGAAGCTGGGGTCGTGCCGCTTCAGCTCAGCCAGGATGCTGCAGGGAGGGCAGAGTCAGAGCCGCGTCACTGGAAGGCACGAGGCCCTGGCTCCCTCCCCAGGCACTGGGTGCAGCTACCAGCCTGCCACAGGGAGGACGTGCCGGGAGGACCGCAGGGAGCCGCTGCCTTGACCCCGGTGGACACAAGCTGGGCAACAAACCCCCTGCCCCTGTGCAGCCCCGAGACCCATGGAGGCTCCGCGCTGGCTGCCCACTTCCCTCCCCAGCACAACCCGCTGGTGTCATCTCCTGCCACTACAGACGGCAGCCTGAGGAACCTGAGTACTGAGGTACATACGAGGTGCCCACACCCAGAGGACAGGCAGTGCCAACGCCAGCGTGGGGCCCACAGGCTTCGCCACACACCCGCTGGGGCAAGTCCAGCAGGAGCAGAGCCCAAGCCCTGGCACAAGCAGTGCCCAGCCCATGCTGAGCCCAGGGTCCTGGAAGGCGCTGAGGGGGGCAGCTGTACCCTGTGGCTCTGGCCCTACACCCTCCTGTTGATGGTCCTGCTCAACCCCAGAGACAGACCTGGGGCCTGGCCACCACACCCAGCACCATGGACCCAGGCACTGGTGGGGAGAGGTCTCTGCACGCAGAAATGCAGAGCCCTGTGGGGGGCCTGAAGCACAGCCCTGGAGCAAGCAGGCGCCACCGGACGCCATCCCCCAGCCCCATGGCAGGTCTCACAGGCAGCAAGGGGCAGTCATTGGGGGCTCGTGTCCCAGGGGCACCTGACATCATGGCAATCGGCTAAGCGCAGG
>NW_017728974.1:181456-183944 GCF_001723915.1 Gavialis gangeticus
TGGCCCTACACCCTCCTGTTGATGGTCCTGCTCAACCCCAGAGACAGACCTGGGGCCTGGCCACCACACCCAGCACCATGGACCCAGGCACTGGTGGGGAGAGGTCTCTGCACGCAGAAATGCAGAGCCCTGTGGGGGGCCTGAAGCACAGCCCTGGAGCAAGCAGGCGCCACCGGACGCCATCCCCCAGCCCCATGGCAGGTCTCACAGGCAGCAAGGGGCAGTCATTGGGGGCTCGTGTCCCAGGGGCACCTGACATCATGGCAATCGGCTAAGCGCAGGAGCAGCCAGTTCAGGGAGGGGGGAGGGCCCGAGGTAATACACAGGATCTCTCTAGCTGCGGGGCCCAGGTCTCCGACAGGAACCTCTGCAGTCTGTGGGGAGGGGAGGGGAGGGCAGAATCCCCTTTCCACGTGGCTTTCACGTAAGAACTTGGCCACCTGGCCCCCAGTGCCCTGGAGCCCCAGCAGCCCGCTCGTACCTGGGTGTCAGTGTCAGCATCATCACCCCAATGTAGCGGTGCTTTACCTCCTCGCTGCCAAACCAGGAGCCTGTGGGGGACAAACAGAGGGTGGCAAGAGACCAGGACTCAACTTCCCCCTCACCCCAGCAGCCCCAGGCTCTCAGGTCCTGTCCAGGGCCAATGCCAGGGCAACCTGCTGGCAAGACCCAGGCCCATCCCACTCAGCTGGTCTGAAGGTGCTGTGGCCACTCCCTTGGCACTTTGCCCCCATCCCCAGGCACACCACAGCCTGCCCCCACCACTCACTCTTGCGCTGCTCCCCCTTCTCCAGGAAGTCCCGGAGCCGGTCCGAGGGGATGGCGAAAGAGATGCCTGAGGTCACCTTCATCGTGTTCACGCCGATCACCTCGCCATCCTGCAGGAGAGGACACTGTACCAGGCACCGACAGGGGGCTGGGGGTGAGCCAGCCCAGGCCCCACCGAAGAACTGACCAAGCCCTTTACCACACAGATCAAAGTGTTCCTGCCCCAGCGCAGCACAGCCCTGCACCCCCTCAGCCCTGCACACAGCATGCAGGGGGCTGCCCATGCCCTGGCAGAGCTCCCCATAGGCAGGGGACACCACACCCCCGACGTCTGGCTGGGGCACGAGCAGCAGAACCTACCAGGTTGACGAGGGGGCCCCCGGAGTTCCCAAACTGCAGCAGGAGAGAAAGGGGGAGTCAGGCTGTGGGGGAAATGCTCCCAGCCAGCACCAGCACTGCCCACGGCACAGACACAGAGAGAGGCTCCCGATGGCCTGGGGGGTCAGAGGCGCAGCCAATGCCCGGGCAGCCCCTGGCTCTCCCCAGAAGGCCCTATCAGACCTCAGCACATCCTGACCCTCCCCAGGGTGCCTCAATAAGGGTGTTACAGTCTGACTGGGCACTGGGAGAGAGCCGGTCAGACCCCCGCCGGCAGGTCCCCCCAACACACCCACCCAGCCCCCTCTTACATCAATGGCAGCATCGGTCTGGATGTACTCCATGTTGGAACCAGCCAGCCCCAGCTCCTTGCTGCCCCGCTGCACCGAGCTGACGATGCCGGAGGTGATCGTGTTCTGCAGGGAGAAGGGGCTGCCCATGGCCACGACAAACTCCCCCTGGCGCACATCTGAGGAGCGGCCCAGGGGCAGGGTGGGCAGAGGGCCCTGGGAGAGAAAGCAGGGTCAGCGGGGCCGTGGAGCAAGACACGCCGAGGTAAGGGCTGTGCACCCAGGGGGCATCCTCGGCCCAAGCCTCCTGGACTCACCTTGGGCTTGATCTTGATGGTGGCAATGTCAGCCACAGGGTCCACATCCTGGACTACGGCATTGTAGAGCTCCCCACTGGCCAGCTTCACCCGCACCCGCCGCCGATTGGCCACCACGTGGGCATTGGTTACAATTAGGCCGTCTGGGGACACCACGAAGCCAGACCCATTGGAGATGGGCACCTCCCGCCCCGAGAAAGGATGCCTGCAAGGCCAGAGGGCAGTGACCCCTGAGACAGGACAGGGCTGGACGCTGAGGGGGCCCCACCTGCGCTGCAACAGCAAGTGCCTCCCACCCAACATCAGCCACCCCAGGGACCCACACGCAGCCGCCACATTGCCAGGGGCTGCCCAGGGGTGAGTGCCTGACCCCAGGAGGGGGACATAGAGCAGAGGGCAGGGATTGCTATGGGAATCCAAAAGCAGCCAGGCTGGCACAGCTTCCAGAGATCGCAGCCTGTCCAGCCCCAGGCAGGATCCGCCCCACGAGTGTCTGCCTAACCCAGTGATTCTTAGGCTTTTGAGGCTGAAGCCCCGATCCTTAGACTCGAGGCACCCCTCAGAACCACCAGCTTTCAGCTTATGCTCGTTTCTTGATCTACAAGAACATGCTAGAGTAGTTCTGCTGCCGCAAAGACCTCAGCAAGCCCTAGCAGGGCAAGAGGGTTCAAGGAAAGTCAGTCTGGAAGGGACCTCGCCAGGTCTCATCTAGTCCAGCCCCCTGCTCAGGGCAGG
>NW_017728974.1:188944-191458 GCF_001723915.1 Gavialis gangeticus
GCAGGGCAAGAGGGTTCAAGGAAAGTCAGTCTGGAAGGGACCTCGCCAGGTCTCATCTAGTCCAGCCCCCTGCTCAGGGCAGGATCACCCCAACTAAACCATCCCAGCCAAAGGCCTGTCCAACCTGCTCCTGGGAACCTCCAGGGATAGAGACCGTGTCTCTGGGGTCTGTTCCAGTGCTTGACCCCACTCATGGTCAGCACTTTCCTCATCTCCAGCCTCAGTTTCCCCAGCTGCAGCTTGAGGTTGTTGCTTGTCATCCCATCTCCATCAGCCACAGAGAAAAGTCCATCTCCAGCCTCTACCATCGCCCTGCAGGGACTTGCAGGCTATGATTACATCTCCCCTGAGCCTCTTCTGCACATTAAATAACCCCAACTCCTTCTCCAGCCTTCTCTCACCAGTCTTGCCTCCAGGCCTTGAATCATTTTTACCACTCTGCACCGGACTCTTTCCAAACTGCCCACACTGCTCTTGACGTGCACAACACAGAACTGAACGTGTGCCCCGGGGAGGCCTCCCCAGTGCTGAACAGAGCGCGAGAATGGCTGCCCTAAATTAGCAAGTGACACTGCTGTTTGTACAGCCCAGGAGGCTGCTGGCTTTGGTTGCACCCAGAGCTCGCAGCTGACTTCTGTTCAGCTTGTGGTCCCAAGCCCCCAGGTCCTTCTCCGCAGTGCTGCAGCCCAGCCACATGCTCCCCAGGCTGTGCTGGTTCATGGGATTATCCCACCCCAAGGGCAGGACTGTGGCACTTGTTGACTCTCATCTGGTTCATTGCGGCCCAGTTCTCCAGCCCACTCTGGACCCCAGCCCTGCCCTCTGGGGTGGCTGCAGCTCCACCCAGCTCAGGGTCATCCCAAGTTTGCCAGGGGCACACTCCATACAACCCTCCAGATCGTAACTGAGGTCACAGAACAGCCCTGGACCCTAGACAGACCCCTGGGAACCCACTTGATATATCCTCCCTGCTAGACACTGAGCCATTGAGAACTGCTCTGAGCACAATTATCCAACCAGCTATGCAGCCACCTTGCAGCATTTTGTCTGGTCTGTTTTTTCTCTGCTTATTAATGACGATGTCATGACAGACAGTGTCAACGGCCTTGCTAAAGTCAAAATAAACCACGTCCACTGCGCTCCTATTATCCACAGTCTGTCATCTTGTTGCAGAAGGAAATCAGGGTAATCAGGCATGGTTTGGTCTTGGGGGATCCATGCTGGCTGCTCCTGGTCACCTTGTTCTCCCCTAGGTGCCTCACAGCAGGCTCCTTTGAGGACCTGCTCTATCTTTGGGGTATTGAGGTCAGGCTGACTGGTCTGTAATTTCCAGATCCTCCTTCTCCCCCTGCTTCATGATGGGCACTTCCATTTGCCCTTCTACAGTCATCTGGGACCTCTCCTGAGCCCCGCAAGTTCTCAAAGAGGACAACCAATGGCTCTGAAATGACTGCAGCCAATTTGGATGCATCCCTTCTGGCCCTGCCAGTTTGAAAGCATCTGGTTTCTCTAAGCAACCTATAACCTGGTCTGTCTCAGCAGTTCCCAAACTCTTACAGATTGAACACCACCAATTTAAAATGATACAACCTTAAGTACCACCAGCAATTTTTTCAGTTCAACCTTAAGTAACACCAGCAAAATTTGTCATATAAAGTAATTATAATAAATCTGCTAACATGTACCATGAACAGGTTGTCTGCGTACCAGAGATTGGCAACTGCTGCTAGACTGCTTCGCTCCTTATCTCTCTCTGCTGCCAATGGCTCTTATCACCTGGGAGCTGCCCTGGCTTGTGAAATCCAAGATAAAAGGCATGAAACATTCAGTCTTCTCTGCACTGTGACTTCCATAAGGGGCCGACGGTTTTTCTGCTCTTCCTCTTATTACTGAGGCACCTTTATAATCCCTTTCCCTTGTCTCTTCTGCCCCCGACAGCTGCATGTTGCTTCATGCCTTGGCCTTCTTGATTGGCCCGTGCCACACTCAGGCTCTTCCCTAGTCCTGGGTCAAGTCTCCGCTTTCTGTAGGATTCCTTTTCCAGTTTCAGCTCACTGAAGAGGTCACTTTTGAGTGAGGCTGGTCTCCCCTGCACCTCTCAGTCCTCTGTTGCATCTGGACAGCTGGTTCCTGCACCCTGGAGAGCCACTGGGATGCGCAGCCACCCCCCAAGACTCCTCTTCCCCTCAGTTTGGAAGCTCTGGATCCTGACTGCAAACTCTGCTTTGTCTCATGAATCATGCACAGGTGCCTGCAAGCTGCAGTGTCCTCGTGTTGTGCAGCGCCCCACGGCCCTTGGAATCACGGACAATGAGGGCAGGAAGGGCCCTCAGGAGGCCACATCTAGTCCAACCCCCTGCTCCAAGCAGGACCAGCCCCAACTACGTCATCCCAGACAAGGATGGAGACTCCACTACCTCTCTAGGGAGCCTGTTCCAGTGCTTCACCACCCACCTCGGAAAAACGTTTTTCCTCATATCCAACTTCAACTTCCCTTGCTGCAGCTTGAGCCCA
>NW_017728975.1:0-30332 GCF_001723915.1 Gavialis gangeticus
TGGGAGGTCCCGGAGTCCTCCTTTGTCCTAGAGGGAGACTGTGGTTTACCCTCCGCCTCCTGGGGATGAAGGGCCTGGCAGTAGGAGTCAGTCTCCTGCTCACAGTCCCTGATGGCACGCAGTCTCTGGACTGCAGCCTGGAGCTCCTCCAGCTGGTGCGCCAGAGAACCCAGAAGGGAGCAGACCCCACAAGGAGAGGTTGCCATGCTTCCGGGCCCTAGAGCCTGAAAAAGCGACAGGCAGCCCCCACAACCGAGAGCCAGGGGCTCTGTCTGCGTGGAGCCTGGAACCATGGGCTCTGTCTGGGCGGCCGTCTCTGAGGTGCTGCGGGGGACGGGCCGTAGAGCCTGAGGGGACCCTCAGGGTGTGGCGCATGCCCATCAGCATCATGCCGCTGGTAGGCTGGCTACAGCTGGGACTGTCTACCCTGGGGGGCTCACAGGCAGGGCCTCAGCCCTCCATCGCACCCTCCTGTGCTAACTTATGCGCCGGCAGACAAGTGCGCCTGTTTGCGCAGCCTGTTCGCGCGGCTCCAGTCATGTGGCTCCCTGTGGGGCTGGGCCAAGTAGGGGCCTGGGCGGAGTGAGAGTTGGCCCGGCTCCACTCAGCCGCCTCCTCCCACTCGCTCAGGGGTTAACCCCCTCCCAGCATGGGCCCTGCTTACCTCCGGCTGTGCTGCGGGTCGGCACGGGGCTCCGCGGCTGCTGGGGAGTTGGCAGGGGGCTTCGGGGTAGCAGGGGCACAGCAAGCTTTCACCCACGCATCTCTCGCCACTCCGGAGCCTAACTGGAGCTTTTTTGCTGTTGGCGGGCCCTTTTTATTAGACCAACTTAAATAGCTGGAGAACAATTTTTAAGCAAGCTTTTGGGTTCAAAAACCCTTCGTCAGGCTGGGGAAGTTTCATCAACTGCTGAAACTTCCTTAGCCTGACAAAGGGTTTTTGAACCCGAAAGCTTGCTTAAAAATTGTTCTCCAGCTATTTAAGTTGGTCTCTAATAAGTTATCAGATTCACCCAAAGAACCTTGCCTGCCTATGTCCTTAGACCAACATGGCTACAACCTATACCCCTGTACCAAATATAGAGAGCTATGAAAACACTGCTTTTAGAAAAAAAATTCAGCCTCAGTTTGGGGGATTATCTTGCTCTGGTGCAGGCATTACCGTGGAAACTGACAAAAAATGCATCCAACCATTGATAGAAATATCGTAAGTTCAGTTTTTATTTTCACTGCATTATTTCAACTCGTTTCATCAGTTCTTTTCCATGGTGCTTCAAAGTACCCAGCACCTCTCAGAGATTTCAAATTGTTTCTTAATGTTTTAGGAGGTGTGTGTAGGAGTTAACTTTCAACTTTTTAAATTAAAGTTCGTACTATCGTTGTTCCCCCTTTCTTGGTTTAGGTACTTGCAAGCTGATACTACTTCAGGCTAGGTTCATATACTCAACTTTTATCTAGATTTTGGGAAAACTTAGTTAAAATAAACTGAAGGATGTTCAAAGTGGTGTTTCCAGAAATTTTGGAGGATGAACAGCGTTCCAAGGATCACTTGAAAATATTTATATTTGAAATTATTTGTAGGGTGACTAGGCGTTACTCCAGTTGCACTCTGTTTACGGCTACACATGTATGGGTCAGTCTGTCAGGAGGAAGGAAAAAGGAATAACAGCTTGCAGTGGCTGAGTCATCCCCCAGGGTTTTCCTGGGAAGCAAAGTGGTGGGTAGTGGGGATGGATCCTCCTCCCAGTTCCCCCAACTTGCTGGGGCACCTTGCTGGGCTCTAGCCCAGATCTCCCAGACAGCAGCAAGCTGTGGGGGGTGGGAAATTCCACCCCCACTCCCCACCCCCCATGCAGGGAGCCAGGACACCCTGTCCAGTTGGAGCAGAGCCAGGGGTTCTTGGAGGGGTTCCCTCCCTGTTCTTCTCCCTCTCCTGTGTTTGCTGCTGCTCGGCAGATGGGGCTGGGCAAGGTATCCTGAGTTCCTTGTGCTTGTGTGGGAAAGCTGACGGGATGGGGTAGGACAGGGATTTTCCCTATGATTGTTGCTGTTTTGGGAAACCCAGGCTCTGCTATAGCTGGGCAGGGTGTCTCTGGCTTCCTGTAATTGTGCAGGGGTGGATAGCCCACACCCACCCTGCTTGCTGCTGCTTGGGATGCTCCAGCCTGGCTGGGTGGGGAGAAGCATTGCTTTTTACACTAGAAGTTTTAAATCAAGTTGAATATTGAAAATGTAGATGCCTCATAAACATTTCTGCCTGATTATAGAGTATCTATTTATTTACAGTTACAGTTATTACCCTGGTTAACTCAATTGGCAGATGTTAACTCTTTAGTTACAACATGGCCAAAGCTTCTAGAGAGCTCTGTACAAAGATGTCTTCATTACGTTTCCAAGACAGACTTCATTTGAAGAAGGCTTCTCAAAAAACATGAATTCTTGAAGTCACTTGAAAATGGTAAAAGAGATATAACCATGATTGGGACTATCAGCTCTCTAAAAAAAAAATTTCATAAGAGTATGAATTTTTGTTTTCAAAATAGGTGGAAATCTTAAGCCTTCTAGCATTCAGGCTGGTGACAGACTTGATAACCAGTGGTTGCACTACGATGGTCAAAATATACCAAAGACTAAGCAAGCTTGGGAATCGTGCTGCTTTGTGGAGAAAACACACTGGGGGTATTATACCTGGCCTCAGTGAGTATTAAATGACATGCTCCAGGGGCAAAATACTACAAGAAAAGCAATGTTTTTGACTAATGTGGTTGGCATTAAAATGGACACTTAAATTATTGTTTTAATGTTATTACTTGTTATTGAACATGAACAATTTTTAAAATACGTTTGCCTTTTTATTTGTGCTGCTGGTACTTTATGCACTTGTTGTTTGGGCCATGAAAATAAATTGTTTTTCTATTGAGTGCAAATTATTACAGATGCTTTCATTTTGATTATTTTTGTGTGTTGTAAACCTTGCATGGGATTATTTTATTTTGTTATTTAACTGTTTTCATTGGAATTATATGCACAGTTCATACATTTTGCAAAAATCTTACAATAGCAGTGCTGGATTGAGTTTGTTCCAATAATGCCTTTTTAAGACTAGATATCATAAGTATTTATGATATAAATTTTAAATATAATGTAGATAAATAGAACATAATGTATGCATTTTTTTGCCTTTTATCTTGAAAATTGTTAATGCATGTTTTCTCTAATTCCTAGAAACATGTTAGTTTATGCTCCTGCTGATCAGCAGCCAAAGCTTGGACGAGGGAGAGAGGAGTTGTTAGAGGTAAGCCACCATGTTGTGAATATTGATTGTTCTGGTTCAAAACTAGCACAGATTCTTATCTGACTTCTAAGGTCTTGGGTACATGCATTTCAAGTGCTGTGAATCCTGTACCACTTCACATTTGGCACCACATGGCAGATGTAGTACAGTATGTATATTTGAAACACTTATGATATTTTAAGTTGTGTTACTGAAGGTATTTTTTGACTGGAGGGGTATACTTAAATTGGGAATATAGCAATTGATTTCCAGTTTTGGGGAAGCATGGGCACTTGATAAAGCAGCTGTGTAAAAAATGGCACAGTTATTCTTGTACAATTGAGAGCCAGAGCTTAGTATTCAAAATATCAAAAGCACTGTGGCCTTGCTTTAGCAAAGTACTAAAGATTTTGGCTGACTTGACGTGTTAGCAATCTCATGTGGACTGCTCACATAATTAAGCAAATGCCTAACAAAGCAGCTTGCACCTATACGAGAGAGAGTAAAAATAAGAAATAACTGAAAAATTAACCAAAGTAAAGCTTAGGAAAACTGCCACAAAAGGGGCTCATGTTTCAGATTAGGTGGGCTCCTTGTTGCTTACCAAAAAACAGTCTTGTTTTCTGTTTCTCTAATATATAGCTATGGAACAATAAAGAACTGGACGTGATCAGGAGAGTGGTCATAAGGACAGACTTGATTCATTGCAGTCAGTGCAGATTGAAAGGCTTTTCTAGGGTTTGTGTTAGTTGGAGGGAAATGGTCCAATATTATGATGCACAGAAAAGCTTGCTGGCATTAAGTTGTTGACAAAACTCTTGTTTAGAACAGGGGTGAGGAATTATTTCAGCTGGGGGTGCTGCTTAACAACTTTTAGTGAGCTGTGGAAGGCCTCAAAGGTAACCCCACCCCTTGAAAGGTGCCCTGCCCCCTGATTGCCATCTTGGGACTGGAAGTCCCACCCTCTAGCCCCTGACCTTTGCTACAAGATGTACTCCTTTTGGGAAGGGATTTTGACATGCTGGAACCAGAAAAAAGCCAAATCGTATACTAAAAATCCAACATCAGCTATTAACATATATTAATTTTAGTTCAAAAAATATTTTTGTTCTGATTTATGTGTGTTTGCATAATGTATAGGGGGGCTATTGTATAATAGCTCAAAATAAAGTCTTATTCTTGTATATTGTTTGTGGGATGTGGTTGGGGGGGGTGTGGGGTTTGTGAGGGTATCTGGGCCACCTGCCACAGCGCACAGCCCCTGCCTCTGGTGGCAGCAGCAGGCAGCAGATGCTCAGGGCGCTCGTGGCCCACAGCAGGCAGAGCCCCCCCAGGGGTGCGTTCCTCCAACTGAGTCCCAGGATTTGCAGGTAGTGGCACAGAGCTGGGCCGGCCTGCTGGCTCATGCCTTCAAACCAGACCAGCACATCAGGCTCCCAGCAGTGCATGTGGGAAGTCATGTGCCATCAGGCCGGGCCAGGCCAGCTCTGTGCCTCCACATGGGGCACCCAGCACTCCAGCAGGGAGCCACGTGTGGAGGCACAGAGCCAGCCCAGCCCAGTGGTGTACAGCTCTTCCCTACAGTGCCAGGAGCCCTGTATAGAGGCATGAAGCCAGCCTGGCCCAGCTGCAGTATTGGGAGCCACACATGCTGACACAGAGCCAGCCTGGCCGGCTTGATGGTATGCAGCTCCTAGAAGGAGTGCCGGGACTTGTGTGTGGTGGCATGGAACCTGCCTGGCCTGATGGCATGCGACTCCCTGGGGTTCCCAGTCCGTGTGTCATTAGTTTGAGCTGGCTGCATGCCATCAAGTGTGACTCCTGGCATTCCTTCTGGGAGCCATGGGCCATTGGGCTGGCTGGGCTGGCTCAGTCACAACATGTATGGCTTCTGGCACTCGAGCCAGGAGCACACTGGGCTGGCTTTGTGCTTCCACATGGGGCTCCCAGCACTGCAGGCAAGAGCCCCCCTCCCCGCTCACCAGCTGTCCAGTCATGTGCCATCACGCTCTGCACCTCCACATGGTGCTCCCAGCTGGATTGTCAGGAGCTGCACGGAGGTGGAGGCACAGAGCCTGCCTGATCCAATGGCACATGACCTCTGAAAGCCCACATCTCCCACCAGCTTTCAGTGGGGCAGCCGTGGGCTGGTAATAGTTTTTTGGAGGGGCCCTTCAGGCGGGATAGAATGGTTTTATGGACTGGATCCAGCCTGCAGGCTGCAATTTGCCCACTCCGGTTTTGAATTATTGAAAATGAATAGCCTGTACATGATTGAGTTCCTGCTTGATTGAAGTAGTAATGAAATAAAAAATAAGACTTTGACTAAATAAGGTGGGTGCTAGCATGGTGGTTCCAAGCACCTTACAAATAGACTAAATTCTCGCTGGTTTTTCTTTTACAGGCAGAGCAAGCTATATATGATCACTTTTCTGATCCGAAATTTGTTGAGCAGTTAATAAAGTTCCTATCTTTAGAAGACCGAAAAGGAAAAGACAAATTTAATCCTCGCAGATTTTGCCTCTTCAAGGTATTGAGACTTCTATGTGTAACTAGCTTTCTTTGTGTAGATAAAATGATCAAATAAAAGTGAAAAACATACACAGAGATCCATCCCATCGCTGTTAATATTGTTGAAAGCTTCGCAGTAATTGCCACTTTGATTAGCCTCACTAGGGTATGTAGAACGCCTTGCTGAGATTAAGAAAGACTTGGGTGTATTTTCATTTAAATATAGGAGAAGCAACAAATTAATTTTACTGCAGGTTGAGATCTGAATTTTTTTTAACTGCCTTGAAGTAATAACGCATTGGAAGTGTAACACACTGAGTGTGTCCACACGTGGCAGATTGCACAGTCATTTAGTATTTGTTTAAGCAAGTACTAAATGACTGTGCAGTAATTGGCATTACTGTGCTGTCCCATCACTGCATGGTTATTTTTAGACGCTATTGTGAGTTGCACACGTTCTTGGTGACTTTCTAATGCATCTGCATGTATTATCATCTTACTGTACTGTTTCTACACTCGTGTATCAGCTGTAGTAGTAGATGGAGCAATTTTTTCAAAAGAATTCAGGATAGTAAATAAGAAATAAAATATTCCAAAGAGATGATGCCTTAGCAGTTCAGTAGAAGTAACCATACAGGCTGTTGTTCTTATGGACCTGGGTATTTCATATTAACTGCATGTAACATTAAGCTAAAATTTAAAATAATGCTTAAAAACTTGTAAGTGGTGTAGAATAATTTCAAAACAATAAATGCTTTAAATTTATATTTTGTAACCAAACTTAACAGGGCCTATTCAGAAACTTTGATGATGCCTTCTTGCCAGTTTTAAAGCCCCATTTGGAACGGCTAGTAGCAGACTGTCATGAAAGTACCCAGCGATGTGTAGCTGAAATCATAGCTGGCTTGATAAGGGGCTCTAAACACTGGACATTTGAAAAGGTAGGAGTGGTGTGTGTGTGTTTTGAATGCTTCAAAATTCTGAAGACTTTTTTTAAAGGAATAAATTCTTGTTGGTTTGTTGGCAGGTAAGGTTCTTTGGGTAGACAGTTTGTTAACCTTTCCTTGCACGTTAATGTGTGGGCTGAAGAATTGCCTGCACCTTAGATTGGTGGTGCTCAATGTTTTGGGCCTGTAGGCAAGATGAATAGTGCAGGACCTGTCCGCAGGCTGGATTGGGCCCTGTGCGGCTTCTGTCAGCCCTGCATGCCTAGATTGGGTCTTGGTGCCCCACACAGGGCTTTGTGCTGGGATTAGGCCCTATGCCACTTGTTCTTGGCCCCATGCACCAGGATTGAGGCATGATGCCCTGTGCCACCCCTGCACTGCCCCATGTGCTGGGATTGGCCCCACCCATTCCCACATGCCAGGATTGGGCTTTATGCTGCCCTGCATGTCTGATCTAGCACACAGAGCCCTGGTGTCTGGGTCTGGAAATTTGGCAGCAGGTGAGTGGCAACCTGTCCCCCACTGCCAAACTTTCAGACTTGTGGGGAGCCCTCTGAGCTGGATGACATGGCTCTGGGGCCAAGAAGCCCCTCAGAGTTGAGCACTGACTTCTAGGTGCCTTGGTCTATTTCTGCAATTGTCAGTAAATGAAAAAAATCATTTAATGGAAGCCATTAATACCTACTATCAAAACATTACCCCAGTCTCACTTCTTGCTTCACAATAGAGTTATAAAATACTGCCAATCTGAAAAAAATGAGACTGCTGGGAGCAGTGCAGAGGCATGTGGGATAGGGCACACAGGCAGCAGAAACTGGTGGACCAGTCCATGGTGGAGGAAGAGGGAAGTGGGTTGATGAGAAATGGGAGAAGCATTGCAGGCCCCTGATGGTGTATGAACTCCTCAACCTTCTTCCCACTGCATCTCAAGCGTGGAGTTGAGGCATAGGGGATCCTTATGAGGGAAGGAGGTCGAAAGTGGAAACACATAATACATAATGCTGCTGTGATGGTAGAGGGAAAACGAGGAACCTGGCATGCAGGAAAAAGGGGCAGTTGAGCCCACTGCATAGGGGAGAGGGCTTTCAGGGGAGTCCTCAAATACAAAGGGATGGGAAGACAACGCATAAACTTGTGGGGAGCTGGAGAATGGAAGGAGTCTCTGGTGTTTGTAAGGAGCTCAGCCTACAGAAGCAACAGTGATAAACTCTGCAACTCCTATGGTGCTTCAAAACACCTGTAAACAAAGCAGAAAAAGATCTTACCAGTCTCTTTCGTGACAATATTTTTAAGACTAGAATGTTAACCTTCTGCAAGAAGCTTGCTTTGCTTTTTGGGAGGGTGGAAGAAAGGTGGGGGGGAGGTTTGAGTGTTAGAGCAGTTAAATAGGAACCCAAAATGGAAAAACTTCATCTTCTTGCCTTCTATTCATCAGGTAGAGAAACTTTGGATGCTTCTTTGTCCATTGCTTCGAACAGCTTTATCTAACATCACAGTGGAAACGTATAATGATTGGGGCACATGCATAGCAACTTCCTGTGTAAGTATTCCATATTATTTAACTTTGTTTGGGTTATTTTTGTAAGATTGAATAGATAATGGTAAAGTTTTGCCTAATATGTAAATAAATTTTTCATGGAGAAAAGATGTTTAAATTTATTGTGTTAAGATGGAATTTAGAGTACTAAATACTACTAAATATATGCATTGTACACTAGTCCTCGAATTACTACAGAAAATGATCAGCTGCTGTTGTTTCCAGAAATACAAGTTTTCATCTGCTTCCAAGGGGTTTTTAGGGGGCTATGGGTGTCTTTTTATTAAAGCTAGTGTTAATATTTACATATTTACTATAATGTTTTATAACCAGTACAGGCAACCCCGCTTAACACTGTTTTTCTTAGCACTATTTTGCTATAGAGCTTATTTAAAATTCGTACCCGATTCCACTGAGCGCTCAGCCAGTTTCATTATAACACTCAGTGGAATTGGTCAGTTTTGGTGGGCAGTGAGGTTGAGAGAAGTGGCAGTGATGACGAAGTGGCAAGTAGCAGCAAGTTGGGTGGGCGGGCTTGAGTGCGGGGCCCACGCTGGTTCCCTGAGGTCAGGGCAGGGCAGGGTGAGTTATATTTATTTACATTAATTTCTATGGGAAATTGGGTTTCACTTAGCGTGGTTTTGCTTAAGGCTCGTTTTTTCTGGAATCAATTAAGAGCACTAAACGGGGGTTGCCTGTACTAAACTCTTTTATATCCTTTTTGAACTTGGATGATAGACCCGTCCTCATTTGCTAAAATATAAAGTGTAGAGCTTTCTCATATGCTTGGCAAAAATAATTTAGGAAAACTCAGATTAAGTACTTTAAGGAACCCTGTTAATCTCTTGGCTATAGTAAGATTCCTGTACACTAGATGAATATACCTTTCGTAAGTTGGTTGCTTTATTTAATTGTCACAAATTGAAGTTCTTTACATTTTTTCTTTTACCCATACTGTGCCAGATTTTTAAGTAATGGCAGTGATTTGCCATGCATGAGTAAAATACCGTGATTTATGTCTTGTGCTGATTCTGTTTTCCTCAGATTACTTTGGGAAAAGTAAAACATTTATTTCATTTGCATAGTAGAACATTCTTAGGACTTAAAGATATTCAATACAAATATCTATCTTCTGTATGGCTTTGGTTAGAATTGGAATTTTGCTGAATTCCAATCACTGACGTATATAAATTTCCCCTCTTCTCTCCCGCAGGAAAGCAGAGATCCTCGGAAATTGCACTTTTTATTTGAACTCTTGTTGGAGTCTCCCTTAAGTGGTGAAGGAGGATCATTTGTAGATGCATGGTAAGAATTTAACTTTGTTTTTTAGTATGTATCTGTAAATTCTCCCTCTTCCCCTCTCTATAGAGATGTATCAAGTTAACTTCAAGCAGTTTTTCGTCCTGCCTGGAGGAAAGGCACACCAATTTGTATATCCCACGTAAACCCTTTTGCAATTGCAGCTTTTGCCTTTCCCCTACAGCCCTTAGACCTGTGTGCATAGGCAAAGGCATTGTGTAAAGTGCATCACTTTAACGCCATTCTAACAGGATTCAGTAACTATTGTGGAAATGCAGTGTTGATGTAGCAGTTATATTGTTTTATTTTGTGATTACACCCGGCATTTGGAATAAGATTTGGGCATAGAAAAACAATTTGTCACTTACATTTTGTAGTTAATGTTACAATATTGATGCTCTGATTTCTAGCCGGCTCTACGTATTGCAAGGTGGCCTTGCACAGCAAGAATGGCGAGTTCCAGAACTGTTGCACAGATTGCTTAAGTACTTGGAACCTAAACTCACACAGGTCTACAAAAATGTCAGAGAGAGAATAGGAAGGTCAGTGGTCTCTTCTGTAATTCGTTTTGTTCAGTGTGTACGTATATGGATCATTATTTTTAAATAATAGGATATACTCTGGGGTGTCATTGATCTTCTTGTACCTGAACACTGCTCAGCACGTTGGGTGTACTACTGAGGCTGTTAGGTGCCACAGTAATGCCCTTAAATTGCAGTGTAAGTGCTGATATCAAACTTTGGGTCATTTCTTCATTCTCGTTCTTTACATTGAAAATTCTTAACCTCTGGAAATTGCGTGTATCCAGTGCTTAATGTGGAATAAATGTAATGGGTAATATTTTTTTAAAGCATTTTGGTGACTGTAAAATCCTGTATGTAGGGATTCACAGTGGAAATGCACTGCGTAACAGCTCCTTTGATCATGTTCCTTTTGCCAAGCACCTGCCCTCCCCTGCTGATTGGCGGAGGGGCTCTGGTGGCCTTGCCACTTGCCGCTGATTGGTTGGGAGGCAAAACTGCAGTTTTAAATATGTCATGGTTTTTTACTTCTGCTGTCGATTTATCTGAGGGGCCCAGCAGCACCACCACTTGTTGCTGATTGACTGGGACATGGAAACTGCAGCTTTTTCTTCCCCGCCAAGTGACAGTGGGGCTGCAAGGCACCCTCAGCCAATCAGCTGTGAGGAGGAGGGTGGCAGCAAAAAGAGCAAGGTTAAAAGAGCCACTGTACCGTGTACTTCTGCTGCAGTTTAGGTAGGTTCCCTAAGTCTTAAACTCCAGCCAACAGCAGTACAAATTATGGATAATGGGTTTTGTTATGTGCAGGAGTTAAGTCTATCAGAAACATTTAGCTGTAACAAATACTGTGTGATCTACAGTTTGCCATCTTGAAGAAGGAGTTCTAGGCAGACAGTTGACCTCTTTTGTGCATGGTTTTTTCATAGATTTCATAGATGTTAGGGCTTGAAGGGACCTCGAAAGATAGAGTCCAGCCTCCTGCCCCAGGGGCAGGAAGTCAGCTGGGGTCATAAGATCCCAGCAAGATAAACGTCCAATTGCCTCTTAAATGAATCCAGAGGTCGTGCAAGCATCACCTCTGGCAGCAGTCTGTTCCAGGCCTTGGGGGCTTGGACTGTAAAGAAATTCTTCCTTATGTCCAGCCTGAGACGGTCTTTGAGAAGTTTGTGACTGTGATTGTAATGGTAATTGTAAATAAAGTATTTCTAGATATTAAATCGCAATATGTTATCAAGCTACCTTACCCTCCAAATACCTATTACTAGAAATCACTAAAGATGCCTGATCTAAATTATTAGAAATAGCAGCAATAGCTTATTTGTCTCTTGCTTTCTTAAATTACAAAGTGAAAGGCAAAGCAGGTTATACGTTCTCAACTCCTAATTTCTCTTCTATCTAACATTGAAATGCTTATATATAGTGATGCAGCTCAGTGTACTAAAGTATTTTGTCTTGGTGTGCTGTAGCATTTTGCTATGACTTGATTCCAGGCAGGCATCCTGAGTCAGAATGTCATTTCAGTCTTTCAGGTAGCATTTGTTTTCAAAAGGTTTACCTGGGGACAGGAGTTGATCTACTTTAGAAGAAATATTCAGTTTCAGTTAGTAAAGTGAAGCAAACAATAGTCACTGAACAATTCTTGTTATTTAAGTTGTGCAGTGAAATTAATATATTAAACTCTTGAACTATTTATTTTTAGTGTTTTGACCTACATATTCATGATAGATGTTTCTTTGCCAAATACTGCGCCAACAAAGTCCCCTCGTATCCATGAATTCACTACACGAATACTTGAAAAACTGAAACCCCTTATGGAAGTGGATGAAGAAATTCAGAACCATGTAATGGAAGAGAATGGAGTTGGTGAACAAGATGAGCGAACTCAGGGCATTAAACTCTTGAAAACCAGTGAGTTGCTGAATTTCATTTGTCAGAACATGTTACGTTGCCATAATACTCTGCAACTAAACACCATAAATATTTATAATCTGGAATTTTGCTTTATACCGAAGAGGTTTCTGTGGATCCCTTATAGTTTGGGCTGTGTCAGCTGATGCTGATAGCCGAGTGCACTCTGATTTACATTACTGTTCCCTTATTAGCAATATTACTGAGATTTTGCTTGCAAATTCTAATGCCAAGAATACAGTTCAACTTGCTACTAGTACAACCCCAGTGATTTAATTGGATGTCTTTTGGGTTTTACTATTAGTAAATCTGACTTGACTTGTTTTTTGCTTTTGATCTTTTTATTCTATTTAACACTTCTCTTTTATACACAGTCCTGAAGTGGTTGATGGCAAGTGCAGGTCGGTCCTTCTCCACAGCTGTCACAGAGCAACTCCAGCTTTTACCGTTGTTTTTCAAGGTAATTCTTTTTCATTTTAATACTGAATTGTTCATGTTTGAAAGGGTGTTTGGAAAAAAACTAAGAAGTTGTAATTAAAATAGAAAGCTGCTTAAATATAGCACACTTGGTCCTTGCTTACTTGCCTAATTCATTTATTTATTCAATTTGTACCACCCTTCTCAACAAAAGCTTGTGTGTGAAACTGATAACCTTGGGCTTAAGAAGCTGGAACCACTATTTTTAGTTGTCTTCTGGAAATAACTAATATATACATATCCTGTATCCCTAACATTTTATGCATACAAAAGGAAGTGTTATTACCCCATGAGTAATTACCTTTATCAAATGTAGAAATATCTACATGCCATTTACGATGCAGCAGTTCATATTAAAATGTTATTGTCTATGTGTATCTTATCATTGGGCACCCAATAAAACTCATTATAATGATGTCTGTATTAAGCAAGTGAGCTTTGTATCCACTTACAAAGTTGCTGTGACACACAAGTACTCCTCATTTGTAAGCGTTTTACATTTACTGAACTTTAAACCAGCTAAGTGTTTCTCAGAAGACAGATTTTAAAATACAGAAGTGCTGAAATGTCATAAATGTGCATGTTCTGAAATGACTAGCCTAGTTGTGTAATTTTTACTACTGAAAGTTATTTAAACAAATGCAGAAGTTTTGTTTCTTCTTGCATAACATATTGCTGTTTATAAGGAAATTTTTCTTCAGCAACAGTTATTTCCTGAGTGTTCCATTTGATCTTGTCTTACAGATTGCCCCAGTAGAAAATGATAATAGCTATGATGAACTCAAGAGAGATGCTAAGATGTGTTTATCACTAATGTCTCAGGGGTTGCTGTATCCTCAACAAGTGCCTTTGGTACTTCAGGTGCTAAAACAAGTGAGTCTGGTCTAAGTTATTAAAATGAAAGTTTAAGACTATGAAATGTGCTAAGCTTTTTCTTAACTGTCATCTAACTATCATATTGACTGCTAAGGCAAGTGCAAAAATATTCTGCCATTTCAGAACTTTTTTTTCTGCTTTTTTTTTGTCTATAGCAACACTGTTGCCAATGTAGCTGCTTTTATCACTTATATCTATGTTGGAGTAGCAAATTTAACCAACATAAGTGATTAGATAACTTCTGGTTGCAATTGTAATTTGCTGAAAACCATGCAAAAAGGCAGAACTGAGGAGAGTTGTCTGTTTCTGCTGGAGGTTCTGTAATGGATTCTTATTTGTATTTGGTCATCAAAATGGAAATTGGCACAGAATTAACTAGCAACATTAATTAAAGTCATTAAAATGTTTTGCTGAATAGAAATGTTTACTAATAGCAAGGCACTGAAAATTTTCATAAAGGGCTTCATTCTGATTTGATCTTTCTACTAATATGTCCATTGTTTTAAAATATAATTGAATTGAAAAATAACTCAAATGTTCATTCTTACTACAAATACAAACCTTATAAAAGGAAAAACAAAATCTGATTCGAGTTTTAATATTCTTTTAAACATTTGGCCCCCACAAGATTTTTTTGCTGGGGGAAGAGGTATTTTCATTTCTTAAAATTAAGTTATAGATCAGTAATTCTCAACCAGGGTTATTTGAGATCTTTTCAAGGGTGTGGGGTGTCTCACCATTAGGTATGCAGACATGATTCACAAGATAAACCCAGAGGTTTCAAGTAAGATTTTCGTAGTATTAAAAATATTCCAAACTGTTGTAGTCATTCTTTGCAACAGAAGAAATATTTAGTTTCCTGTCAGTCAAAAAATAAGTGAAAAATTAAGAGCCGGCATTTTCAGAGGGATGCTTTGAGTGTAATGAGAGGTACCTTGAGTTTTAAAGGTTGAGAACCACCGGTTCAGTAGATTCAGTAATGAGTCAGTTTCAAATAACATTATCACTTCAGAGAGATCCTCAACTTGAAATTCATTTAAAAAGTAAATCAAAATGTATTGTCAAAATGCAACACACTACAATAGGTTCCCCTGCATTTTGGGTCAGGTGAGGGGTTACAGTATTTTTCTGTTTTTAAAAAACATGCCTTTCCACTACTTTGCAGAAGACTCACACAAATGAAAAATAAAATTGACTGTATAGGGAGATGGAGAAACTGACTAGGTATAGCGTAGTCAACACACAGTAGGAACTGAGGAATCTCTTGGAAAAAGTACCCATTGTGGACACCTTTTTTCATAGTTTAGACTTCTAGAGCACTACACATAGGATAAAATGGTGACTTTTAGCATAATTTTTTCCGAAGTCCACTATATGCAAAAGATTTCAATGTGCAACTGAGAAGATCCAACATTTTGGCTTATTCATAAAAGGCAAATGAATGAGACTGAATAAACCAAAAGGCATGACCTGTTTAAATGCTTTAGAGTTGAACCTAAAAATACAAGTTAAAAAAAAGCTCAGTAGAATAAAATATTTCATTGATAATTTGCTATAGCAACAACCAAATATATAACTTGATTTTGAAACGAACCAACAGTTTACTTAGATACCCTTATTTGTAATTCTGACTACTTTGTT
This sequence comes from Gavialis gangeticus, assembly GCF_001723915.1. Taxonomy (NCBI): domain Eukaryota; kingdom Metazoa; phylum Chordata; order Crocodylia; family Gavialidae; genus Gavialis; species Gavialis gangeticus. The sequence continues at coordinate 14,992 of NW_017728975.1, forward strand.
CTCTCTCTTCGCAGACAGCAAAAAGCAATTCTTGGCATGCTAGATATACAGTACTAACCTACCTCCAAACCATGGTATTTTATAATCTGTTTATCTTCCTCAACAATGAAGAAGCTGTCAGTGACATCAGATGGTTGGTAATAAAGCTACTGGAAGATGAACAGCTTGAGGCAAGTATAGTAATTTAACTGTCAGTGAAGGGCAATGAATGCAAAAAGAAAAAGCGGAAGGTAGTATTTCCATGTTTCTTTAGCATAGGTGATGCGTAGGGAGGGCATGGGGGGGCATGTGCTCCCCACCCCCAGATTGGCCTGCGCTTGCTGATGAGTGGAGGCGCAGAGAGAAGTGCCAGCTGGTGCTCCCCTTGAGATGGGCGCCATCCCCGGAGTGGGAGTGCTTAGCGCCAGTGGCCCTTCTGGTTTTGCTGCCAGCATACCCGGTTTTGCTGTTGGCACTTCCGGGGTCAGCAGTCGGCTGCTGGGGGACACCCCTCCACCCCTCTTCCGGTCAGCGATTGGCTCAGGAGGCACCAGTCTCCCATGTTCTTTAAGATGCCTAGTTGCTTACCTTACGTTGTATAACCTTGTACAAAGCATAGAAGATGACCTGTAATTAACACTAATACAGAAAGAGCTTTAGTGTTTTGCAGTATATTCTAGCTGTATTATATATGGCTAAATACAGATCATCTTCAATATGCACACGTGCACACCTAGCTATATATTTTAGTTATGTATACCTCTTCACCTTTTATATAAGCTGTGTAAAATTGTATTTTATACAAAATACGCTTTTGATAAGAAAATAAATATTCTAGAAAATGTTTTATTTGCAGTAATATAAAAGCAAAATTCTCACAGTGCTCTCAGATTTCAGCAGTAGGAAGTATAATATCACTAGAGTATAAAGGATAGCATGGAAACTCAACCTGCAGATTAAAATAAATTTCTACCATCACAGCTGACTTGTTTAAAAAAAAAAAGTTTGTACTCAGCAGACCTGCTTTGTTTGCAATTAGTCATTTTAGCATATTGTTGTGACAGGTTTTTTGGTGGGGTTTTTCTTTTTTAATTTCATTTTGTTCATGTAGGCAGTATTGGGTTTACAGCACCATGAGCAAGTGAACTGGACTTTATAAATATTCCCATGTCTGATGAAGATAGTAAGTTCCTACTGCGGAACCAAATTGTGTCTATCGCAGACTTGCGAAAGTACGTGAAGACAATAAGGTTCAACATTTCTTGCAGAATCTTTTATTGTGTGCTACTGAAGCTGTTCCCTTGGGCAGCTAAGAGGGCAAGATATTTATGGGGTCAAACTGAACAAGCAAGAGGGATTCTGACTGTCTCAAAGAAGGGCACTCATTTGAGGGGGAGGAGTCTTGGGTTTTGGTCTCTGATATTGGGACTAGTAACTGATTTCAACAGAAGTAGCCCTGGAAGCAGGAACTGTAACACAGGGCTCCCCACTCCCATGGGAGGGCTTCTCTTACTGAGCTTACAGAATTGTTTGCCTGCTAATCTGGCTCCATGAACTGCATTCTTGGCCACCCAGTTGGACAGCTTCACTTGGAAGGGTAGAGAATCTTAATCCATAGCATGGTGGTTAGGGTGCTGTCTTAGGAAGTGGAAGGTGTACATTTATATTCCCTGACGTAGTAGGGTTTGAAACCTAGATCTCTGACTTCCTGGGCAAGTGTGCTAACCATTGTGCTGTTGTACAAAACATGGTTACCACCACTGGCTGTGAGTAGCAGTAAGCATGGAGGGTACAAGTGGTTTTTGCTGAATTCACTGCTGCTGTTGATGCATCCTGTCTGGAAGCTGCATTCTGAGATAACGGAGATGCTCATGTGCAGCCTGAGTTGTGTTCTAAGCTCCGAAGAGGAGAGGGCATTCAGATATTCTTATGTCTAGCATTTCCTCTTGGCTAGCTGTAGGCCTAGCCAAGTACTTAGTGCCTAGGCACTCTAGATTGCTTATGGGAAGTTTTTCCATCCACTGTAGAGGAACTGTAGGTGCCAAACTTTAGAATTCGCCTTGTGGGATAAGCTGCCTAAATTTTAGGCAGTGTCATTGTTGACACAGACCGTTTGGATCTGGCTCTTCAGCCTTGTTTGTCAGATTGAGGCCTCTCTGGTGATGGAGTGAGGGGGGGGCCAGGCCAGGCTAGGGGAGGGTCGGAGCCTAGGCAACTCATCAGGGAGGATGGGGGGACTCCTGCTGCTGCATGTATCATCTCCCACCCCTCCCCCCTGGGATCTGTGCATGGCACGAGGTCACTTTGCACCCCAAGCTGCAGTGGGGCTTGGGACGGAAAACCCAGTGCGCAGCAGCAGCTGCCTCACTCCATGCACAGATCAGGGGGATGTGTGTCCCCCTGGCCTCCACCAAGGTGCACGCAGCAGCGGGAGCCCCCCACACTCCAAGACAAGCCACCAAGGCTCTGACCCTCCCCTGGCCCATCCAGGGCACCACTCACCCCCTGGCAGGGGGTGCGGCTCAGCCGAGCCACATGCATCCCACTACTCGTACATCCCGCTGCTCCCCATGTGCGTCCCACCGCACCCGATTGTGGAGCCCCTGACAGTCTCTCAGTCTGGGGGGCACTACCCCAGACTGAGAGACTGTCAGGGGTTCTCCAGTTGACCAGTTGATCACAATCAACTGGTTGGTGACGCCTGCTGTAGTGCCAACTCCAGTTTTCAGCAGAGCTTCTGCATACCTGTCACACACTGTAGTGTTAGCAGAATAAGCCAGTGAGCCTGTTTTAATGTTACCCTTTCCAGTCAGAGCATTCAGAACAACTAGATAGGATTTTTGTAAATGGTTTGTTCATTTTTAATAAGTTCACATGCGCAAATATTGGGTAAAAGGTATGTCCTTGTATTGCTTAGATATAAATCAGAAAAGGCTTGTTTATGGAATAAGTGCTTATGATCTTGTTACCATAGAAACTTTGCTTTACTGTGACCATCCTTTTTTATAGGGATTAGCAAATTCCAATCTGTTCAGCATTTACCACAGAATTGTTTTCATTATGCTGTTTTTAAGGTGAAGCTTATGATTTCAGTATAAAATCTAATTTTGAATGGCTTATATCTTTCTTTTGACCTGAAACTTAACATATGGGTTCTCAGTTTTTCAAGCGTTTTTTGCCAGTAAGATGTTAAAATTGATGGCTCACTTTTTTTCTTTAAATCTTAACTCTTCAAATTTTGGTGGGATCTCAGGATTTACCATTTAGTTCAATGTAATCCCACATCTTTCTTAGTCATTTGAAGGAAAAAAAAAACACCACGTAAAATCATTGCTGATACAATTTTCAGACGGTACAAAATTAATAAATGACAGACTTTCTAGTTACATAATTAATCTGGATCACTTGGTGGCTTGGATGCAATAAAACACCAATTTTAATGCATTGTGGAAGGTGCTGACTGGAAGAGAGTTTTAATGATCACGAGCTGGCTCGTGTGTGAAAGAGCAATTGTGATCCTGAGGTATATGGACAAGAGAAATAGAGTGAAGGCAAGGGAAGTGATTGCCTCTGCAAACCATACCGGGGAGATGACCACTACTGGAGTAGTGTGTCTGGTTCAAGCCTGTCTTCTAAAATGATTGGTGGGGGGATTGAGTTTTTAATTAGTGATTGGATCAGTCTAGAATATTTGTAGAGCAGGGGTATCAGATACTTCAGGATTCTTTAACTGAGAGGACGTTTGTCCAGTGGCTAAAAGCTGAAGCTAGAGATATTAAATTGAAAATATGGCACAGATTTTTCTAAGTGAAAGCAGCAAACCACTGGAACATCTTGCATAGAAGTAACACATTCTTTATTCCTTGAAGTGTTAGAATTGGTTGCTTATCCAAATTATATGCACTAGTCCGAACTACAAGTTATTTAGTTGGATGCAGGAATTTAGTGCTTGATGTTCTGCAGTTTTTGTTATACAGCTCCATTTTGATATTAAAATAACAAGTGAAACCACCCACACAGACCCACCCAAGGGTCCCTTAAAATGTTTATTTTCTGAACAGCAAAACATCTGATGTTTAAAATGAGATTGACAGGGGTGGGCAGTTATTTCAGGTGGAGGGCCACTTACTGAGTTTTGGCAAGCCATCAAGGGCCGCATAACAGACAGCCAGGGCAGATGAATATTAATTTTTAAATTTTTAATTTCTAAATTTTTTAGGGGCCTCATGGGTCAGATAAAATGGCCTGGCATGCTGCCTGCAGGCTGCATTTTGCTCACCCCTGTGTTAAATGAACCAGACTATGTCAATTTATATAGCCTACCTTAGGCCAGCTTCGATTGGGGCTGTTCTCCTCTTCTGTTTTCTCCTCTTCTAATCTGTTGTAGGAAGTTCTCCAGAGAACAGCTGCTTTCTTTTTCTTTTTATGCTTTATATGCAGCAAAAAATCTCTCTTCATTTACTCTATATCACAACTAAATGTCCTAGCTAGAATCTGTTTTATATTTCACTATAGTCTTCCTTTTAAGAATCTTAAGCCCACACTTACAAAGGTATTTAGGCAGCTGACTTGCTGACTTCTTATGCGGTGTACTCTTTTGAGATTACTTGATCCCACCTTTTCCTTTGTGGGATTTGTCTTCATTTTGCTTGCTTACTCCCTTTTTGTTTTAGTATTGGTGTGTCACTAAAGACTATTGGTTATCATTAACTAAAAGGAAGCTACTGACAGCAGTTTGATTTCCTCTATATAAATGGATATTAAGAAAATCCAGTGTAAATGAAAAACATTTCAAAGAACACTTCTGCTCTTTGGATTTTACATCATCGTATGAGTCTGTAGATTTTTAAATCTAAGTTGTTAGTGAGCTGTGATACAGCTATGTGAGAGCTATAAGTATGTACAATTTTAAGTAGGGGTACACTGATAATTGGGCTGATACCGATAGCTGCTGTGCAGCCTGGCAGCATGGAAACCAGCATCTAGCTGGTAAGTCTTTGTTGGGGGGAAAGGGACATGGGGGGGGGAACAGATTGAGGCCCCCATAGTAAGGGGGGGAGTGGGGCAGGCACTGCCCTGCTGGGCAGGGCACAGGGTGATGCCAACAGCTTATCTGGGGGGGCAGCTCCTGCCTCTGCATGCACCCCTGGGGGATGCATGGGGGGGCATGTGCCACCCCCACAACCCCTGGATCTGTGCACAGAGTGAGGGTGGGCTGCCCACTGCATGCTTGTGGCTGGGGCTGCTCCAGCCTCTTCCCGGCAGCTGTGCTCAGGCTCAGGCTAGGTGGGGCAGGTGGCAGCAGCACTGGAAGGGGAGGCTACTGCAAATGTTGGGGTGGCTCTAGGCCCCTCTCCCAGAACCACTGCCACCCACCCTGCCCCACCAGCCTGAGTGCAGCTACCAGGTAGAGGGGTGGAGCAGCCCTGGACCTGAGTGCACAGCAGGCAGCCCACTCTCTCCCCACACACAAATTGGCAGGGGAGTACATGCCCCTGTGCCTCCCCCAGGGTTGCACACCATGGTAGGAGCCACCCTGCACCCCCCAGATGAGCCATCAGCTCTGTCCCATGCCCTGGCCCCACTCCCTTACCATGGGGGCCTCAATTTGCTTCTACCCCCCCACTCAATGTTCCTTCCCCCCAACAGATTTGCCATCCAGATGCTGTTCTCCAAGCTGCCAGGCTGCATTCCTGGTCACATGCATGCTGTAGCTGCGCACATGCATGCAGCATTTATCTGTGACATTATTGGCCACATCAGCCAAGAAAAGCCAATTGCCAATAATATCAAATTTCCTTTTATCATTGCTGATACAGTATGAACCAGTGTATTGGTGCACCTCTAATTTTAAGTGCATTATTTCTAAATGCTCCCTTCAGCGATGTGTTCCTGTTAGTAAGTTTATTAATCTGAGGCTACTGAAAATGGATTTTAATACAGTGAACAGTAAAGTGAATGACTACAGATCCCTTGTGAGTTTGCTCAGTTTACAGCCAAAATTCCTCTTATTCTGGGACTTGCATTAGCACTTCATGTTTCATTCAATAGCATAGTCCTTATGAGGCTCACCAATTGCTGAAAACCAATACTGGCAGGCTCTCGCTTCATACTTTTCTATGCTGTTAATAAAGTTGATCATGTTTGACTAATACACTGTGGAAGTATAAATGGAAGGGAAGGATGTCTCAAGAGTCTACTGTTAACTCACTGTTTAATTATCACAGCACTTGCAGCTATACTTGCTGCTTTGTGGAGGTTCAGAACATTATGTTCAAGGATATAATTTATTGTGATCTTCTGCATTGGATTCAGAGCATTAGTAGGTGTTTGTACTCTAGATAGATGAACGTTCTGTTTACAGTTAAGTGTAACAGTATGTACTTACCACTAAATGTGGCAACTGCTGTTAATATTTTTAACAAGTTTAATTCAGATTTTTAAAAGTTTGGAGTTTTTTGTTAGCTAGTATATGTGTGCACCTTTAATAGAAGTGGACTTATTGGTAGGATCACATTTGAGATAAGGCAGAACCTATGGTTCTAGCGCTTTTATGAAATTAATTGATTTTAATGACAGTAAGAATGGGGACATGGCTGAGTAAGCATACGTAGTTTTGGAAGCCAACAGTAAATTTGGCTGCAAATACAATTAAAAAAACATTTAATTGAATTAAAAAATAAACTATTGTACTAAGAATGCACGACTTACCAGCTGAAATTGTGATTTGTCTTGTACTTTTGGTAATGAGTGACCAGAGATGATACAAAGAAATTTTACTGATGATTTGACTAGGACCCATGGCAGTAAAGTGAATGAGTGCCTCAGTTTTATAGGATTGAGTTGGTAACTACATTTTACTCTTGTCTAATAATATCAGTTTTACTACTTAGATGCCGCAGAATTTTTACATTATGAATAGAAAGGAGGTAACTTTAGTCTTTAATTCTCTGTGCAGTAGACAGCTTCACAACATTCACCTAGAGTAATCTGTATTGTGAACGTACATTTTTAAATGTGCACACTAGGAAGATGATGTTGCTGTTGTCAGGTCTTTCATGTTTGAGTAAAATATGGAAGAGCAGAAGTTATCTACGTGTTTCCTATGTAAACTAATTTTAATACAGTGATTACATTAATGGATAAAGCAGGTATCTCTGTAATTGTGATATTACTGTGGTAGAAAAGGTATAAATAAGAGGCATTGTAAATTGCTTGAGAGGACATATTTGTCAGCATACAGGTAATATTTCTAGCAGGTCAAAAAATCACATAGCTTACAGTGTAACTTGCTTCAAGCTGAAGTTACATAAACGCTGGGAGCAAAGAATGATTAATTTTATATGCCACCCTTTCCAAAAAAAGGCTCAGGGCATAGATCACTAATTTTGGCTACTTGTAGGAAGAGAGCTTTTAACTGCAGGTGTATTGTGGCTATCAATTTTCTTTGCTTGCTTGCTTGTTTGTTTGTAAGTGACCATTTTAATAGTAATGGTGGTATTTAATGGCCTGTGAAGATGAGAGGATAAAATTTGAAACACTTCTCAAACACAGTGACTTAACTGACAGGCTCAAAAGCGCAGCAGTGACATTAAATGGGAATTGATGCATCTGATTTCTTTTATCACAGGTGAGAGAAATGGCTGCTACCACACTGAGTGGTCTGTTACAGTGCAGCTTCCTCACTATGGATGGTCCCATGCAGACTCACTTTGAACAGCTCTGCAAGATGAGGTTACCAAAAAAGAGAAAACGAGACCCTGGCACCATAGCAGATACCATTCCTTCTGGAGGTAAAAAAGCAAGTTCTACCTTTTAAAAAGCTGGCTAGGGAAGATTAAAATGTTCTGTGTTCTTTCACCAGCTGATTATGTGAGCATGCCCCACAGTGCAGGTGTTTGCTTATAGAGATTTACAGTTAAATGTTTGTAAATGATTTTTGTTCATCAATCTCTGCTTTTGCCTGTGCATGACACAGGGAGAAGGAGACCTGCTTGTAAAATCCTGATTTCAAATAGATGTATTGAATAATCTTGCAGCATAAATGATGAATAATAGTATACTGCTGTAAAGTAGGGAATGTAGATTTTACAGTGTGCCTTTTCCTTTAAAAATAATGAAAGAGCTGGAATTAGTGACAGTAAAGTTTGGTCTGCATCTGCCATGGAAGCATATCTTAAATGTTAGAAGCATATACTGCCACAGCTCTGTTATCGTCTTTCCACTGCAGACCTGGTTAAGCGCCATGCTGGTGTGCTAGGACTTAGTGCATGTATTTTGTCAAGTCCCTATGATGTACCCACCTGGATGCCCCAGCTGTTGATGGACCTCAGTGCTCATCTGAATGATCCTCAGCCTATTGAGGTAAGAACACCTACTCTTAATCCATTCCTTTTCCTGTTTTAATATAGCAAAACTAAAATATGTTGCTTGTCCTCTGATGAAAGTCTGTGAAGGAATGCATTCATTACAGAGGGTGGGAGCAAATGCAACACTTCAAGCACTACAAAGTGCAGCTGCACTTTGAAGCACTTCAAAAATGGAATATTTTAGACACAGAGACATGTACAGAGCCCTGCCACATACCCCAGATGGAGTACTTCAGTACCAAATGCAGTGCCCTGCTATTTGGCAAGGGGGTGTGACAGGGGTCTGTAGTGACCCGCAGCTCCACTCCCCACTACCACCACTACCACCATGGCAAGGTTGGGAGTGGAGTAGACTGTCAATGTGGCTCTGCTTCCCTACAATTCCACCAAATAAGGGGGCATGGAACAGATGTCAGTGAGCTCTCTCCTGTTTGCCCTGCCTCTTTCTAAGGGAATCATCCCTGCTGGAACTAGGAGACCAGATGCAGAGAGGTACACAGGGATAGGGACTTGGAGAGTAGGAGTGCTGGTTCCAGCAGGAGAGTGGGGGAAGCATGAAGCCTCTAATCTTCTGCTTCCAGGAGGTGGAGTGGGAAGAGGGAGCACTAACTGACAGTGTCCTGCTCTCTCTTCCTAATAATAATGTTTGGAACCGCTCCTTATATGATCCATCTCCAGCTTTCCTTGCAAATTATTCATATGGAGAGAGCCAAAATTGTTTTGGGGTTTGGGTTCAGTGACACCTGAGCCCACCGCCAGTGCAAATAAAATAGAAATTCAAGAGGAAGAAAGAAAACAGTTTCAACTAATGTGGATTAGACAGTATCGTAAGTGGCTTCAGGCTTGTAAAAATTTTGCAAAAGGTGCCCTTGGTCCATGAGACTTAGCAACTATTGACTGAGAGGTTAGAAGTAAAAACTAGACCTGTAAAAATATGAAACCTGAAGCCCAGATTGGATACTTTTTTGGGGTCCTTAGCCTCAGAAAAATCCCAACATATATACACACTCTAGTGCAGCCATTTCTTCAAAATAAGCACTTCCTATTGCATTTAAATATTTTTATCCTGTTTCTGGGATCTTTTGATGCATATAGAATCATAGGAAAGTACAGCTGGAAGGAATGTCAGGAGGTCATTTAGTTCAGGTCCCTGCTCAAGGCATGATCATCTTTGACTCGACCATTGAGGCTAACTGTTTGTGTAATCTGCTTTAAATAATTCTAGGTTTTTCTGTCCTTTCTCAATTTGAAGATATACATGGTAATCCATATTCTGTCTGAAATTAATGAGAAGGTAGGCCAGGTGGCTGGTTAGAGACTGAGGATAGAAATGGATGTTGTATTTATCCCGGAAGAAACTGTTTTATCCTGAGACAAAGTGCAGTCATTCAGACATCCGTGTTTGTTGCAGAACAAACCCTAAAAAGGTTTATGGGATAAGAAGTGTGCTAACAGTTTGTACTGGGATGTTATGAAATGTGTCTGAATAGTTGTCCTAGGATTGCATCATTGAATCAGTGCCAGAAAAGTAGCAGTGCATTTGACTGCTCACTAAACCCTGATTGGAAGAGCAGTGTGTCTGCATGCCAATACTGGGACTCTTCTCTGCAGGGACAGCTTGTCCTGGGACAAATCTGTTCCTAGCCTAACTGGTTCTGAGGCATGACCTTAGGTAGAAATGTACTTCATCAGATGTAATTTGAAGAGAACTGAGTCTTCCCTCATAAGCTATGTTTACCAGATAGAGTCATTTTTGTTGCTCTCTTTCTAATTTGCCCCTACTTTTCTTAAAGTGCAGAGCCCAAAACTGGACGTGGTGATTTAGATGAGGCCTATCAGTGCCCAATAAAACAGAAGGATCATTTTCCTTGATTTGCAAGTGACACGTAGTACACCAGTGGCTTCTTTTGCGACAAGAGCATATTGGCTTATATTCAGTTTATGGTCCATTCTAACTCTTGCTTATTTTTTCTTCAGTACCACAGCCTAGCCAATCATTCCTCAGTCTGTATTTGTGCATCCAGTTGTTCTGTATCTAAGTACAGGACTTTAAACTTGTCATTACTGAAGTTCATGTAGTTGATTTTTGAACCACTTCTCCAATTCATCAAGGTAATCTGAATCCTAGCCTTACCCACATCTCTGCCCATCTTGGTGTAAATTTATCAAATGTGCTCTCATTCACATCCTCCAAATCTGTTAATGAACATATTAAACAGTATTGGACCCAGAATGGACCCCTGGGGAAACCTATACTGCATCTCATCCCAGCTGGACATCAAGCCATTGAAGACTACTCATTGAGCACATTGATCCAACTGGTTGTGTATCTGTGTTACAATACTTTCATCTAGTCTGTATTTCCATAGTTAACTAATGGGATTGTCATGGGATGCTGGTGTCGGAAGCCTTGCTAAAATCAAGATATAGTATATCTGCTGCTTCCCACCCATCCACAGAGCCTTTCACCTTGTCACAGAAGGAAATCAAGTTGGTTAGGCATGAATTGCTGTTGATGAATCCATGCTGACTGTTGGATCACCTTGTTTTCCTTCTGTTGCTTGGAAGTTTCCTTACTAACCTTCTCCATGTTCTCTCCTGGTATTGAGATCAGATAGTGATGTATAATCCCTTGGACACTCCTTCTTCCCTTGATTTAAAATATAAAGTGATTTCATAAAAATATTTTTTTCTTACACAGATGACTGTAAAGAAAACTCTGTCCAATTTCCGGAGGACCCACCATGACAATTGGCAGGAGCACAAACAGCAGTTCACTGATGACCAGCTGCTTGTCCTTACAGACCTCTTAGTATCACCCTGCTATTATGCATAAATAAGGTAAACGTGCATGTGTTTTGGTTAAGTTGGGGAAACACTGCTGCCTTTTGTGAAATCTGCTGTAGCCATCTACTTGGACAGAGTGAAGGAAAAGGGCCTCAACTCCAGAGGATAGTGTTCTCTCCAAACTAACACTTTATCCAGCTCAGGGGAGCATCTCCTGTTGGCTAAGAACTGATAGTGATCAGCTGTGTTTGTATATTCCCTTCCTTACGCTTTTTTTAGACTACATTTTTTCTGGTCCCCGTTTGCTCCCACCCCTTTGCCAATTAGCTTCCCCTTGAGCATCTGTCACAGGACCCATCACTAAAGAAACACTGAAGTACTTCTCTATACCTCACCCTACCCTAAGAGCAAGTACAAGTCTTTGGCTTGTAGAACTTTGATTTCCTGTTTGCTGAAACTGTTAGTTTTGAAGGGAAATTATTATTTTTGTTTTTATTTTGTTCTACAGTATTAACTTTTTTTTGTAACTATTTCTGTTTCAGGTTTCATTTGGAAAATGAGGATGTAGAAACATTTCCGCAAAATAAAGGAAACTCAAAACTAATTTATCGTGTAGAGAACTTGGTTTTGGAACTATTTTTAAATGCAAATATTCAAGTCCTGAGCGGGCTCTATTCATCAAGAACTCCAGCTCCACACGGAGCAGCTATAAGAGCCTTGCAGTCTTCCATAACTGCATCTGTGGAGCCTGGTTCTGACATGTTACAAAGTTCCATGTCACTGGCCTGTGTTACAAAACTGCAGTTATTTCTCATGCACAGTGGCTTATGCTGGATGTCTCTTCTCTTATCTCATCTTCTCTCTTCTGCCACATCCCCAGCCATTTTTAAGCAGTAGATATGCAGAACACACAGGATTGTGAGAGTCGGAACCTTCTCAGTGAACCTCTCCAATTTTGGTTTATTTAACTTTTTATCTGATTGACCTGCAAGACCAGGAGCCAGTTTTTTTCACAGAGGATTTATTTTTCACTGCATGGGTTTGAGCACCCATTAGATGATGGCCCTGTATCATTTAATCCACCTCAGATCTGGATTACTTTTTATAATCTCTATATAAATGTAAATATCCATTCTGCCTTTTGCAGCCTTGTTCGGCAGGGCAGGAAGCAGGAAAACTTACATGGCCTAGCTGAGTTTTAACAGAAGCTCAACCAGGTGTAGAACACAAAACCATGACCATCTGCAGCTTTCTAAAGCGGGTGGAAAGGCTGGGAATCCTTTCAGATGAATAGAGCCCATAGATGTGAAGTTCTTGTCTCCAAGCAATGTTTCAATTAATAGAATGAAGAATATATGCTTTGTGCATAAAAGCACTGAATGGCTGACTTTTTTTTTTTTTAAAAAATACTCTCATTTACAAAGACTCTTAGTTGCTATTTGAACAAGCATCCCTTGCATAAATGGGAGACTGCTAAGATAGTGGAAGTTCTATATATTTTTTTTTGCCTGCAACTTTGTTCAAAGACTGATATCTATTGGCTATTTAATGACATGTTTAATATGTGTTACATAGATGTAAAAGACTGTATAAATTGTAGAGGCATTGCATTGATGAAACATTGTACAGTTTGCAACCTTTTACATAACACCATTGTGAGATTATTTTGTAAAGATTCACACTTAGATGTTAATACTATAGTGGTATTGGCTTTTGTATCAAATCAAATGCCATTAGTTTTTTTTAAATTATTTTCTTTAACAGAATATCTTTCCATGTCTAAAAGGCAGAGATTTTATTTTGTTTTGGGTTTTCATTGATCTCATTACTTATACCTGATGCAGATTTTTAATGCAATGTTTGTGGCCATCTCTAAATGAAGACATCACATGTTTTGATGTGGTAAGTTTATAGAATGCAAGGTACTTCCTACATTGAAATAAATTCCCAAGTTGGTGTGTGTTTCATCTTTCATACAGCCAAACTGGAACACTATGATACAATTTGAATCATCTACTGGCTGAGTATGTGACTCAATCCAAACTTAAAAGCACAGCAGTGTTCCTAGTACAGTATTTAGTAAACGTCAGCACACAGATGTAACCACTGTATAGCGTAGTGTCAAAATTATTTCAATCGTGTACCTAGTTTAAAACCCAATAAATGGATTGTTTGTAACATCTGCATTTTTCATCTTTTCAAAAGTAGACATTCATTGTGTAAAGAACAGAATGTAGATTTGTCTGCTCTGATTTTTCTCTGGAGATTGTGTCAAATCTTCATACCTGCTTTTCCTGTGGTAAGAGTTTATGCATTATATATAATAATATACTTGTTTCAAAGCCATTTTATATTATTGTATGTATAAATGTAGCCTCTTCACCAGCCACTGAAATACTTTACCTCAGGACTAGACTATGACATCTGTTTTAACGTCACACAGCATGTGAATGAATAATGCTGCATTAATTTGAATTCAGGTTGTAATTTGAAGCAGGCACAATTGGTATTTACTAGGGCTGATCAAAATAGCACTGTTCCATTTTGACTAGAGTTTTGAGGTTTTGATGGAACAGCGTTTTGTTTCAAATGTCACTTAAAGTAGAAACAGCTGTTTTGTTTTGCTTCATTAAAACAGTGAGGCTGTTTCGACGTTTCATCCATTCGCTATAATAGGGAAGCTTGAAACAGCCTTGCCAATCTGGCAGGCAGATTGGGACCCAGCCCCAGGAGGGCTGCCAGGGCTGTGCCAGTCCCCTGGGGCTGACTGCCCCTGATCTGCCTGCCAGATGAGGGAGGGAAGCTGGTGCTGCCACCTGGGACTGGGGAAGGGAACTGAGCCCAATTGCTCATTCCCCTCCCCAGTGTTAATGAGGCTGGGGCAAGGAACTGAGTCCAGCTGGGCTGAGTTGCCTTCCCCAGCCCAATTGCAGCACTGGAAGGGAGAAGTTGACCTTGGGCCAGCCAGGGCTCAGTTCCCTTCTCCTGTGCTGTGATTGACTTCCCACCCCAGTTGCAGGAGGCTGGGAGAGCCAGGGTTGTGCTCCCTACCTGGCTAAGCCTGGAACTGCTGGGAGTGCAGTGCTGGTTCTCCCCTGTCTCCCACCACCTGGCTGCTGCCTGCTTCGAAACTCTAAACATTTTGACTAGCCTCATTTTGTTTTGAGGCTGTTCCAAAGCCCTTCATTTTGTTTTGATTTCTCTGTTTTGAGCTCGAAACAAGTCAAAACTGTTGAAACAAAACAGGCAGCGAAATTTCCCACAGCCCTAGTATTTACAGAAGTGAAAATGTCTGTCTCCAAAATACTGTGGTCCAATAGTATTATAACTGAAAGCCTTATGAAGATACTGGTTCAGTACCACCTTGAAGGGTCCTTCCCTATCTATGCCACTCACTGATTCCCTAGAACTTTGAGCAACTGTTTCCCTCTGTTTCCCCCTTGAAGTGTTGTGAAGTCTGAACTTGCTTATGTTGTGAGAGTTGAAATGTACCTCAGGCTTCAACAGTGGATACACTGAGAAAACATTTAAAATCAGAGCTTCAGATCTCTCAAGCACTGTCTAGAATAAAAGGTATTTTGTGATTCTTTGAGCCAAGGTCAGGGGAAGTTGACCTCGGACCAGCTTTATAAAGGTGAGGATTTACATTCTTAGCTGGCCAACTGCTGCTGGATTAAGGAATTGGAATAGAAATAGAACTGATAATATGTAAAGAAATGCAACCACAAAGGATATCCACTCATAGTATCTGGGGAACAAGCAGATACCACTGATCAAGATGGACAATTTACAAAGCAACAGCAAATTACTTGGCTTAAACAGTTGTCCTGGTAAAGCACAAAACCTGTACAAAAAGTAACTATTCCATGGGATAGAACATGCCTATAACTGATGCAAATTAATGTCCCCGAAGTGTATGATATGCAGTTGAGGTCTTTTAACTCGATTTGTCCTTGTCTCGGATACCTTCTCAAAGCATTATGGTGTAAGCCAACTTCTCATTTTTCTTGGAGAAAGCTTATTGTTCCAGGATCCTACAGATATACAAGTCACAGAATCATAAGGCTGGAAGGGACACCAAAGGATCATTGGGTCCATCCCCCTGTATGAGGAGGGAAGACATCTGGTGTCAGATGACCCCAGCCAGGTGACCATCAAGTCTTCTCTTGAAGACCTCTAGGGTAGATGATTGCAGCACCTCGGGGG
>NW_017728975.1:30468-37914 GCF_001723915.1 Gavialis gangeticus
GCTTGTTCCATAGTCTGGACACCCTACTTGTAAAGAAGTTTTTCCCAATGTTCAGCCTGAAACTATCTTCCAGGCGTTTGTAGCTGTTGTTTCTAATTTTCCCCCAGGGTGCCCTGGTGAACAGTTCACCAAGCCCCTGATACACACCTCTAATATAGCAGTAAGCCACAATCAGGTCCCCTCTCAACCTTCTTTTCTTTAGGCTGAAGAGTCTGAGATCCCTCAGCCTCTCCTCATAGGGCTTGCCATGCATGTCCCTGATCATGCAGGTGGCCCTTCTCTGGACCCTCTCAAGCTTTAGTGCGTCTTTGTTAAAGTGCGGTGCCCAGACCTGGACGCAGTACTCTAGCTGTGGCCACACCAATGTTAAATAAAGCGAGAGAATCGCTTTGGATTTACTGGAGATTCATCGATTGATTCATGCCAAAGTTTTATTAGTCCTAGCGGCTACTGCATTGCATTGCGGGCTCATATTCATGCTGGGGTCTGTTACCCCCAGATCCTTTCACTTATAGTGCTGGTCAGGTTGGCGATGCCCAACCTGTAGGTGTGCTGGGGGTTCTTCCTTCCCAGATGCGACACTTTACATTTCTCTACGTTGAACCTCATCTGGTTCCGTTCTGCCCAACATGCCAGCCTGTCTAGATCTGCTTGTATCTGCAGGTGTGTCTGCACAACCCCATATATTGGTGTCGTCCGTGAACTGAGCCAATAGGCTTTTCACCCCCATCATCCAGGTTGTTCATGAAGATATTGAACAGCACTGAACCAAGTACCAACCCCTGGGGTATGCCACTGCCCACATCTCACCAGGATGACACTGATCCATTCATTTGGACTCTGTGTTCTACCCCGCAATGAGTTTCACACCCACTTGACAGTGCCACAGCTGAGCCCAGTATCCTCCAGTTTCCTGATCAGTACCTCATGGGATACCAGGTTAAAGGCTTTCTGGAAGTGGAGGTATGTGATGGCAACTGTTTTTCTCTCATCCAGGTGATGAATTACCTGATCATAGAAAGAAATGAGGTTGGTCAGACAAGACCTGCCCATGACAAAGCCATGCTGGCTGTCATTCAGTATCATGCCTTCTGCTAGTTTGTCACGTATAGCCTCTTTGATTAATGTTTCTAGGATTTTCCCTGGAATAGAAGTTAAGCTAATTGGCCTATAGTTTCCTGGGTCTTCATGCTTCCCCTTGAAGCTGGGAACATTGGCTCTCTTCCAGTCCTCTGGGATTTCTCCAGAGGCCCATGATTTTTGAAAGACCTTCACCGAGGGCTCTGCAATTACTTCAGCCAACTCTTGTAGTACTCTTGGGTGGAGTTCATACAGTCCTGCTGATTTTTATATACATCTAATTTCTTTAATTGATCTTACACCAGTTCTATGGCAGTGGTGGGAACAGTGTCAATCTCGCCCTGCTCATTGTGCCCTACCTGACGTTGTTCCCCTTGGTCTTGTGAAAGACCAAGGCAAAGTAGTCATTTAGGAGTTGTGTTTTTTCCTGAGGCTTTGAGCAGCAGCCCCACACTCCCATTTGTTTTTTCCTTTTACTCCTTATGTAGCTAAAGAAGGACTTGTCCTTGATTCTTGTAGCTAGTTTTAGTTAAGTTTCTGCCTTAGCGTGCCTAATTGGGTTTCTATGAGTGCAGGCCATTGTCAAGTAGTCTTCCTCAGAGGCTGTCCCAAGCTTCCATTGTTTGTATGCCTCTTTTTCTGTAGGAGGGCTGCAGCTTCCCTGCTTAGCCAAGAGGGTTTTTTTGACCCTTCTGCTACTTTTTCTCCATAAGGCAATGGATTTTCTCTGAGCCGTAAGGATTGTATCCTTAAGGATCAATGATCCTTCTTGTACTCCCTTAACCTGTGGTTCTTGGTCTCTCAGGGGATTCTCTACTAGTGACCTGAGCTGATTAAAATTTGTTTTTGAAGTCTGAGACCGAGCTTGGTATCTGTCTATAGTCCCACTTCAAGTATCTGTAAAGTACCAAAAGAGAATGTGGCAATACTGATGGATCTACACTTAAGTGGTTGGAGGATTCAACTTTCTGAAGTCATAGGCAAGAAGATGACCAGAGAGAAAGTGCCCTAACACTTCCTCAGCCCCTCTTCTCCTCTCCCCATG
Source organism: Gavialis gangeticus (assembly GCF_001723915.1). Taxonomy (NCBI): domain Eukaryota; kingdom Metazoa; phylum Chordata; order Crocodylia; family Gavialidae; genus Gavialis; species Gavialis gangeticus. The sequence continues at coordinate 32,594 of NW_017728975.1, forward strand.
CTATGTATAAAGCTCATTCAAGTTAAGAAGGACAAGCCTGTCAGAGAGGCATCAATGCAGCTTGACATAGAGTATGTGTGTGTAAGGCTGTGCTGTTCCTCTTTTGTCCCAGGTTGGGATCAATCGGGACCACTTCAAATGAGATGCATGTTTAATAGCCCTAGAATGGGAAACATTTTATGGAGTATCTTTTTGTTCACTGATGAATCTGCTCATCTTCGTGGCTTTCCTTAAGCATCCTATTTGAAGGCTACATAATTCACTACCTGGCTTCAGTCATTTCTCACCATTTCTCTCAAGCCATAAAATATTTTAGATCCTAAACATTTCCCCTGTCTGAGATATGTAGATTTTGTCTCTTCCTGCAACTATTGGCTACATCAGTATTTCTACTGTAGTGCAATCCTAGCAGTACAGTAAAGTTTTTTTTTTTTTTTTTTGAGGGAAACAGTAGGCATCCTCTCTTTCCTTGGTCTCTATGCTGGCTTGGGGAACGAAAAAAATGGGAGGGATGCAGGTGCTGTTCCAGTGTGATCACTACCAGTGTGATCCATGTTCCTCCATCGATTCATAGATGCTAGGATTGGAAAGGATTGACCACAGCAGATCGAGTCTGATCCCCTGCCTGGGCAGGAAAGAGTGCTGGGGTCAGAAGACCCCAGCCAGATCCCTATCCAGCCTTCTCTTAAAGACCTCCAAGGTAGGGAAGAGCACCACCTCCCTTGGAAGCCCATTCCAAAATTTTGGCCACCCTTACTGTGAAGTTTTTCCTGATGTCTAGCCTAAATCTGCTCTCTGTCAGTTTGTGACCATTGTTCCTTGTTACCCCAAGAGGTGCCCTGGTGAACAGAGCATCTCCGATCTCTTGCTGCACCCTCCTAATGAATTTGTAGGCGGCTACAAGATCACATCTCAGTCTTCTCTTGCAGAGGCTGAAGAGGTCCAGGTCCCTTAATCTCTCTTCATAGGGCTTAGCCAGTAAACCCTTAACCATGAGTGGCACTCCCCTGGACCTTCTCAAGGCTATCCACATCCTTCTTAAAGTACAGTGCCCAAAACTGGATGCAGTATTCCAACTGTGGTCTGACCAATGCTGCATAGAGGGGAAGTATCACCTCTTTGGTTCTATTTTTCATGCATCTGCTGATGCGTGATAAAGTGCAGTTAGCTTTGCTGATGATTTTGTCACACTGACTTGTGTTCATCTTGGAGTCCACTATGACTCCAAGATCCCTTTCTGCTTCTGTGCTGGTGAGAGGGTCATTTCCTAGCTGGTAGGTGTGCTGGATATTTTTACACCCTAGGTGGAGCACTCTGCATCTGTCCTTGTACTGCATCCTATTGTGTACTGCCCACTTTTCTAACCTGTCCAGGTCTGCCTGCAATCGTTCCCTACTGTCTGGTGTGTTCTTCACCCCACAATTTAGTATCATCTGCAGACTTGGACAGAGTACACTTCACACCCACATCCAAGTCACTGATGAAGATATTGAAGAGTACAGGTCCAAGGACCGAGCCCTGCAGGACCCCACTACCCACCTCCTTGCATGTCGATATTGACCCGTCTACTACCACTCTGGGTATGACCCCCACACCAACTTGCCACCCACCAGACTGTAAACATCTACATCACAGCCTTTTAATTTATGAGAATGGGATGAGATACCATATCAAAGGCCTTCCTAAAATCCAGGAAAACAGTATCCACCTCTACTCCTGTGTCTCAAGATTTTGTGACCTGGTTATAAAACAAAACCAGATTAGTCAGGCATGATCTACCTGCTACAAATCCATGCTGGTTGCCCTGCTGCTGCATTTTTCCTGCTGGACTTGCACAAATATGATCCTTAATCTTTTCAAAGACTTTTCCAAGGATGGAGGTGACTGACTGGCCTATAATTACTTGGATCCTCCTTGCTCCCCTTCTTGAAAATAGGGACCACATTGGCCCTTTTCCAGTCCTTCAGCACCTGACCTGAGCACCACGAGCGCTCAACCAGCCATGCCAGTGGTCCTGCTATGACACTGGCCAATTCTTTCAGTATCCTCAGATGCAGCTCATCTGGGCCTGCTGACTTGGTGCAGTCACTTGGATGGACTGGATGTGTTCAAGTCAGCATCGATAGTTGGTAGGCTGGTGTCCCTCCAATGCCCATCTAAGAACCCCTTAGGAGATTTATCTTCACCCTTGTTCAAGAGCACTGAGGCAAAAAACTCATTGAAGAGCTCAGCTTTGTTCCCCCTGTCTGTCACTAATCCCTCCTGCTTGTTCAGTAGGGGTCCTATACTGCTGTGCCACCTCCCTTTTACTCCCTACATACAAAACACAAAAAAAACTTGGTTTTCTTTAATTTGTGTTGCCAGCTTCAGCTCTGTAGTTGCTTTGGCCTTTAACTGCCTCCCTGCAAGTGCTCACCAAGTAAGTATACTCCTCCTTGGTAGCTTCCCCCTGCTTCTACCACCTATAGTCCTTTTTTGCCCTTAGGCTCTGCTGGATTTCTCTGTTTTTAGCTAAGGAAGTTTTTTGGCCCCTTTCTCCCCTTTCCCCTCGTTCTGGGATTATCTCCCTCTGTGCCCAAACAAATGTTTCCTTTAGGAACAACCACCCTTCCTGGACTCCCATCTTGCCAAAGCTCCTATCTTGCAGTGCTTCATTGACTAAACTCCTGAGTGCACTAAAGTTAGCCTTCCTAAAGTAGAGCATTTCCACGCTACTAGTTATCTTACCCACCCTACACCTTATGGTGAATTCCATTGAATGGTGGTCACTGGCCCCAAGGTGACCACGCATCTGCAGCTCCCCTACCAGTTCATCCCCCGTAGCCAATGCCAAGTTCAGCAAGGCATTCCCCCTAGTGGGACCGTATACCTCAAGTTAAGAACCTACGTGAATGGCTGGATTTGGCTGACTACTCCTCCCAGCAGATGTCAGGGTTGTTTAGGTCCCCCATGACAACCATGTCCCTACTCTGTATGGCCTGAGAACTGCCTCAAGAATTCCAAGTCTGGCACTTCCTCTTCATGTGGTAGTCTTTAACAGACCCCCACCACCAAGTCCCTTCCCTCTCAAACTCCATGTATCCTAACCCACAATGCCTCAACTTTCTCCTCTTCTGATCCCATTTTGATTAGGGCAGATGTATAATGCTCCTTAACATAGAGAGCAACCCCCACCCCACCCCTCTTTCCTCCCTATTCTGTTCCATCTGTACAACCTATAGCCCTCAATGTATACTGCCCAGTCATGGGGAGGGTCCCACCAGGTTTCTGTTAACGCCACTAAATCAAAGTTATTGTCTGCAAGCAGGAGTGAGTTCTTCCTGCTTGTTCCACATGCTCCTAATATTAGTATAGAGGCACTTGAGACCTCCAAATGGTGCCTTTGGTGCCCCCTCCCCCCTCTGTTCTAATGCCCAATGGGCCCCTTAGTATTTACCTGGGATGTACTGTTGCATGTCTCGTAGTTTGTAGGTCCTAGATTCTCTCCATTTCCTGCCTCCCCATCCCCTGTTGAGCCTAGTTTAAAGTCCAATGTACGAGATCAGCCAACCTGTAAGAAAAGAGACTCTTACCTTTTGCAATTACTTTCCCCACTGGAGCATGCTAACCAGAATAAGGAGAGGGCTGAGTGTCACGGAGTGGGGCCTAGGAGCAGCCGTGATCCCGCTAGCGCCCCCTACCGTGCAAGTGAGTGATCCAGCACCCTCAATTCTCATCTGCCATGTCTTGTTGGTATAATAGTTTGATATGGGAGGCTGCCTTAAGATCCCCTTGGTCACAGTGTACTGCTAATAACTGCCCCTCTTGTACCAGATGGGGTGACTTGGTGCAACCCCAGCCTTATGGGCTGTGTGCGCCTCCTATCTCCCCTGTAGCACACCCCAAGCCTCGCAGTTGTCCTGGACATTCTTATGTCTATAAGACCTCAGATGGTCCCTCGCCCTCTCCGGGCTCGTCCTGCCCTCTCTGGGCCCTGTCTCACACACCCTGCCCTCTCCAGGCTTGTACCCATGCGGTCGCCCTTCTTCAGGCTATTAATGGTGCCAGCCCTGTCCCGGGCCTTCACTGGCTCCTGCGCCCTACTTCGGCTTCACACTGGCCCCTGCCCTTCTCGGGGCTCCCTGGTGTTACGCGCCCTTCTACGGGTGTTACCCGCGCTTCCCACACTGGCGTCGCCCTGCTGTGGGCTCTGTCCCATGCCCCTGGCACTGGGGCTCAGGTGGCCTATAGCCGTGCCTGGCCCCCTGACCCCTCACCAGGGTCCTATGCCCTCACTGGGCAATCACTCTCTGGGCTGGGGCACCCAGGAAACCCCCACTCCACTGGGGAGCTCCCAATGAGGCCTCCTCTCACCCCTACAGCCTCACCTGGTCCTCCGGTTATACACACAACAAAACCATAAGCCTACCAGCTGTAACCTAAAGTCCAGGCCCACCTGGCTCTCTGGCCAAAACCTCCCAGTCAGGCTTCTTTCCACCTTTACCATCCTGCAGCCCTCTGGGTGCTCAGGCTGCACTGCTCAGCTTAGCTCTCCTGCAGAGCTCTTACACCTCAGGCTGCCAGAAGAGAATTGCTAGGCAGGCTCCGGCCTGGCTGTTTATAAGGGCCCGGCCCTGCCCCCTTCTGGTCACCTGACCAACCTGGTTGCTCCAGCAACCAGCACCTGAGCTGCCCTGGCAATTAGCAGAGGCCCTAATCCCTACTTAGGCACTGGGCACCCGAGTGCCCCCGTGACACTGAGTTCCTTCCTTGGCAGCATACACAAGCTGCCACCACTGCTTCCTGCTTGCAGGCGTGTCAGTTTCTGAAGAGAAGCTTTTTTTTCCCTCTTCAAAGTCTCTGTAGTCAAGGAGATGGAAACAAGAACTCTAAATGCTGTTTGGTAGTCCCTCAACTACCAAACACATTTCCCTTCAACTATATTGCACTGGTTGTAAGGACCACCACAATTATGAAAAGGTCAAGTCAAGATTGTAGAAAATTGTTTTTGTGTTGGATAGATTCCATGATGTTGTTAGCACCAGCCTCTACCTCTAGCCAATGCATTTGACATAGTTTCATAGTTTCATAGATTTAGGGTTGGAAGGGACCTAGTAGATCTTCTAGCCCGACCCCCCACCAGGGCGGGAGAACAACAAAACCCCAAAACAAAAACGGGACTCAAATGAGTCCAGCCAGGTAGGCATCCAGCCTCTTCTTAAAGACCCCCAGGGTAGGGGCCAGCACCACTTCCCTTGGAAGTTGGTTCCAGCTCCTAGCCGCCCTAACTGTGAAGTAGTTTTTGCGGATGTCCAATCTATACCTCCTCTCCATCAACTTGT